>NC_069387.1:109097166-109400196 GCF_027475565.1 Acinonyx jubatus | reverse complement strand
GTGCTGGTTATGAGGGTACTTTTCTCATGAGAATTCACTAAGGGACATGTGTTTTGTGCAACTTCCTGAATCCATTTTATTTTAGAATAAAAAGTTTAAAAGAAATAGAAAAGATTAAAGATGAAGTAGTCAATATCACAAAAAATTGGATTTGCAACATTTAAAAGTAGCCGTGTGTGTGTGTGTGTGTGTGTGTGTGTGTGTGTGTGTGTGTTTAGTCAGAAGCTCATTTATTAGCCAAAGGAGTTAGAATAGCTAAGATTCACCAAGTCCTGGGTGCCAGGCACCAGCATAAGCATTTTACATGCATTATTTCATCCAGTCTTCCTAACAACCCTGTGAGGTGCTGTTACCATTTTCAGGCTGTGAGAACTGATGCCAGTCATTACAGTATTTTCAAAGTAAACTAGGTTTCCAGCTCCCTGGGGTGGTATAGCTATGGTCCATCATGGATTGATCGTGCCAGAATGGCAGTGATGACATTTAAGGAGCCCGTGGGCTGGGCAGGTGGCATTCCGCCCCCACTCCCCACACTGCCGTGTAGCATGAAAGCCCACTTAGAACAGTTCGTGTGGCCTCTTCCCTGGCATCCGTGCCTTAGGAGGCCAGACAAGAATGGTCTACAGAGTCCTCATCTTTTTTCTCACCAAAGGCGTCAGATTTTATCTTTTCCTCAAATTGCTTGCTAGTGCTTTTTGCCCCATGGTAGAGCCCAGAAGCTGAACAAGCCCTGGGGCTAATTTTGAGCCCCTTCCTGGCAAAAGGGTGGACATTCCAGTTCCTAAAAGGATCCCCTATGCAGAGATTACCATCACCGTCCTCACCATCAGGTCACCAGGCATTGATTATTTTGTCCTCCTTTTACAGACTGTTTCAATCTTGGAGCAGCGACTGACTTTGACAGAGGATAAGCTGAAAGACTGCCTTGAAAATCAGCACAGGCTTTTCAATGCTATCCAGCAGAAAAGTTAAATAGAAAAGTATGAGCAGAGGCATGATAAACGAACACATGTACATAGGCTCAGGAAGGTAGTACGAGACGCTCCCTTCATGCAACACAACCATGTGCTGATTATAATGATCATGGCATCTCTTAAAAGGGTGAGCAACAGAACCAAAGGCAGAAAAGGCACAATTAACGACCAATTTAAACACGCATATCAATGTCAAGGACTAATTCAAATCATTACTGATTATAATTGCAGTAATAAAGTGGTAAGTATTCAAGTGGCTCTATATTTTCCCCCATATTATTTTAAATGCCAGTTTTCATTTATAGTCCAAATCCTGCCAGGAAAGTAATCAAATCTTTGAGTTTCATTGTTAAATCATTGCAGTTAATCACATTCAGGCAATTCCTTAAAGCAATGGATGTGTTTCTTTAGTGAACAACACCGTTGGGGTGCAGTAATACAGTTACCTCTAAAACAGCATCCTGTATGCAGAGAATGAGTTAGTGCTCTGACTCATATTTCTTTTAGCTGAAAAACATTTATTCTTTCTTAACAATGCCCTGAAATGCTGATCTTACAAAATTCCCAAAGTGTAGAATTTCCACAGCAAGAACACGCTTATTTTAATTAGCAACAGCACATACGTGGCACAGGGCGGTGGGTTGTTACTTAACTTATGTTGTACATGGCTTATCCTTTGCTCAACCTGAAAGAAAATGAAGAGCTAAAAATGCGAGAAGCTCACGCGTCTTTCCTCTCGTAGATGAGTGCACTGAATGATTTGGGTTGTGTCCAGACCTAAGCCCTGGTTTACAAAGCCGGCATTAAGAGTGGTTTCAGTAAGCTCTGGAGCTTGAAAGATGCAACGGCGATATTTACAAATACACACACATGTACATTCATATGCTTCAGAAATGTTGCTGAGGGTGATTCTGGCAGCTGAGTAATAAGTCCGTATAATATTCACATCATTGTCTTCCTATTTTTTTTTTAAATGAATGTGATTTAAAACAAAATGAAATTGAGCCTGGCCTTCTAAAAAATGCTTCGGGTGATTTGGTTACAAATTAAGAATTTTGTTTTATCTAAAACAAGGGATTAAATTGAAGAAAAACAGATTAATATTAGCTTGTTTTTCTGTTAACCTAAATCAAGAACAAAGAAGGTGGGAGAGGGCAGTCACATTTATGCTGTCTGTAGGTAACATGGGGAAAATGTTTTGAAAAAGAAGCAAAAGTCAAATCCTATTTATGTACGAGTCTGTATTTATAAATTTTTCCCAAATAATTTCAATCATATCTATAAGGTGGTTTTTAAAAAAAATCATCTCATTCTGTGTTTTAAGTGCCTTTTTGTATTGTACTAAGTGTGAACTTGTAGACATTTTCAAGAGTTTATAAAGACTAAGTGGTATTGTATTTTTATAACCTTGTACAAAAGACCAAGAAATGAAATGTCATAATGTTTTTTGTTTACAATTTCTTAAGCCTCAAACAATAAAGACACTTTACCTTAAAAAAAAGTTGTTCCTTTCTTTCTAAATGATTAAACCTTGAAATACTAAACTTCTTATCCAGCTCAGGCACCTTTAACTGTGTATAACAATCTCCTGGAGCATCTGTCCAAGTGTCCGGGGCCCTGTCCCCTGAGTGTACGCCTCACCAGGTTGGTTGGGACCCAACCGTCTGCATCTTGAAGAAGCTCACAGGTGGTGTAGATGCTGGCTGGCCTAAGGCCCACGCTGTAGAAACCGGTGGTGAAGCTATAGCCACTTCTTACGACACCCACGTATTTTTACAGCCATCACAGACCTTTGTAAGGGATCTAAAAACAGTGATGATATAAATTAACATGCCTCGAAACTGGGGCATCTGGGTAGCTCAGTCGGTTGGGCGTCCGACTTCAGCTTGGGTCATGATCTCACAGTTAGTGAGTTCGAGCCCCGCGTCGGGCTCGGTGCTGACAGCTCAGAGCCTGGAGCCCGCTTCGGATTCTGTGTCTCCTTCTCTCTCTGCCTCTCCCTGACTTGTCCTCTGTCTCTGTCTCTTAAAAATAAATAAATGTTTAAAAAAACATTTTTAGTGCCTTGGAACTTGTTCAAGAGAGTCACTTATGATCTCTTCCCTCTTTTTCTAGCTTCTAATTGGTCTTCATCCGATTTCCAGCCTCTCATCTGTCCTAACCTGTGTATTCAACTGCCTCATCAACACCTCCACTTGGAAGACTAGTAGGCCTTTCTGAATATGTCCGAAACCAAACTCTGCTCCCCCAGCCACCAGCCAGCTCCTCCCCTAGTCTACCCATCTCTCCTGGCAGGTGCTCAGCCCAAAGACCTTAGAGTTAGGCTTGCCTCCTTTCTCTCACACCTCACATTCCATTCCTTCAGCAGATTTCATCTCCATCACCTGCCAGGGCCCAAGCCACCGTTGCCCCTTACCTGGACAACTACACATGCCTCCTGGCCGGCCTGCCTGCTGCCCTCCTCGCATAGTAGGCCAGAGCGGTCACTGAAAAGCGAGTTTAAATGTGTGGCTCTTCTGCTCAAAACCTTTCAGGGCTTCCCATCCTACTCGGAGCCAAAGCTCAAGCCTTGACAGTAGTGATGTGACCCCTATCCCCTCCTCGTGGACCTGCTCTCCCTTCTGCCTTGGATCTCCCTCACTCACTGCCCTCTGGCCGTAGCGGCCTCTTTGCCTGCCTTTGAAGAAGTAAAACAGCTCCCACCTGAGCGCATTTGTACTTGACATTTTCTCTGCCTGGAACACTGTCCCCTCATAACATTCCAGCCCCGCTCACAGCCTGCCTTTTCAGAGGTGCCCTCCCTGAGCACCCAGTGTGAAATCATTCACTTCCACTCATTCCCTGCGTGTCTCCGGTCCAACGTAGATAGCAATACCGGTGCTATTCTGCCTCTTCCACGGTGGCTCTACGTTCTCAAAAATCAAGCGCTATCTTCAGATGCCCCACCGAGCACATCGCCTCATGCACAGGAACTCGGCAGATACTTGTTGAGTAAATGAGAACTTTCGTTGATTCGAGTGGTTTTAAAATGTTTGTTGTTCAATCCACTTCCAGCCAAAAGCAGTATAAACTAGATCGAGGGGATTGGAAGAAATAGCATAGGTAGCAATTTAGATGCTTGATGTTTGGGGCAGAGGGGGCATTGCTCTGACTTGCTGTTTGTTGCATAGCTTAACAGTGACATGCTAGGTCCTAGCTGTGTACTCACAAAGCTGCGTTTCCTTACCTATAAAAGGTGGCAGTAACAACTGAATTATGTTTGTGAGATGATTAGCACAGTAGCTATCACAGAGTGAAGTGCTCAATACACGGTGGGTGTTATTGCTATTTATTAATCATTTTGTTTCCCCGGACTGCATTTTCAAATACTATTTCAACTGTAACTGTGGCAAGGATACAGGTATGACGTGGTAACGAATGGAAGTGTGATATTTAATCCAAAATTAAGGTATTAAAAGTACAACAAAAAGAATAACTGCGTAAAAGAAATTAGCCTTCCGCACACAGAAAACCTCAAGGTTCAGGCCAAAAGCTAGCCTCTGAGCAACTTCAGAGGAATTCAGCCTGAGAATACAAATGCCATAATTACCCTCAATAAAGGCAGGGCAAAAATGGGAAGTGGGAGAAGGGCCTGGAATGTGAACCAGTAAGTGCCAGTAAGACCAAGACTTACCCGGAACTCATATTATCCTTGGCCTCTGACATTTGGAGAACAAGTATTATTTGCTTTCTGCCTTTTCTTGAAAGACAAAGCAGTCCAGATCGTCACTTAACATTTCATTCCCGTGAGGAGCAAACTTGGAGTCTGTTGTTCCCAAGATAAATCCTGTGCATCTAAGAGGATTGAAAGATGAACCCTCTATCCCTGGGTGGAAATATTTGGGTGCCGAAATGATTCCCCTACTTGGAGGTTGTTGGTGAATAATCATGTTCAACTCATGAGCAAACTTGACGGTAAGCATAGATGGGTCTCGAACAGATATTTAAGTGGAATTGTGTCTTTAAGACGTTGTATGCTTCATATTCCACTATGTTTTTGCCATATGAAGTCACGAGGTTTTAGACTCCATGCACCAGGGGATTTATGAATGTACGCTGAATCTAGGAACACAGTGTAATTGCCAGTTTGCCCTGCATAAGCCTCAACTGTGACTCAGTCAGGTAACACAATGGCAGCTTGGGCTTACTAGGAAAATAGGGCGGTGGCTTGCCAAGAGGCGGAGGTTAATGGGGGTGGAGAGGGTGTGCACAAGTATTTTTCTTTGCAAAGTACAAAAGTTGCATTTTCTTCCCAGTCAACTTGCAAACATGTTCCTAGTAAAAATGAAGTCTCCGATTTGTGATTCTTCTCATAATAAAGTAGATTTCACAACAAAAGCAGTAAGGGAAATAGCCCAATCATGTAAAATTTCTAAATTCATAAAGCAAACAGTACATGGCGGGAAAAAATTGACAGAAATGCAACACAAATGAGAACATCAACTGTTCAGAAGTAGAATTTTGTTTCCCCATTTTTTAATGTTTATTTACTTTTGAGAGAAAGAGAGACAGAGGTGTGAGCAGGGGAGGGGCAGAGAGAGGGAGAGACAGAATCCGAAGCAGGCTCCAGGCTCTGAGCTGTCAGCACAGAGCCCGACGTGGGGCTTGAACCCACGAACTGTGAGACCATGACCTGAGCTGAAGTCAGATACTTAACTGACTGAGTGACCCAGGCGCCCCATAGATGTAGAATTTTATTAGTGTTATCATAGTGTTACACAAAACTAATAAGGCAGCCTTAACATACACACAAAGAACTACATGGAAATGTAAGAAAATTTTCTTTTTTGACTAAGTGTATTTTTAAACAAAATTTGACCATGTTCTGGGCTACGTGATATCAGATAAGTTACAACGCTATATTCCATATGTCCAGAGAGTAAATCCTACAATTAGGAATAACAAAATAAAGTGTTCAATCACACAGAAGATATGAAAGAGAAAACTTAAACTCCACAAAATAATATTTGGGCCAGTGAAGAAGCCCCAACATGTAGAGGAGAGTATTTTTAAATGCAAATAGAAATGAATCTGTCAAATTAGGTGGGATACCACCGAAATGATGAAGGTGTGTACCATGTATCTTCCTAAAAATGTAAGGAGTGATCATAATAAAGTGAAAGGAAAACGAAACAAAGTTCAAATAAAAAATGTGAAAAATAGTTGGCCCTTTGAAAATTTTAAAGTTAGTCATTAAAGGAGGAAGAAAGCTTGTTTTACTTCAAAAGTAATCCAGTAAAAACATGGCTAGCTCAGAATTTGTTCATTCGGGTTATGATCGAACATTTAAAAAAAAAATTTTAATGTTTATTTTTGAGAGAGAGAGAGCATGAGCGTGGGAGGGGTAGAGAGAGAGGGAGACACAGTATCTGAAGCAGGTTCTGGGCACTGAGCTGTCAGCACAGAGCCCGACGCGGGGCTCGAACTCATGAGCTGTGAGATCATGACCTCAGCCAAAGTCAGCCGCCCAGCAGACTGAGCCACCCAGGCGCCCCTTGATTGAACATGTTTAAAGTAAATGTCAGCCACCAGTCAGAGCGAAAAAATCAGAGAACAAATGTGATAGATGTAATTTATGTAATTGTGTATTTCAGTTTTTTCATGGCTCTCAAGTAGCAGTACGTATGCACTTTTTATCTGGCCTTGTGTTGACAGATGACGGGTAGATCGGGCGTTAGTATAGATGCTCTGACACAGATGGTTTCCTTGACTGTCGCACCCTCATCCTTCTGCAGGCTTCCGGTTTGGAATCAAAAGTGGGACCAGGACAAACTTGTAAGGCAGCACACTGGCCTTCTGTGAGCAGGAAACTCTTCTCTTTCTCACGTTCTTGGCACAAATGGATCGTAAAGAAAATTCATCAGCTGCCTTGTTCTACCTCTGTTCCGTTCAGTGGCTCATAAACCATGACCTGGCAGGAATGGGAATGGCATTTACTGATTTTTAAATATCTGTTACAAAATGACTTTGTAAAATACAAAAGGAGGGGGGAAAGGCAGCATGTCCCGACTGTGGGATGGGACTCCTCTGTGTTTGCCCCAGATCTTCCTGTGCCCCTGAGAAAGGAGAGTGAGAAATTCTATGGGGCGGGGGCTGTGGACCCCTGCTGGGGAGAGAGGGAGGAGGCCCAAGACTGGGGGAAAGGGCTTCTTGCTCCCTGGACTTGAGGATACCTTTGCGTCTCCTAATTCTACTGAAACACTATCGACACCTCAGGTTGTTTCCTCCGCTTAATCCCCAAAGGAAATCCCTTTGCTTTTCAGAGATAAAAAGTTAGTAGAACAAAGAGAAAGTCGGCCAAGAGCCTGGGCCTTCTGCTATCGAATTTCACTGAAGCCTTTCCAAGCCCCAAGGATAGACCCCGAGGGCTATGCTGTTTATTCCTACACCTGGATTGAATATCAAGGTCTGTGAGAAGATGAATCATTTAGAAACCCGACGTTCTTGGAGGGGGCTGTTGCTTTTTTAGAACTCAGTAACAACTGTGTCAAACGCAAAAATCACATAAAAAGTTCAAAGTTGTCCGGGCGCCTGGGTGGCTCAGTCGGTTAAGCATCTGACTCTTGGTTTCGGCTCAGGTCATGTTGTCACAGTTTGTGGGTTCGAGCCCCACATCCAGCTGTGTTCTGACAGTGCGGAGCCTGCTTGGGATTCTCTCTCTCTCTCTCTCTCTCCATCTCTTTCTGCCCCTCCCCTGCTTGCATGCTATGTCTCTTTCTCTCAAAATAAAAAAAAGAAAGAAAAAGTTCAAAGTTGTCAAATCCTCCTTTGGCATTGCTGTCAGCGAGTGGAGAGTCAGAACTGCCCGGTGCGGGCACTCCCCGCCACTGTGATGCTGATCATTCTTTCTCTAATAAGGAGGGACGGAAGACCCCACATTAGGGGCCAGAAGAGAATAAGCCACTTGAGACAGCAGTTCCTACTCAAGGGAACACCTGTCCGAGACTTTCATCACTTTCCTTTCTATTTTCTCCATGAACTTCATGATTAAGGCAAAAGACACAGGACTTTATCTGGAACCAGATGAGATCATGAAAAATACATATGAAAGGAGTTGTGTCCAAGGAGGGTCCAAAACAGTACACATTCAAGAGAGCACTTGGAAGTTCAACTCATACCCAGGGGGATTTTGGAATAAGCAACAGGAAGTAATTATACTGCAAATGTAAAAAACCGGAGATGATAAAATCCTATTAAAACTTTTTTTTAATGTTTTATTTATTTTTGAGAAAGAGAGCATAAGTGGGGAAGGAGCAGAGAGAGAGGGGGACAGAGGATCCGATGCAGGCCCTGTGCTGACAGGCTGAGAGCAGTGAGCCTGATGCAACGTCATGAATTGTGAGATCATGACCTGAGCTGAAGAAGGACGATCAAACGACTGGGCCACCCAGACACCCCGATAAAATCCTATTTTTATTCACCATTCTTATAAGCATTCGGTGTTTTAGACTCATAACCCAGTTGCTGTATAGCCAGAATGTCTTACAAGCAGGTCCTCGCAACTCCCCTCTGTATGTCCTTTTACCTGGTGTCGATCAAGTCGGCAGCTGGTCCAGCTGGGGTTGCCACCCAGCACTCGGCAGACACGTTTTGGTCCAGCTCTGCAGTATTTCAGAGTAGGTACCGAGACTTAACAACGAAACCATTTCGGGGACGCCTGGGTGGCTCAGTCGGTTGAGCGTCTGACTTCAGCTCAGGTCATGATCTCGCGGTTTGTGAGCTCGAGCCCCATGTCAAGCTCTGTGCTGACAGCTCAGAGCCCGGAGCCTGCTTTGGATTCTGTGTCTCCCTCTCTCTCTGCCCCTCCCCCACTCATGCTGGCTCTCTCTCTCTCTCTCTCTCAAAAGTAAATAAACATTAAAAAAATTCTTAAAACCCCAAAAAAAAATGTTTTTAATTAAAATTTTTTTTTTAAATGAAACAATTTCCCATGAAAATCCAGATTTCTGGGGTCTGTTCAAAAATCGGAAGCTCTGGTATTACCTTATTGTCGTATATTATGTATTCTGTGTTCTTCTATGCCGGCCATCCAGTTTCACATGGCTGCAGCCTCCCAGTTCACCTGTCTGCTTGGCTCCGTGGCCTGGCGCTATGTTGAATCAGTGTCTGAACAGTGGGGCTTGTGTATCTTAAAGGTACAGCTGCCAAGACCTTGTAGACTCGGAAATGGTAGGTCTAAGGAAACATAGCTCTTTGTCTTGAGGAAACCGAAATAAAGTGACAAACGGGTGCCAGAACCCAGGACATAGCACAGTCTCTTTGCTCCTGAGCCAGCCCTCTTTCCTCTGTTCTATGCTGCCTCCTTTAATATAGATTTTATTTCAAAATGGTAAATGTATGTTAAAAACCATAAAGCTCTAAAAAAAAAACCATGAAGCTTTAAAATAATCATATGTTAGGTGAAAAAAAAATGGACGGGAAAATCATACTCTGTGTACAATATGATTAGAATGGTGTTAAAATAGTGCATTGAGAGAAGACTTTGGTTAGGGGCCTTCGGGAATTTTTTTTTCTTCTATTTTCCAAACTTTCTTTAATAATTATATGCTAACTGTTGTAATAAAATAAAACTCTATTTTTAAACCTTCTGAGCACACTGAAGCAGACGCTTTGCCTGGTCATGACAATCCTACTTTCCTTTGCCAGAAACTCCCTTCCTTCCTTCCCTTATAGCTCAGATTGGCCAAGTGCCTGTGCCCTGACCAATGAGATAGAAGGGGGCGTCTTCTGGTGGCTCAAGATTTGCAGGTTTTTCAGTCCTAAACACAGTTATGTGCAAATGCCAAGCAAAATACTGGAGACAGGATTACAGATTCTAACCTTGAGTGGAAAACCAAACAGAAACAACAACAACAACAACAATCACCAGAGCCTGAACCCAGTTTTAGATACCCCAGTAAACAGTGTCCTATGGTTTATGTAATTATGAGGTTTTCTATAGCTTGCAGCCAAAAAAGTGGATACACATAAGAACATTTACATTTTCTTTCAGATAATTGATTTAAACACATTATCTGGAGCTTAGATTTTTTTTAACTTCTTTTCCCAACACTACCTAAGTAAATTGAAATGTGAGCCTGTACTTTTGATAATCTCATCCAATGAAAAGGGGTAGTCAGGGGATGAATAGAAGCCTCCACACCATATTCCCTTTAAAAGCATGCAGATGATCATCCATTTTATTTTTTTAATTTTTTTTAAGTTTATTTATTGATGTTGAGAGAGAGAGAGAGAGTTGGAAGGGACAGAGAAAGGGAGAGAGGGAGGGAGAGAATCCCAAGCAGGCTCTGTGCTGTCAGTGCAGAGCTCAACATAACACGGGGCTCGATCTCATGAACCCTGACCTCATGACCTGAGCCAAAATCAAGAGTCAGTCGCTTAAACGATGGAGCCACCCAGGTGCCCCAATAATCATCCATTTTAATTCGTTTCACAGGTTTGATTTCAACAATCCTTGGGTTTCGTGGGGCTGATCAAGTAAGGAAATCTTTCCGCTGTTCATCCCAAAAATGGAAAGAGATGCACACTTGATTTCATACATGTGTGCTTATGCTGGAGACACACAGGACATGCTTAGGATGGGCTGCCATTTGATCTGCTTCATTTGTGATGCTGGCTATTGGAGGTGAGAAAGTGGGGGGGGGGGGGGCGGGGAGGCGATTAGAAATTCAGAGACCGGAGATGGGACAAAGAGAGGCAGAGAAGCTGAAGAGATTGGAAGCCATTTCATAGTGATCGTTCAAATGTGTGGCGATCTTTAGCCCGGAGAAGAGACTTGGGAGATGTGAGAACTCTTAGTTAAATTCTGTAGGCTCAAGGATTAGAGACTCATTTGGTTCATTTCAGATAATGCAGAAATTTTTAGAAGACTATGTGAAAATAAAGCAGGCGGGAATCTCAGATACAGTGCTGGGAATTATGGCAACCCAGGAAGAGCTCCCAGTCAAGTTTGTCGGAAAAAAAGGAAATGTGGTCTAGCCGGGCCTAACTGAGCCTAGAACTTTGATCTAGCGCAGGATGTGAACTGTATTGATAGAGTACGTCATAATTACAGGTAACTAGTGTCAGGGAACAGGTAACCGACTCTTGGTGCTTCAGCACTAACATGACTTAGCTACTTTTGTTTTGTCTCTGCTTTGCTGATGTTACCATCTGACTGATGTCTCCCCACTTTTCCAGCCCAAATTCTTGAGAGAAACATTTTCACTGGTGAATTTAATCATCATCATCCCTAGTGAGACAAACACTTGTGCTGGGCTTCTCATTGGCCATGGATCAGCCCATAGGTAGACCAGAACTGCAGAGGCACACAGAACATGGCCACTTAGGTACAAGAAAGTATGTTGCTCCCCGTGGCTGGGAATGGGGGAACACGGCAAGCCCACCTGCTCAACCATAGCTCTTCTGTAGGAGCTAGCAGGCTCTAGGTATTTGAAACTTATGTATTTGCTACATAGAAACTCTGGATATTTAAAATAATTATTTCAGGAAGTAGAAGGAGGTAGAAACTATAGAAAAGTAGACTTCAACCAGATCCAAGGAATACTTTCAAACAATCAGTACTATCTGAAAGCAAGATGGACTTCCTTTAGAAATGGAGAGTAGTTCCAGGGCACCTGGGTGGCTCAGTCAGTTGAGCATCCGACTTTGGCTTAGGTCATGATCTCAAGGTTCACGAGTTCGAGCCCCGCTTCAGGCTCTGGGCTGATAGCTCACAGCCTGGAGCCTGCTTCGGATTCTGTGTCTCCCTCTCTCTCTCTCTCTGCCCCTTCCCCACTCACACTCTGTCTCTCTCTGTCTCAAAAATAAATAAACATTAAAAACAATTAAGAAAAAAAGAAATAGAGAGTAGTTTCCTCCTGGAGATGTTTTAGAGAAGGCTAGATTACCACTTGGCAGGGAATGCGTAGCTTAGAATACAGAACAGTGCATTGAAGATCATTTCCCACCCTGAGACTCTGTCAACCTGTGGTTTGCATCAGCTGAACTGGTAAATGCAGAAGGAATTCTGGGACCAGAGGAGTGTCCCATGTCTAAGGTGGCCTTGAAGAATCTTGAGCCTCAAGAGACTTTCAGAACTGCAAGGCTCTGACTCTTCTCTGAGGCAGATATTTGACAAACAGTAGGCTTTACAGGATCACTTGTACCCCAAAGTGACCCTAAAAACTCTCAAACCCAATTCACCTTTTGGGTTGACTTAAGAGAGGAGCAAGCACTTGATGGTGAGGGGAAAGCCAGAGATTCTCAGCTCTTGTCACTATTTTGAACTGAGCTGTCGAAGAGCTCACATTAAAAGTACGTGTGTATATAGTAATTTATCAGATGAATTAGACGGTGACCTAATTATAAGACACTGATGATTGTAAGAAGGGTAACAGGAGAGCAACTGTGGGAGTCACTTGCTATTAATTTTCGGTGATTGCTTGGATCTTTTCTGCTGGGGCAGCACTTTGGGTCAAGGAAGACAGAGGAGGAAGGAAGCGGAGAGAGAACACCTCACTGGGCATCTGTCGTGGGTCGGGCGCCGGGCGCCGTCCTACAGTGAGCAGGCCTGAGCCCTAGAAGTTGTCACGTCCTTTGAGTGATGAATGAGGGATGGCCCACCTTCAGAGCCAGCTAGAGTTACATGAAAGCACTGGACCTGTGACGGTAACGAGTTCACAGGAAAAGAAGGAAAACTCGACCTCTGTTAATTTTCTGTTCCTCGCTTGCATTAGCTCAGGCTAAAGCTCGGAGGTTTACCTCCCACTCGAGTCTCCTCCACTGCAGCCTGGCTGACCCCTGCTAAGTCACTTACACACACTCGACTTCGCCAATGCTATTTGGAAACCACCGCTAGTGGAATAATGCCTCATTGTTTAGTTCTTAGCACTTGGTGAGGACCTGTCTCGAGAAGGATTTTACTTCAAAATTATGCGGCAAAAGGTCGAGATGAAGGCTTAAAGAAAATAACCTTTGGAATTCAATGGGGGGGGGGGGGGGTTGCTGTGGGACTGGCGAGCAATCTGTGTTCAGTGGTCTTTTCAGAAGTGTCCTGAATAGGTGTGCTCCTAGAGGCCAGGGCTGGAGGAAATCTGGGTGGCCCCAAGGAGAAAGACACACTCAATGGTGGGAAAGCACAGGAATAAAGAGAGGAAAAAACAATGGACAAGGCAACTCAATGCACTGCCATGCTTATCCTTTCCTCGGGAAGCAGCAGCTGGGGTGGCGGGTCTGCGGCCGCCCTCGAGCTCCAGCGTGGGGAGGAGGGGACCACACACAGCGACCCCTTCTTCCCACCCAGGGACAGGCTGACCTGAGGTATAGAGCCCCCTGAGGAGCCGGTGAGCTTCTGGGAGGCTCCGTGTAAGGAGAGGTGTACCTGAGCCAGGCGCAACGCCCTCGGTTCTCTGCTGTCTGAAGTCCACTTTGCGGGGGCGCCCGGGGGCTCCGTCAGCTCGGCGGCCGACTCTCGATTTCGGGCTCAGGTCATGATCTCATGGCTGGTGAGTTCGAGCCCCACATCAGGCTCTGCACTGACAGCAGAGAACATTCTGGTACCCTCCGCCAAACATCCATCCTATCCACCTATCTTTGTGCAGCCACCAGATATGAGAGGGACCCTCACAGCCACAGGGTGAGCCGTGGATGGTTTCCCTAGATCTGGGGATGGATCGGGGCCAGTCTGAGCAGGACATGTATGATCTATTCTTTGCCTGACTCTGAAGGGAGGAGCGTCAGACCCAGGTGCCACTCACGGTACCTTGGAATTGCACAATTCGCACAAGGGAAGTCACCCTGTGGATAAAAGGGACACATGCAAGAAGGCAGAGCTGTGAGAACCACAGATGTCCTGTGCCAAGCCCTGCCTGAAGCCCGGCCACCTTTAGGCGGTTCTCTTCAGCATCCTGAATGGTGTGCACACCCTTGGGAGTAAGGAAGCCAGGAGAGACACAAGTGTCACTGGATGTTATGTGATCACCGTTAAAAGGGAGGGAGAGCATTCCATGGCCAAAAATGTTTGCAAAATATCCAATTACACAGAAGGCAATCATTTGTAAAACATTTATAAAGTGAATTCATATTATAAATGTCCAGAAAGTTTGTCAACTAAACTTCAAAAAAAACCTATTTATTTTTATTTTTTAATGTTTTGTTTATTTTTGAGAGAGAGAGAGAGAGTACGAGTGGAAGAGGAGCAGAGAGAGAGAGAGAGAGAGAGAGAGAGACAGAATCTGAAGCAGGCTCCAGGCTCTGAGCTGTCAGCACAGAGCCTGACGCGGGGCTTGAATTCATGACCTGTGAGATCATGACCTGAGACCAGATGGGGTTTCTGGTTTCATCTTCCTTTGTTTTCTGAGGACACATTAGTGTTTTGAGGAACACAGTCTGGGAAGCTCTCCTGAGCCATTCATCATCAGGCGCTTACACCTTAGGGAGTGAAATAGGACGCGAGAGAAGACAGGAAGCAGAAGCTGACAAGACTTGCTTCAAGGGTGATGTGCCATGCTGGCTGTGAGCCATCGTCACCCTCGGAGCACCCCCGTGTTCTGATTCAGCAGATCTGCAGAATCCCAGGCAAATTATACACATGTACATATACAAGATAGCTAGAGATAGATGCTGTCCATCTGTATCTTCTGTATAATAACATAGATGGAGATATATGCCATGTTTTATGGTGATAGTGAACATTCTTATTTTAAGAGTAATGATGCTGGGGCACCTGGCTGGCTCAGTTGGTTAAATGTCCAACTCCTGATTTTGGCTCAGGTCATGATCACACGGTTTTGTGAGTTTGAGCCCCGCATCGGGCTCTGCGTACTGACTGCATGGAACCTGCTTGGGATTCTCCTTCTCTCCCTCTCTCTCTCTGCTCCGCGCCACCACCCCGCCCCACCCCCCCCCCCCCCCCGCCCACACTCACATGCTCTCTGTCTCTCTCAAGATAAATAAACTTTTTAAAAAGCTTAAAAAATTGGGGCACCTGGGTGGCTCAGTGGGTTGGGCGTCCGACTTCAGCTCAGGTCATGATCTCATGGACTGTGAGTTCGAGCCCCGTGTCAGGCTCTGTGCTGACAGCTCAGAGCCTGGAGCCTGCTTCACATTCTGTGTCTCTCTCTCTGCCCCTTCCCTGCTCATGCCATGCCTCTCTCAATCTCAAAAATGAATACATGTTAACAAAAATTTTATTAAAAGCTTAAAAAATAATCAAAAGACTAATGGCAAATAACCTAATGGCTGTTGCCTTATAAAACTCTTTAATATTTCTTTTCTTTTTTACTTTTTGTTTTAAAATAATTTCACAAGTTGAAAATAATATGAAGCCATATACTTTTTTAAAAAAGATTTTTATTTACCCTGAGATCAAGAGATCAAGAGTTGCATGGTCCACCAACTGAGCCAGCCAGGTGCCCTGATGCCATATTCCTTTTTTTTTTTTTTTTTTTAGTTTTTTTAAAAGTTTTTATTTATTTATTTTGAGAGACAGACAGAGAAGGAGAGAGAGGATCCCAAGCAGGTCCTGCACTGTCAGTGCAGAGCCCGATGTGCGGTTCAATCTCACGAACCGTAAGATCATGACTTGAGCCAAAATCAAGAGTCAGACGCTTAACTGACTGAGCCACCCAGGAACACCAAGCCATATACTTTTTTACCCCAGTTTCCCAATTGCTAATATCTTGCCACTTTTGCTTTATCAACATCTATATATCTATCATTCTTTATATATATATTTATTCATATCTATCTGTCAGCTATTTATCCATCCACCCATCCACTTTCTATCCATCTGTGTCATCTATCATCTCTCTCTCCACCCCCCCATTTCTTTTCCTGAAATAATTAAAAGTTGCAGACACAAAATGTCACACTAGGAACTTCCCATTAGAAATGTCAATGTGTATTTACTAGGAGACAAGGACATTTTCCTACATAATCATAGTCCAGCCATCAAAAGAAGGAAGTTGACATTTATACAGTATCACCATGCAATCCACCCACCCCATTCAAATTTCACCTGTTGTTCTGTTATGTACAGAAAAAAAAAATTGTTTCTTCCCTTTCTAGACCCAATCCAGGATAATGTGTCACATTTACTTTTGATGTCTCTTTGGTATTCTTCAGTCTTTCCTTATCTTTTTTGACCTCAATATTCTTGCAGACCTCACACTGGTTGTTTTGTAGAATTTCCCTCAGGATGGGTTTGTATGATGTTTCTTTCAAAATGATAGTATATGCATTTTGCCAGGAATATCATGGAAGCGGTGCTGTGTTCCTCTCTGTGTGTCATACTAAAGGAACATAATGTCAACCTGTCCCATTATTGGCAATGCTCATTTGGATTTCTGGTCAGAATCAGGCAGGTATATTTCAAATAACAGATGAGGTTAAATGCTACCATTCCAAGTATGAGAGTTGTCTTTGCTCCAGTCTTGCACAAGGAGATGATTTTTTAAAAGACAGGATGAAAAGAAAAGCACCAGAAAGTGTATTGCTGAGGACAACCAGATTTTCTCATTTAACAATTTCCTTGAGTGTGATTGAGAAGAAAAATATGGTTTTCCTTTTTTTCCCTGTTAACAAAAAAGGGTGCGTGATGGTTGACACATTCAGGAAGTATCAAGTTTGCTGTTAAACAGATTATAAGACATGTTTTTGCCATATCGACCATGAGATTATTCCAGGTCATGTTTTTATTGCTTATTCAGTCATCCATTTGCATGAATCAATTTTAACCTCCAAATTTATCTAGTATAATCCAAACATTAATAGTGCAGAAGAAGCAAATGGATCAGAGAAATGACAACTTGGGGCTGGAAATTGGAATTCTGGAGCAGCTGTTTCAAAGGTAAGTGGCACATTGTGGAAACAAGGCAGATGGCCCTCTAAAGAGTACTCAGAATCCCCTGTGGGGGCGGGGGAAGTGCCAGAATCCCTATAGAGCAGGTGTCTGGGACAGCAATCTGGTTAAAAGAGGGATGACTGAGGGTTGTCTTAAAGCTATGTCATAGGCAGCGCACTTTTAAAACTTAAATTATGCGGGGGGCCTGGGTGGCTCAGGCGTCCAACTTCAGCTCAGGTCATGATCTCATGGTTCATGGGTTCGAGCCCCGCGTTGGGCTCTGTGCTGACGGCTCAGGGCCTGAAGCCTGCTTCAGGTTCTGTGTCTCCCTCTTTCTCTGCTCCTCCCCCCGCTTTCACTCTGTCTATCTCTCAAAAATAAATCAACATTAAAAAATTGTTTTAAACTTAAATTACGTACAAGTCAAAAAAAGTAGTAAAATTCTCTAAATATGCGTACGCATCCACCTTATCTATTACTGTGAAAATGTCCATTATATGTATTAAATGATATGATTATTTCTATTTGTAACAAATGGCCTAAATCAATCTGGTCAACGGAGATTATGAGGTGCTTCCTGGTTAGGGCGCCTGGGTGGCTCAGTCAGTTAAACGTCCAACTTCAGCTTAGGTCATGATCTCACGGTTTGTGAGTTCGAGCCCTGCGTCAGGCTCTGTGCTGACAGCTCAGAGCCTGGAGCCTACTTCTGATTCTGTGTCTCCCTCTCCTTGCCCCTCCCCCTTTCACACTCTGTCTCTCAAAAATAAATACAGGCTAAAAAAAGAAGAGGAAAACACTATGAGGTACTTCCTGGTAAACTGCAGTTTCTTCTAACAAGCCAGTGGGCATTATTTAATCCAAACTAGTTGGTATGTCATGATCCAAGCAAGTCACAGAGCAAATAGGTCAGACATATGCACACAGGGGCACCCGGCTGGCTTAGTAGGGAGAGCGTGCGACTCCTGATCTTGGTAGTCATGAGTTCAAGTCCCACACTGGGAGTAGAGTTTACTTAAAACAAGCAAGCAAACATATGCACACATTTTAGCTGGCAAGCAGGCAGGCGTGAACACTCGTGGCTTTGGACAGCTCCCTCTCTGCTACTAGGCACGTCAACCAGAAAACCATCTTACTTGAAAACCATCTGGTTATCTTACCAGAAAACCATCTTACTTGATGCAGACCTGCTGACATACTCATAGGATTGTATAGGTGACATTTGAGTTAGATGAGGCAAGAGGGTCCTCCATCGAGTGGAGGGACCCAGGGCTGAAAGACCCAGATCTGAGTGGGTGTGGCCATGAGCACATGGCCCGTGCAAGTTCAATGGGTCCTGTTTCACCACTGCTAACTCACAATTTCACCGTAAACAGTGTTTCTAACATCTCATGTCAATTAACTACCCATAGGTATTGGTTCATGTAAGTATACTCTCTGTGCTAGAACCAACCATATGGTGTTGATTTCGATCCAGACTCTCCACATGCTAATTAGTCACCCCTTGCATTGTTGATTAGAGTTAATGCCCCCACACAAAGGACCTATACTAAAATATTTTATTTTGTTTTATTTTGTTTTGTTTATTTTTTATTTTTTTAATTTTTTCAATGTTTTTTATTTATTTTTGAGAGGAGGGGAGAGCACACCAGCAGGGGAGGGTCAGAGAGAGACGGAGACAGAGAATCCAAAACAGTCTCCAGGCTCTGAGCTGTCAGCACAGAGCCTGATGTGGGGCTTGAACTCACAAACAGTGAGATCATGACCTGAGCTGAAGTCAGATGCTTAACCAACTGAGCCACCCAGGCTGCCCTGTACTAAAGTATTTTAAAGGAAATTACCATATAGATAAAAATATCCCATTAATTTTAGTTGTGGTGCTTTTAGTGGGAATAGTGTGGCTGACTGGGGAGTGTAGGTAAGAATGTAGCCACCTGTGACTTTGCCAGGGTTTGCTTTACATGTAAGGAAGCTCAGAGGGGCTGACGCTGCAGGACATCTTGAGAATCACAAAGAAACTAAAGTTGCCACAGAAACATTGAGCATATTCTTGTGTTGTTTTCTCGTTGCAAATTTCTCATTGTGCTCATCAGAGAAAAATCACAAAACATAGTCAACAAAAAGGATTGGCAATCAATAATCCAATGTGGTGAGAATTATCTATTTTAAACATGTAGATACATATAGATAGGTATATACAAATACATTTTTTTTTACAAACATGGAAACTTTCCTTTTCTTTTAAATATATGGTCAATAGCTTTTGATATCAATGTATACCTTTGAAAGGCTGCATTAATTAATTGTTAAATATAACCAATCTGCTACTGTGAGTCTCCTAGATTGTTATTTCTTCCTCTTATAAACAGCCCTGGCAAAATTCCTTGGTCATTTTTCTTCTTTTTTCTCCTTTAATTTTTTTATTTATTTTGAGAGAGAGAGTGGGGGAAGAACAGAGAGAGAGAGGGAAGGAGAGAATTCAAAGCAGGCTCCACACTGTCAGCCTGGGGCTCGAACCCATGAACTGTGAGATCATGACCTGAGCTGAAATTAAGAGTTTAACGCCCAACCAACTAAGCCACCCAGGTGCCCCCTTGATCATTTTCTTTTTCTTTTCTCTTTCTTTCTTTCTTTCTTTCTTTCTTTCTTTCTTTCTTTCTTTCTTTCTTTCTTTCTTTCTTTCTTGTAAATAAACTCTACCCCCAACATGGGGCTTAAACTCATGACCCCAAGATCAAGAGTCACATGCTCTACAGACTGAGCCAAACGGGAAACCCCCCTCCCTGCCCAACCCCCAATCATTTTCTTAACAAAAATTCCTGGAAGTGATGTTGCCAAGTCAAAGTTAATGCATATCTAAGCTTTCTTTCTTTTTTTGTCCTTAACTAATACCTATTTATCTTCTTCTTCTTTTTCTTTTTTAATTTATTTTTGAGAGAGAGACAGAGCACCAACAGGGGAGGGACAGAGAGAGGGAGACACAGAATGTGAAGTAGGCTCCAGGCTCTGAGCTGTCAGCACAGAGCCCGACGCGGGGCTCGAACTCACGGACCGTGAGATCATGACCTGAGCCGAAGTCGGATGCTTAACCGACTGAGCCACCAGGGGCACCCTCCCTGTTTATCTTCCCAATACTTGCTTCTTATTTCAGTAAGAAATAGATGTAACCAGACCATTTCTACTATCCCCACTACTATATCCATCCGCCTTCCAATATGGCCACAAGCCCTGCCCTCCCTTCTCTTGCACAGGAATCGGCCTCCCAGGAGGCAGGGTTTGGATATCGCTTCACTGTTTAAACCCAGTCTCCAGTGTCGTGGCCTTAACATCATAGACATGCTGACAAACACAAATGTAACACCAGGCCCAGGCTCCTTCTCCTGCTTTCCCCCCAGACTCCAAATCCCACCGCCCCTCGACATTGCAAATATAACACGTTCACAACTGACATGTGCACAACTTCGTCCCAATCTGCTCCTCTTACAGATGTCCTTACCTCAGTCAATGGCAACTCCCACTAGGCCAGAAACCTTGGAACCTTCCTTGATCTCTCTTTGTCTCTCAAACTTGCAAATCCTGTTGGCCACACTGTCAGCATATATCCAGTCCTGTACCGCAGTCACCATCACTCTAGTCTGAGCCACCAGAACATCTTGCCTGGATTACTGAAATATCCTCACGACTGGTCTTGCTTGTTTCTACCCTTGATCCACTACACCACCAGAGTGATACCATTGAAGAATGTGCCAGATATTGTAAGTCTTCTGCTCAAAATCAGACAGTAGCTTTCCATCTCTGAGTAAAAGCAAACTTCTTGTAAAGATCTTTGAATCTCACATAATTGACCCCCTTGCCTTTGTAACCTCAGGTCCTGTTACTTCCCCTGCCTTATTTACTCTCCTCCCACTCGGGGCCTTTGCAATGTCATTTCTTCTGCATGGAACGCTTTCTCCACGGACACCAAAAGGCCTACTCTGTGTCTTCCTTTCAGCCTTTGCTTAAATATCACCTTTCTCTGAGGCCTTTCTTGACACATTTGTAAGCCACCCCCTCCCCGGTACTCCTGATGTGCTTCTCTACTTTATTTTCTCTATGTAACTACACATTTCATGTGTTTCCTTTGTTGCCTAGACACCCCCCCCCCCAATTAGAATCTAAATGCCATGATTTTGGCCACTGTATCTCCTCTACCTGGAACAGCCCCCTGCAAGTGACAGGTGCTGAATAAATGTTTGTCGAGTGAACACATTTTGAGAAAATAGAAAAGTAAAATAAGAGAATTGGGGAGTGAGACACACCCATAAATAAAAAATGGCCTATTATTCAGCCATTAGGAAGAAGGAAATCCTGCCATCTTTGACAATAGGGATAGATCTTGAAGGCATATGCTAAGTGATGTTAGTCCGATAGAGAAAGACGGATACCAGATGATATCACTTATAAGTGAAATCTAAAAATGCTGATCGAATAAGGAGTAGAGGGTAGTTACTAAGGGCTAGTGGTTGGGGAAATGGGGAAATGTCTGTCAAAGGATATAAGCTTCCAGTTATAAGTTCTGGGTATCTGATGTGTAGCATGGTGATTATAGCTAATAATACTGTATTTGTATCCTTGAAAGTTGCTAATAGATCTTGAATGTTCTCACCCCCCCGCCCCCCCCCCCAAGAAATGGTAATTATGTAACATGGTGGTTGTTAGTTCAAGTTCTGGTGGTAATTATTTTGCAATATATTAGTGTATCAAATCCACACATTGTACACCTTATATTTATACGATATTTTAGGTCAATTATACCTCAGTAAAGCTGGGGGGAAAATCACCCATCACCACACTACCCAGAGAACCATCTTAAAAAAAAAAAGTTTATTTATTTGAGAGAGAGCAAGAGAGTGCATATATGTGCACAAGTGGGAGAGGGGCAGAGAGACAGGGATAGAGAATCCTAGGCATAGAGCCTGGCTCAGGTCATGGTCTCACGGTTCGTGAGATCAAGCGCTGAGTCAAAATCAAGAGTGGGATGCTTAATTGACTGAGCCACCCACATGCCCCTGGAGAACCATCATTTAAATGCATATAAACTCACATTCTTTTCCTGTATTCATATGTACTTTTGGTGGGGTCACTGTAGACGTAGTTTTAGAACCTGCTTTAAAATCATTGGTATGAATATAATTTAAATTTTAAACACATATCCCACATAGCCTTTGAGAAATACCAATCTTGCTGGGAGTTTATGAGAGTCCGTTTTTACATCTTCTCCCCCGAAACTTGATCTTATAAAATTTGTTGTGTTTAAAACCCAAGCAGTATAAGAAGTTTGACTCTGACCTTGAAATCTTTCTTAGCTGACTACTTTTAGTGACTTCCTGGATTTCCAAGTCACTTTGATTACTTGTCGCTATGCATACGTACTTCCTTCTTCCCTAACGATTCCAGGGATCCAAGAGAATGAAGATCGAACAGTCTTGCTCAAGAATTTTTTCAGAATTTGAGACTCTAGCTTACTAAAACCGAAAGAACCAAATGGTTTGAATTAGGATGCACGAATTAGCCAAATGTGGACACATTATCTTCTGGGGGAGATCTAGGCAGCCGTCATAAATGAGAGCGGCCCTGTATCGTCAACTGTGGATGGCATGACTCCAGGGGGAGCCATTCACACAGACTCCACTGAGAAGTCACCCCCCCCCCGAGTTGTGGAATGTGGTACCCCCCCACCCCAAATCTGGCTGGATTATACCTGATTTAGTTTTAGGAATCGTTTCTAAGGGCTGTGTCGTTCCCCCTCGTGATCCAGTCAGCATTTGTCTAAGGATCGCAGACTTTCTGTTGTGATAGCCAATTTTTTTTTTTAATTATCTTTTTAGAGCCTCTCTTTGGTGGACAAATAAGGGGATGCAAACCATTTGGTCCAGTAAGATGACCAGACGTGTCTGTCGAGCAAGCCTGCTAACAGGCGCTATAGAAGGAGCCTGGGAGGAGTGCCACAGCTGACCTCTGCCACCCAGGGTGACTCTGGTGAGTCAGTCAGCATCCCATGTGCTCTGCACACTCTGTCTCTCCTCCGGGCTGATGCTTGCCTGATCCATGTGTCTACTCTGTCTTTCAGCCCCTCGCTTGGGCCCTGTGTCACATGTGATGGGCCTTATGTATTTGAATCAAATATTTTCTCGCTGCTGTAAGAGCTTTTCAGCTTTTATTTTTTTTTATTTGTTTGAATGTTTATTTATTTTTGAGAGAGAGAGACAGACAGAGAGCAAATGGGGAGGGGCAGAGAGAGATGGAGACAAAGAATCCGAAGCAGGCTCTGGGCTCTGAGCTGTCAGCGGGGATCGACAAGATCAGGGACTGCAAGATCATGACCTGAGCTGAAGTGGGACGCTTAACCTACTGAGCCACCCAGGGGCCCCTGAACTTTTCAGCTTTTAGACCTAAGAATCCCTTTCTATCAAATTAGGAATTTGACCAGCACTTACACAAAATGTTAGCAAACAGAACAGGTCCAAACTGAGCTGCTCTGGCCAAAAACGTCCTACCTCTCCCCTGATGGGGCTCTCTTTGAATGTGTAGTTCTCAAGGAAGCAGAATCTGAAAACCTCGTACCTCTGCTGGAACTCCCCTAAAGGACCCTTCTTTTCCTCCCTTCCCCACTCAGCCTCCGTTAGACTCCCCTGGAAACTAGAATGAGGCTCTTGTCTAAAGGTGCAGAATTCCAGAGGAGGGCACCAGAAAAACTCAGTCATCAGAATAAAGAATATCTTAACGTAATATTTTAAACCATCGTCACTGATGCCAAAAATCCACAATGAGCAAAATATTAACATGGTAAACAGAGGAGCAGCAATGGTGTTTGTTGTTCCACATTGGAGTCGGAAGCAAATTTTAGCATGATAAGAGTCTTTATCTTGGTTACTGAGACTTTGGGGTCCCTTGAATTTTGAGCCCCAACCGAGTGCCTCACTCTTCTCACCTGGCCCTCCTAGGACCCCTTACATCCATGACTCCATTGTTGTATAATTGGCTGTTTCTCTTGTCTCTTACCCCCTCTTAGACTATATGACCCCTGAGTACAAGGATCGTGTCATGCTTGTCTCTTTCTCCAACATATTAAGCACATTGTAGACATTTAATCAACATTTATTGAACCAATCAGTTGGGCCAGAAACCCCTGGCCATGGTTTTTGTTTTTGTTTTTGTTTTTGTTTTTGTTTTTGTTTTTGTGTTTTTTATCTGGCTCAACCTCCAACTAGCCTGTGATCTTGGGCAAAACATAACTTCTCTGGCTTCCGCTTACTCATCTGTGAAATGAAAGACGTGGCAATCTTGAATGTCCTTCTGTATGTCTAGAGGGGTCATCTGTCTGTAGAAGTCCAAGTGTCCTCAGACATTCCTTGCCTGGGGGTTGACTGGTGTCAATAAGGCAGCTGCAAGGGTACTGGTATTTTGCAAAAGATTAGAGAGCAAAGCTGGGGAGTTATCTGTAACATGCCCTTTTGGCCAGATAATTGCTTTGAACTTACATTTTGCTGGGACTGAACGTAAAAGGCCATTTAGAGGGTAATTTTTCTGGTAATGCTATCCTGGTTGGGAGATATAGGCGTTACCCTCTAAATAAATCAGCACATGTTAAGAAATGCTTTTCTCCTTCTAGTTACGTTCCTGTTGCCCTGTTGTCTTTAAATGTGGGGAAAGGTGGTGGGAGTATTGGAAATCAAGTGATGCGGGGTTGTTGAGCACAACAGTCAAGAAAGAATTCTTGAGACATTTTAGGATGCAGAAAGGTGCTTTTATTACAGCACAGGGGCAGAGCCCGTGGGGAGAAAGAGCTGCACTGGGACTGTGGGCTGCGACTGCTTATATATTTTTAAGCGTGGGGGGTGGGTAGAGATAATGGAAGTCTCTAAAGGGATTTCTATATGTTAAAGAAGACTTCCGGGATCCTGGAGGTCTGGCTACTGTCAGGCTAAGGTTGCTTTGGGTCTCTAGCGAAGCATTAACATGAAGGCAGCTTGAGTCCCTTGAGGAATATCACCCTGCATGTCTCAGGTATTCATCAGTAGGCTGCAAGGTGTAAGGAAATTTAACTTCATCTATGTTCCTCTTGCCTTTATTCTCCTCATCTTCGCCAACCTTTGCATGTTATTGAAAAGTCACACAAAAGGGAAGAGATTCGTTGTGGGTATAGAAGCGTATCTGCCCCACTCCTATGGTCTCTCTACTTGGTGCTGTCCTTGGTGGGAAGCGCATCTGACGTGGTTCCTGTCCCCAGTGAGTTCTGAGAACCTTCCGGGTGAGAAAAGATGAACAAAGTGCCCTGAGTTTGTTATGCAATCAGCTGCCAAGAGGGTAAGAGCAGTAGGAGTCAGAATAGTAGGAGAAAAGGTAGAAGCAAATCACCCTTAGGTGCCTACGGAGGGGGGGGCCTGAAAATCTTATCTTGTGCAGTCTCCTAACTGTGTTATTGAGTTAGGTGTTAACATCTCTGATATACTAATAAGGACACTGAGGCTTGGAGCAAAAGCCAATCAGGAAGCATTATTTGCTTTGCCAGAGGGTTCACATACAAGTTCTTTTTTTTTTTTTTAAGTTTTATTTATTTATTTTGAGAGAGAGAGCAGGGGAGGGGCAGAGAGAGGGAGAGAAAGAATCCCAAACAGGCTCCATGCTGACAGCGCAGAGCTCGACGTGAGGGTCTCAGTCTCACGCACATGAGATTGTGACCCGAGCCAAAATCAAGAGTTGGATGCTTAACCAATGGAGCCACCCAGGCGTCCCTCACAAACATGTTCTAATGTGCTTGAAATGGATGACTTTCCTTGGGCACGTGCAGTTTAACTGGGTAAGGAAATACTATGTGCCTTTCTCCCGCTCATCGATGCAGGCCTTTGTTGGCACGTGGCTTTATTTAACCGCCTCCTGCGTGAAGTGTCTGCTTGTTAGAAGATCACCTGGGTTTGGAAAGGCTGGCTGGGGAATTTTAAACCGGCCATTCGTTTAATTTTCACACTATATGACTTGGGCCTTGCTAGTGGGCCATGAGAAACAAAGGTTTCCAAGCAGCATTTGGTCATCCCAGAAACTCTGGTGTCAGTGGCCAAAATTCCCCACCTGCCTCCAAGTTCCAGGATTTTTCTTTTTTGTCTCCAGAGGCAAGCTAGATCCTGGCTGTTTGCATCTAGGAGTGCTGGACTGGAAAGCTGCCGCCTCTGTCATTCCAAAGCCATGACCTTGAAATGACAGTGTTGGAGCAGCAAAGCCTGTAAAACTCGTTTGGTGCTTTCTCTCTCCATTTTTTTTTTTTTTTTCTACCGAGTTTGCCCTGTTGTTGTTGTTCTGCCTCTGTCTCTCCTCCACCCCTGACCCCAGGCAGTGGGAAAAGGGGTTAGGATTTAACCATCCACAACAGAGGCAATTTTGCCATCTTGGAATGTGGCGGTCTTTTTACCGAGAGGCCAAACGCGCAGCCAGGGCAATGCACACAGCCCACGTCCCCATGTCAGTCTCAGGCATCCAGTCTGCCCGCTGTGAAGCAGAGGGACTCCACAAAGCTCTCAAAGGTTTGTAAAACACCGGCCTGTGTGCCCCCTATTTCTAGCTTTAGATAAAATCAAGTGGATCAAGAGACAACAGCGACCACCCAACACTTGGAATTCTTGAGGTAGCCAGCAATCCTATCAATAAAAGGGGGCTTTTAAGATCCCACTTTTAAACAATGATCGCTTGGCTTCTGCAGGATGATTCAAACTTCTTTTCCATACTTGCTCAGTACATGTTTTTAATTGCCCAATGAACTTATAATAGAATTATTGGGGCAGAGGTTTTGAATATAGAATGTAAATTATCACAAAGGCTAAGAATATGAAAGAGCGGAAAGATGTAGGCATTTAATGAGGGCTGCGGATTTCGGGCTAAGTGGTTTGGATGGTCCCTCCATGTAAGCAGCACATACTTGCTTTGAGTCACAGACCTGCATATCTTCCTGGGTCTTAGGTTGCAGCTGAGAGCCTGATGCATCTTTCCACGGCCACACCGTCTTGCCGGCGCTGGGGGACAGAATGCGCAGGAGGTGACCAGCGAGTGGGCAGTGTTGCCCAGGATGGAGGAGCACACTCTTTAGTGTTTTAGAAAACAGTAGGGGGGCGCCTGGGTGGCGCAGTCGGTTAAGCGTCCGACTTCAGCCAGGTCACGATCTCGCGGTCCGGGAGTTCCAGCCCCGCGTCAGGCTCTGGGCTGATGGCTCAGAGCCTGGAGCCTGTTTCCGATTCTGTGTCTCCCTCTTTCTCTGCCCCTCCCCCATTCATGCTCTGTCTCTCTCTGTCCCAAAAATAAATAAACGTTGAAAAAAAAAAAAAAAACAGTAGGGCCAAGAGCAGACCCGTGGGGAAGAAGGCAAACTAAGTAGGAACTATGGTCCCCAGAAGAGCTTATAATTCAATTGTACGCAAAGAACCCAAATTCAGAGGACGTCTCATCAGCAAGGAGATGACTAATATACCCACGCGCGACGCGGCACACAGGGCCTGCCCTGCCTGTCTCTGGCCTGCCTTCCTCTTGCTTCTCCCCACCTTCCTTTACCTGCGCAACTTCTACCTATCCTGGGAGACCCCACTCTAACATCAGCTTCTTTTTTTTTTTTTCCAACGTTTATTTATTTTTGGGACAGAGAGAGAGACAGAGCATGAACGGGGGAGGGGCAGAGAGAGAGGGAGACACAGAATCGGAAACTGGCTCCAGGCTCTGAGCCATCAGCCCAGAGCCTGACGCGGGGCTCGACCTCGCGGACCGCGAGATCGTGACCTGGCTGAAGTCGGACGCTTAACCGACTGCGCCACCCAGGCGCCCCAAACATCAGCTTTTTCAGGAAACCTTCTGACACCCCAGAGGATGAATGTCTTTGCGTTTCCGTGTGCCTGTCTCAACCATTGCCCTTATCACATTTTATTAGGCTATTTGTGTGTGTGTGGACTGTGACCTCCGTGAGGGCAGTGACTGGGGCCTTACTCATCATGTGGCCGCAGGACTGAGCCTAATGCTGAGCATATTAAATGCCCAGCCATGATTAGGGAGCAAATCAACGGACAGACAACTTGAGGCTTGGCAGTGACAAGGAAGAACGACAAGGTAATCAGGGAATGCTCAGCAGAGTTGACTGTTGAGTAAAAGTTTAAGGGTGTGGAACTGATTGGGTCGGTAGGAAGAAGACTGAGCACATCATTTATGGGAAATGTCAGCAGCTGCCCTGTGCTGCTCTCATGGAACATCGCAGAGGGCATTAGCGAGAATAGGATCAATAAACGAAAGAGGAGGGTAGTTGGAGGACTCGAAAGCGCTTTGTTTTCTGGATTTGATGGGCAGGCCGTGTAATTCTTTTTGCTACTGTAGATGAGAGGGTGAGCCAATGCCAGCAGTGCCCTGATCAAATTCTCACCAGACAGTCTATATTTGGCTTATTTAAATCCCACTGTGCTTTCGGTTTAATGCAGCATTTCCTCCGTTTCCTGCCGGGAATCCTGCTGCATATTTCAGTGGTGGCTGTGGACGATTTCCATGTACTACAGTAAACCTATCCCCGTAGAGGTCCAAGCCCATTCAAGTGTTTCCTTAAGGCTATACATTATCTTCAGGCAACCTTAATCTCCCACTTGCTGTGAGTTGAGCATCATTTCTCATGTATTCGCATGTAATGAAAGCCTTACTTGAGTCCTGCAATCACAACAGCACCATCAGGAAGAGGAAATGAGCAGGGCTGTGAACCAGAACATGCTGTACCTTTTTAAACATTAACCATTGTTCAGGTCAGCAGACCTGGCTGCTAAAGGCGATGATGGGAATCCGGAATTAAATGCAGAAAAAAAAATCCCATCCATGGAAAATTTTAGAGTTCTCGTATCTGCCTTGATTTGCCAAAGTTTGATTTTTTAAATATATTATATGTAATATATATCTAACATATATATTATATATATTTTAAAGAAATCAAAAGAAATAAAAGACCTCTTCTCTGAAAATAGCTCTGTCTGACCCATGTCATAGTCAGAAGAGCAAAGCCATTCCGTGTGACAGCATTCAAGCTAGGATGACATCACAGCCCTAGAACATTGCTATGGAAGGAGCTTCTGCTCCACGGGGAACTATGTTTTAGCAATTAGAAGGAATGTGATAATCTCTGCTGTTTGCCGGCATAGGCTGGACATATATGGGTTATCATTAAGTTTTATAATTCAAGGAGCACTCTGTTACTGTCTCGCTTTTATTTATTTTTCTATAAATACGAATCATGGAGACCAGCATGTAAATGATCCTGTCAGAAATGCGACGGCCACAATCATCGTCATTGTTGTCACTTTGTTATTGAGCGTTTACTGTGAGCTGGGGATCGTGCAAATGATTTTTTAGGCATTAGCTCATAGAACTTGGCACTAACTTCTGTTATTGTACTTCTCAAGGTGAACTACAATATGTCGTATAAGCATCTGTCTCCACTATATCCTGTCTCCACTACGGTCTCCTGAGTACAGGGCCTATAGCTCATTCATTCTGGTATCCCATCACCCTGCCCTCAATACATGTCTGTTATGTAAATAGAAACAACTGAGGTGGGGCGCCTGGATGGCTCAGTGGGTTGAGCATCTGACTCTTGGTTTCCGCTCAGGTCATGATCTCACAGTTTCTTGAGTTCAAGCCCAAGATTGAGATTTTCCCTCTCCCTCTGCTTCTCTCCCACTCACACTCTGTCTCTCCCAAAATAAACTTAAAAAAATTGTTTTTAATTAAAAAAGAAAAAGAAACAACTGAGGTAACAAAATCATACCGTTTCCAGGATCTTAAAAAAATTCTTTTTATTATATTGTTACTGGGGCACCTGGGTGGCTCAGTCGGTTAAGCGTCTGACTTCTTGATTTCGGCTCAGGTCATGATCTCATGGTTTGTGGGATTGAGCCCTGTGTCAGGCTCTGTGTTTACAGTGAGGAACCTGTTTGGGATTCTCTCCCTCCCCCTCTCTCTGCTGCTCATGCACTCTCTCTCTCTCAAAATAAAATAAAGAAACTTAAAAAAAAGAGAAAAAATATAATATGGTTGTACTAGTTTGACAGAGTGGTGTTTTTAACAACAGAATCTAGAACAATTTTATACATACTATATATATGTATATATATATGTGTATATACATATGTATATATATATATACATATATATATATATATAAACTATAGGGAAATAGTTAAATATAAGCAACAGTACAACTAGTCTGTGATATTAGGGTGACTTTAGAAATAAAGATGAAGAGAAACCTTGTAATCTTGAAAAACTTGTGGCAATGTCAGGTAAAAATGTCACAGTACCAGATTGTACAAATAGTTTGTATACAGGTGGTATATATGTTGCCATGTTAAGGAAGGAAAAGTATGCATAGAGAGGGAAACAGTACCTGAAAAAAAATTACCAAAATTCTGATAGTAGTTAAGGTTGCATAATTATGGATGCTTTTTTCTTCCTTTTCACATTCTTTTTATTAAACTTTTACATTAAAAATACAAACACGGTTTTATTTTTTGTAAGCATAGTTTTCAAAGAAAGTAACAATGATAGCGTTATCATCAGTTAATGAAATAATATCATCAGTTAATGATATTTATTTAGCTATCAAATTTTTCACCATCAAGACGTACACCTGTTTGATTAAAAAGTTTTCTAAAATAACACAGCAAGGACACTTGGCAGTAAAAGCATTAAAAGCCATGATCTGCCTCCCCCCAAGGGTTCAGAAGACCCATTTGGGTCAAGTTTAGAAACATCTCTGTGGAATCTCTCAAGATCATGTTTGGTCTAAATGATGGCTTCCTTGATAGCTGTCTCTGTTATGTTGTACCGCAGACCTTGAAAAATAAAAATACTGCAAGTCTGATTGTTTAACGCTGGCTCGGTTACAAAGACACAGAAGCTTTCTTATATCAGTTGGATGTATACTGCACGACGCGTAGGCCACACTGCCGAGAAGACCAGGCCTGGAAGAATGGGACACTTCTACACTTAGCATGACAGAAACACACTGACAGGGAAGGTGGCCGCCGTTCAGAAATATAAATGGCCTGTGTGTTGGGAGAACTTTCCCTTCTGAGTCCCTATCAGGGTTTTAGATCAGAACTTTCTCCAGCCTTTGCACCTTCAGATTGAGGGTTCTTTTCTCCTTCACTCTGACTGGCCACTCGCATTTTCTTTTATTTTACTTTGTTTTATTTCATTAATTTATTTTAAATATATAGATTATTTGGCTTCTTTTTCCCCACTACTCGTAGCCTTCTTAGGCACCCGGCTTCTTACTGATTTGTTCCCACAATTCTACCAGAGATACAGTGGGATCGTTTGCAGCGAAGTGTCCTATCTTGGTTTAAACAACTTTTTTGTGTGTCTACTTTGCATAGCTCCTGGATTCAGTGAACTTTCATTGTCGAACAAGGGATCTGCTTGGACAATGTGTGGTGGGATAAAATTCGACCTTCCCACTGGATAGCAACAAAATAACAATAGATAAGTGTACACCCTGGGGCGTCCGTCGGTTAAGCATCCAACTCTTGATTTCAGCTCAGGTCATGTCATGATCTCGTGGTTCATGGGATTGAGCCCTGCGTTGGGCTCTGTGCTGACAGCATGGCGCTCACTTAGGATTCTCTCTCTCTCGAAATAAATAAACTTAAAAAAATTAAATGTACACCCTAAGAAAGCATTTGCTTGGATCTGCACAAATCAGAAGAGATTAGTTGTACACCTCAGGATTAATGATCAATGAATTAGTAGAATTCCTGATCCTATTAGAGATGCTAATCTTGTGAGAACAGAGAGAGCCATTTGTGGAAGGGGCTGAGCTGTCCAGGCTGTGCCTGTCCCCATTGTCCTGGCTGTGTGAGAGAGGAAGGGAAAGAAGAGGGAAAAGAATGTTTGCTCAGCACCTGCTATATTTCAGACTTTGGGCAAGGGGCTCTCACACACTCCATGTGGTTAAGCCGCACGGCAATCCTTCAAAGTGGGATAATGATCAGCCTTGTTCCTGATGAAAAACCTGAAGATCAGTGAGACTAAGTAGCTTGACCTGAACCACAAAGCTAGGAAGTGGCCAACTTGGATGTAGGGACTTGAACTCAGGATTTTATGAGTCCAAAGTCTGTCACGTTCTCATGATGGCAGTTGCAGAAGCTGGTTAGATAGCTAGCTGCAACATCTCAGGTTATTAAAGATCAAAAAGCAAGGTACAGGTTGTCTCTGCAAGGCTCCCACTCTGACTGTATGGCACGTAGCAAGATGAGAAGTCGTATTACCCCTGATGGACTCCAGGAACTCGTGACCTTAGGAATCAGGATTTATGGCCACTGCCCTAATCCCGACTGGCTGACCTTGTGCCATTTGAGTAGTGGCTGGCCCGGTGAGTACAAAGGGCTTGAGGACCAGTGGAGCCAATCTTTATCCCCAACCAAGTGCTTCTTGTTTTGGAAGTTCTACCATTATAAAATAATTCCTTAGGAGTCCAAAGTATCCTATTGGAAGACATAGACCCTTAAAAAGGTGTCACCTGAAGCTCCTTTATAACCCAGCATCCTGGTAGGAGGTAGTTGGACGAGCCTCACAGGCCCCATGCTTGAGTGGAGAAGCAAACAGATGAGTTCCAGAGGCCCCTCGCCTTGTGTTCAGTCCTGCCTTTATGTTTCAACTTTCCTCTTGGTCAACTCTATCAGTAATAATGGGACACTGGGAATAGGAGTTTAAGCCAACCACAAGCGGAAACCTGAAATGGATTCAAATGACTGGGTTTACAGAACCATGAGCTTGGACTTTTAACTTTTAACATTTGTTTTTTTTTTAATAAACATTTAATTTTAGAAGACTTTTAGAATTACCGAAAAGTTGTGAAGATAGGACAGCGAGTTCCCATATATCCGCTACCTGGTTTCCCCTATTGTTAATACCTTACACCGGCATGGCACATTTGTCACAAGTACAGAATCATCATTATTTACTAAAACTCATACTTATTCCCTTAGTTTTTACCTAGGGTCCTTTCCTGTTCTGGGATCCTATCCAGGACACCACACTACTTTAGTTGTCATGTCTCTCTCTCTTTTTAATTTTTTAAAAATGTTTTTATTTATTTTTGAGAGAGAAAGAGAGACGGAGTGCAAGCAGGTGAGGGGCAGCGAAAGAGAGGAAGACACAGAATCTGAAGCAGGCTCCAGGCTGTCAGCACAGAGCCCAAAGCGGGGCTTGAACTCCTGAGCTGCAAGATCATGACCTGAGCTGAAGCCGATGCTTAACCACTCAGCCACCCAGGTGCCCCTAGTTGTCATGTCTCTTTTGTCTCCTCCAGACTCTAACAGTTTCTCAGGCTTTCTTTGTTTTTGATGACCTTGAGTTTGAGGATTATCGGTTAGGTAATTTATAGGATGTTTTTCATTGAGTTTATCTGTTTTTCTCAGGGTTTGACAAGGGTTATGGGTTTGGGGAAGGATGACTACAAGAGGTAAAGCCGCCAGTGCTGGAAAACACCAACAGTGAGATCATGACCTGAGTGGAGATCAAGAGTCAGAGGCTTAACTGACCGAGCCACCCAGGCGCCCCAACTTAGTATTGATTTTTAAAGAACACAAATCACATGGTAAGCCAGTCTCAACCACAACGGAATCTGTACACTTTCTACAATGACTGAAATGGCACAGAGTCAGATTGCTGAACTCCCCTGAAACAAACTAATGTGTCATTCGGTCCAAGTGCCAGTGGGAAGGTTTACGCCAGCTCTTTTTCTGGAAAACGTGTGGAGTTCCCCAGGAAAAACGGCTGTCTTAAATATAGAACGCTGTTAGGATGTCTCGCACAAAGAGTTTTGCTGAACGGAGAGAGCAGGTGAGTTCTGTCCACGCAGAACACCTGCTGTGGCCCCAGCCTGCTTCACCTACAGCACTCCAGTCCCCAGAAGACATTGGCAGTGAGGCAGGCTTTCACATTCCCTGCCTCCCCTTACTCGGAAACATTTCCAAGCTGTGGGGCTGCTCTGATGAGCCCGTGACATTACCTTGTAGGGAAAGCGCTGGCGGATTCACTCTCCATTTATGTTGCATAAGAACGTCTTCATCACTTCAGTGATTTAACCCTGATTAAATTTAGCCGTCAGCCTTTAACATTCTCTGAGAAGCTTTCAAACTCAGAAAGGGCAGGGGCATGCCGGCAGGTTCTCTGCAATCCCTTCCCTCTCACCTTCTCCCAAGCCCCTTGCCAAGCATCCCAGCGAGGCCCGTGTCGTTCACAGCGCAATCACTCGGAGGTGCCTGGTGGGAATGGATTTGCCCATCCAGCCGTCCTGCTGGGGAAGGTGCCGGGCTCCCTGCACTGCCTGTCACTTTTACACTGGTCTGCTTTCAGTTGCCTCCTTAGCTTTCTTGCTTCTCAGGTAAATGCCCCCTGTGGGTTTTGTATTGACGTTACGTTTATTTTCATTGATTTATTTTTCTGTTCTTTCCATGTTTCCTTTCTTGCGGAGCCATCTTGTGTTTCCCCTCTTCCTGCTCCGGCCCTCCCATCCCCAGCCTCTTGCTTTCCCTGCACACATGAAGACTGTTTCCCCTGCTCAGTGCCTCTTCCCTTGCTCTCCACTGCCTTCCTGCCATTAGGGCAAGTGAGGAGATGGGGGCAGGAATGGGGATAGAGCAGCTCAGCCTTCCTCCCTGGAGAGAGGGGAGGCAGGCCCATGGAGGGGTGGCACACACAGTTCCACAGGTCTCCTCCCACACCCCTTTTTATGTGCTTAAAAAAAATCCCAAGGGGCCATTGCTGCAAATTGCACGTAAGGGTTTTCATCTTGGGCTTTCTGTGTGCTCACCATGCGGAAAACTAAGCAGGACTACCGAATGACCTAAAAAGAGATCCTAGGAATCCCTGAAGTGGATTGTGGCCATTACAGATAGCCCAGCCTTCCACTTCTCAGCATCCCAAAAGGATGTGTATGAAGGCGTTTGTAATCAGGTCCATGTGCTCCAGGCTTGATTGATGATCAGGACAGATCTTAGGTGTTACACGATCGCCAACCACTTTGATCTTCTCCCTCCTCGTCAGTATACCCAGCTGGACAAATAACATTAGTCTAAGCGTAGCTTCCTGGACAAATGGTTAAAATTGATAACGTCCTACATTTTTTAGAAGCACAGTTGCTTCAGATCAATGGGACTAATCTTGTGGAAACAACTAATACTAATCCTTTTTATAAGACAAAGAGCTTTTGTATTTGCAGGTTCAGCTTTGGGAGGTAAAATGAGTTTTCTGGGAACTAAAAATGTTCCCTCTAGGGCTAATGGATTGTTAACATCCAGTGTGGTTATGGGCTCTTTAAAAAAAAGAAGAAAAGAGACAACCAAAACAACAAAAGTAATAAAATCTGTATTATCACCAGCAGCTTATTACAAATTAACTTTCTGCTTATGAGTTTTTCAAAGATGACTCCCCTGAAAGCTTGAGAAAAATATACTCTTATGAAACAGATAATCATCCGAGAAGGCTCGCTCTTCTCAGAACACCTCCAAATGGAAGGGGAGACTTCTGCTGGAAAATGGCTAAGTTTACGATTGTTTAGAAATATTTCTTATAATTGAATAAATAGCCGCGTAACTCGATTCTTGTGTATAAGTTTGTCAGGATTCCACTTTACGTGGCATGGACTCAACTCAAACTCTTAAAAGATATTCCACTGTAAATTTATAGGCAAATACCAAAGACATTCTAGCTTTTCTGCAGTTGGGAGGGGCAACGTAGAAGCAGAGTCTATTCTGTTCGTGAAGGCATATTGTGTGACCTTAAGCAGGCCGTTCATCTTACCAGGGCCTCTGTTCCCTTGTGCCGAAAATCGGGAGTTGGATGAAGGGCCAACTCCAATGATATGTGCCCCTAGGCAGAACAGAGGTTAGAAAAGAGGGTTCTGCAGTCAGATGGCCTTTGTGTCAAACACTGGCTCCACCCCTAAGTGGCTTTGTCTTCTTGAGCACACGGTTAACCTTTAGAGCCTCATTTCCTCATCTGTAGACTTGTTATAATAATAGTTCCTACCTGAACAGGTTGGGATAAAGATTAAATGAGATAATTACATGAAACACTTAGCATAGGCCCTGGCTTACAATAGGCGTTAAACGTTACCTTTCATGAGTCAAGGCCATGTTATTATAATAAAGGTTTATCTGTGTGTGGTTTCTATCCTATTCTCCTTTAATTAATCAATTTTTATTGGGATGGATGAATCAGGCAAATGGGTCATGGAAGGCCCAGACTCTTACTGTTATAAATTCAGAGGTTGCTGCTATTAACATGGCATCAGTGTTCCTGCTTCTGGTGTTTGATGCAAAACAATAATTAAGTTTGTAGTGTCCTCTCTGGATTGCTTTGTATGACCATCCCTGCTGGGAAAGCAAATGTCCCACTGGAAATTTAGTTCTTTTTCTCAATTGTCTCTGAGCCAGGAAGAGAAAGATTTAAAAATAATAATTTTTGATTAACGATGGTAGCAAATCCAGGGGGTGTGTACTTTCTAGGAGTGTGTGCATGTCAGGAGGAATGTTCTGTGTCCCAATCAAAATATCCTGGCTAATCCCAGTCAAACCCAAAGTCGCAGAGACTTTGTGCCAGATGAAAAAGATGACGACGAGACAGGTGGAAGAGAAGTGAGGGCCGTGGTGTTCGGCAGAAAAGGGGAAAGCCTGGCTGCAGTCAGGAAAGCTAGCTGAGAACACTGGGAAGGTCGGATGAGCCTGTGTCTTCTCATCTGTGAAATCACGATAATATCTGTGCAGCCCTTCTCTTGGGACCAAATGAAAGGGCTCTGCAAAATCATAGCGCACTCTACAAATGCAAGGTACTTGTTAAAAGATTCCAAATGAGCAAAACAAAGAAATAACTGAAATATGTCATTGGAAGCAAGACCTTCCCTAAAAGCCTTTCTTTCTTTGAACTTATTTGAAATCAATAGTTTCCCATTTTGATCTTTTCTGGTCTGAAGGGTTTGTCTACCTAACTGCTAGTTCACACATACAACCATTTCTACCTGGAAAGTCAGGACTCAGACTCCTCCTTAACCCACTGGTTGGACCCAGGGGCTGCCCATGCACCAAGCAGATCTGAACTTGTGTTTGTTTCTGGCTCCCTCCATTGGATTAGAAGTTCCTCAAAGGTAAGCACCTTGCCTGTCTGGCTTACCAGCACCAGGTACGGATTATAGTGCTTGGTACTTAATAAGTACTCAACAAATGCTGAAAGAAAGAATAATGGAGACTCTTCCCCATTTGGACACTGGAGTGGCACCTGCAGCAAAAACAAACAAATTTTATAAATTTCTTTTTTTAAAGTTTATTTATTTATTTGGCAGAGAGAAGGAGCACAAGCAGGGGAATGGGAAAGAAAGAGGGAGAGAGAGAGAGAGAGAGAGAGAGAGAGAGAGAGAGAGAGAGAGAGAATCCCAAGCAAGTTCTGTGCCATCAGCGTGGAGCCCAATGCAGGGCTCGAACTTATGAACTGTGAGGTCATAACCCTTGCCAAAACCAAGAGTCAGACGCTTAACCAACTGAGCCACCCAGGCGCAACCTACCCCCCCTCAAAAAAAAAAAAAAACAAATTTTGAAAAGAAGAAATTTCAACAGATTGAGGACTCTGGCAAATGTCTTGAGAGCTGTCTCTCTTATGTACCCCTTCCCCCTACCTCCCTAAACTCCAAAACTCCATGAGAAGAAGGCTGGTTATTGCTAATTTAGGACACTTTTCAAACCAAAACTGAAAATAACTTCAAAAGAATGTGACATCTTTGGGATACAAAATGCCATTGCCAGGAGATGTTGCTTATAGGAAAGTAAAATACGGTCTGACTCTTTTTCAGCTGCTGTCGTGCAGAAACAGTGGTTCCAGCTGACTAAAATTGCTGCCCGAATGAGGGAATGAGGATCTTCTGGGAAATGTAGGCTCCTCATGGAGGATTGTGGTTTGAAAAGATTCCCACGCAGTGATTTTTTTAAATGCCTACTGACCTAACTGCAGTAGCTGCTTTTCCATCATAATCTGTTATATAATCACCAGGCAACTTTGGTTCTGCCTCTTAGAAGACTGATTCAAACTTAACCATCTAGACCAGCCCCACTGACCTTTTCTCTAGAATCTGTGAGGCTTATTGGAATTACTTTGGCAGAATTAGGGAAACTGGTGATTTCGACCAGGTTAATCCTGGGAAAATGTTCTCCGGGGATCCTTTGCCTTCCCAGGCTTGTGAGAATTGTCATTAAGCCAACATCTGGGATTTGAATGGCTTGAGAAAAATTAAACTTGGTACCTTGGTAAATGTTTGACCCCAAGTGACTCCCTCCACCTTCCAAATTTTGACCTTTAGTATTGTATATTGGAGCCTGTAGCATCTGAGAAATTATTTTAGTCTGAATTCTGTGATGGAAATAACAGAAGTGAAGTCTGGAGATCTTAAACAAACAAATGAATGTGTTAGGATATAGAGTAGCTCACAGCACAGCAGAAGCTGAGAGTCTGCTGCGTGAAAGTGCAAGAGAAGCTCTAAGAATTCAGGTGTTAGGAATAATGGAGTTTTCTTTGGCCATTGCTATCAGAGTAAATGATTTGGGACCATTCTGAGTTTTTGGGTCACTTCTCTGGACATCAAAATTCCAGGTCAAGAGCCTCTGATAGACCTAGTTTCAACCATGTCTCTATCCTCCCTTTGGCCGAGTTAAGGGAAGGTACCATGATTGATAACTATTTCTCCTATCAGGGAAAAGTGATTCTCCAAAGAAAAAAATCAAGCCTCTCTGTATCAGGCTTACCATGGCACCGTGGCTCTCCTTTGGCAGGAAAGAAGCGGTACAATTTTATGGAGAGAGGTGTGGAGGTGGGTTATACTATTTCTAGCTCACTGTCTTCCAATTCTACTTCATATCTTCTCTCTCCTCCAGACCATGAATTAGCATTCCCACCCTAGGCATTCCCACACTGGGCGAGCATACACCCCTCCTCGGGAACAATCTGTGATGTATGAGCAGCTTAGAATTTTGAAGAAAAAGAAAAATGGGCAAGATGAGGGATATTGGAGACAGAAGTGGGTATCACACCCTCCTTGTGAGCTGTTGAGTTGATTTTATTTCTCCTCAGGTCAACCCATTTTTTTTTTTTTAACAAAAATGAATTTCAGAGAAACTCAAGTTATATTTCTACTGCAGTACCTTGAATTTTTATTTGTGATTTCTTAAATGAGAAGAGAAAACAAAAGTACAGTCACAGCCAAAGATGTTTCTTTAATTCCTTTTTCTAGAACTGACCTCTCTATGATTTTTTATTACATTATATAATTAGTTATACCATACATAATTTAACATGTTCTTTTATTGATGAGATAAACCAGAAAAAGGAGTGGGCCAGAGGAGTGGGAAAAAGTTATTGAGCAGAGCCCCTTCTGGACCCCACCCACCAGGCAATAACTCCTTTGAATGCTTGCTGTCTCTCCAATCCTTGATCTATTCTGCCTTGGGGGTTCCATATAAGTGACCTCTCTGCTGATGGTAGCTAGCTAGTTATGACACCCAGGACTTCATCCCAATGCATTCTGGAATGGACCAAAACAATGCCACACACTAGAGAGGAAATCCCTTCCAGTGTTATGCCTGTGCAGGTTCTGGTTTGGGGAATATCTAATCCTGTTTTTGCTTTAGAAATATATAGGGGCTTGTTTCTCCCTTAAGCCCACTCTTTAACATTTTTAATTTATTATTTTTTTAAGTCGATTTATTTTGAAAGAGACAAGACAGCGTGCACAAGAGGGGTAGGGGCAGAGAAAGAAGGGAAGAGAGAACCCCAAGATGTGGGGCTTGAACTCGCAAACTGTCAGACCACGACCAGAGCCGAAACCAAGCGTCAGACAGTTAACCGACTGAGCCACTCAGGCACCCACCCCTCTTTAACATTTTTTAAACTTTAGTATGTTTCAGAGTTCAGTGAAAAGTTAATAATTGAGTTTGATTCATGCTAGAGCAAATCATTGTGTTCATTCTGCTTTTCCCTCTTTTTCCTTTCTGTTCAAATTACCTACTCTAGTACTGCACATTTTTCTCATGCCTCTTTCACTATAAGCCACCAAAACAGAATGGAGCCGATGTTCACTGAACACCTGTCACACGACAAGCATTTTGACAAGTGTTTTTGCATATATTATTTCATTTACACTTGTAGTATCTTCGGGGGACACATGTGTAATCCAAGATCCAGAGCAATTAAAAAAAAATCCAGGGTCTCAAAACTAGTAACTGGTGGGTTCATATTGGAACCTACATCTGTTTGATTTCAAAACACATTCTTTCCATTCATTATGTCAAGTGAAATAGTTAGATATCAGCTCGTCAAGGATTACTAAGCATCCCAGGAACAAATGCATGTTAGGAGTTCCTGAAGACCAAATGGTGACAGAGAAGAAGAACGAACAGAAGCAGAAGGAAGCTCGTATTTGACATATAGTCTCTTGGTTCTCTACCTCTCTCTTTGGGAGCACCCAGAGGGTGAGAGGCTAAGTACTACTGAGTTCAGCTTTGAGCAGGTTAGCTCAGGAAGAAGGATCGCTAAAGGCTGGGGGCCATAAAGTAATCTCAGAAGCTTATAGACTAGATAAAACAAAGCTTTCATTTAAACAGACATTGGTTCATCCTTTCATACAATGAATATTTATTGTATGTGTCTTGAGAGTCTGGGCATACGAAGATGAATAAGACATGTTCCTTCCTTCAATGACTTCAGTGTCTATGGGGGAAGAGAGATAAATCAACAAGCTATCAGACTACAGCAGGATGATATATATATATATGTGTGTATATATATATGTGTGTGTGTATATATGTGTGTGTGCATATATATATGTGTGTACACACATATATGTTTGTTTCCATTGCACTGGCGCTCCCCTCTATAATCAACATATCATGGGCACATGCTGATTTTTGGACATTCATGATCTATTCTGTTTTTATTTCCTTTTGAATGATTACCTCTCCCCTACCGGAAAGTGTAGGGAGACTGTTAAATCTAGGTGCCCTGAAACCTCTACTCACCAACAAACAGCCACCTGACCAACCTGGAACAATGCTCACACTTTAGAATCAAAATCTTGAAAAGAGGATAGAAGGCTGGAAAAAAATTCCCCAGGAATGATGGAAGATCCTTCCTTCTGGGACAGGGCACTGACAACACTGTTAAATAGTTCTTTCCACCCCACCCTCCCAGCCCTGGGATGAATATCACTTCCTCCTAAAAAGTCATTCCCATTATCTAGAAACCTTGGCAAGGACACCAAATTCCTCTCTGCATCTTATCTCCTAAGCCCCAGAGGTACGTGTTCAGTAGATTCTTAGAAGCAGTCCTGGACAGCACGTAGTACTCCCATGTCAACAAGCAAACTCTAACGATGACTGTATGTCACAAGCACACTTACTACATTTGTGATCCCATTTACATTCTCACCTACACAACCACAGCCCACGCGGTTCACACAGTCTTGCCTATAGGGATTCCCAGGCTGCTCTGTGCTTACAGGCTTTGCCAAAGAGGAAAAGTGTTCAAGTACTTGCGGTCATGTGGAAAGAAGCCAACAGCACTTGGGGGTGCAGAGTTGGACTTGATGGACTGTCCTTTCCCTTCAAAAGGACAAGCAGACAACAACCTTTGGGAGTCCATGCCCTCTCTGCCTGCCTGTCCTTTGTACCAGTCTTTTGAACCAGCGAATACGGTGACACCCATAACTACAACCTCTTAGCTGCAGGAAAATAAGCCAATAGGGGAGTTGTGCAAGACACTAAGCAAACATCTACAAGAACTAAGGACTTCATCCTCCCTAGAAAGCCCCCAAACCCTGGACTGGTGAAGGGGGAGCTCGCTTTTGAGATGGAAAAGATAAATTGATAACAGCTCTAGCTGGACTTTCTCTAGTTTCTCTTATTGGAAGATACCTCAGATCCTAAAACAAAACAAAACAAAACAAACAAACAAAAGAGATAACTAACATTTTCACAAACATATGAGTGGTACTTGAAACATCCCGCTATTTCCTAGGCAGTCTTCTGAGAAATAAAAGCAAGTTACGGGTATGTTCTAGTAACTTTTGGAATCTCAGCATTTTCAAAACCATATTATTGAATAACTCCCATTTTTAATGCCGCCTAAGTAAACAATATGCTACAGACACTCAGATTGTAAAGGAAATCTTGATGGGTGGTAGAAGGAAAAAGAAAAGTGTCTCGTGTACCTTTATGCTCTAAGGCGATTTCTGTTGGATGATTAGGTTATCGTATTTGTTACAGCTTCATCACCTGTATTTCGTTTCAAATAAATGGTCTCCAGTCTCTTTGCCAACAAAGCACATTTGATAGAAATGCCTCAAAATCAATTTGTACTGCTTCACCAGTTTTATGCATTTTAAATTTAAGGAAACAACAATTAGGATATTTTCAATAATGAAAAGAACTCCATTAAGCTGCCACAAATGTCAAAAGTTCCTGGCTATGCTAACACTTATGTAATTGTTCTGGAAACCCCACGCACCGGAATAGACCTACAACACTAGGCATGACTCACTGAATACTTCTATGCACATAGAAATTTAGAGCATCTCTCTAAAATGCTCTCCAGTTGGGATTTATTTTTTCAAAGAAAAAAAAATAGACAAAATATGGTACATCAAATCCAAAAGTTCTTTCTGTAATTTTTTGGAAAGTACTGCCTCAGATGAGAGCATTAGAAGATGCTGCTGTTGTCACTAATAAAGCAGCCAGATGGGCTAGTGTTAGAACAGGTTGAAACTTTGAAATTCTTCCTAGAAAAAAAACCAAAAAAAACCAAAAACAAAAACAAAACAAAAAAACCCGAAAGAAACAAAAAACCACCAAAAAGCAGAGAACGTGTGGGTTCTCAAATTTCCAAATGGTCCTCATTTCCTCTTGTGACTTTATTCCCAAGTTTGTTTTCTAAAAGTTGTGGCTGGCAGCATATGACTGGTGTCTTAATCTCCTGAGCGATGTCAAGGAAAATGATACATGCCACAAAATGCTAATCAGTACAGGCAGGCCTGGGCCCACAGAACCAAGACTCTTTGGTAGCGAATGTTCTAGTAGTTTTTATCGGACACCTGGTGTAAGTCCAAATTCTTGTGGGGAATTTGCAAAGCTTACGGCATACCTATATCCTAAAAAGTGCATGTTTGGTGGTACTTTTAATACCAAGGGAATGCATTTTGCATCGGCAGCAATAGTCGTAGAATTAGGAATTCAATCGGTGGTGAACCAAACCAGTTTTGCTGGTGTGAAGGTCCTGAGGGCAGTGCCGCCAGGCAGTTGAAACAGGCTGTAGATGGGAGTTTTTGTTTAGCCAGTAAAGAGATGGCTCAGCCATTTGCAGGCCATCCTGGGTTCACTGTGGAGGGTGAAGAGGAGGAATCTGGCGAGCAGTGACCATCGATGGACCAGACAGCCTGGAGTGAGCCCCAGGGCCAAGGCCAGGGCTTGAGAGGAGACCCAAGCTCTGGGGAGGGCCGAAAAGAAAAGGCAGGATTCCAGTTTTAGAGACACTTAGAGGTGAAATGTGGAGGAAAGAAAAAGTTGAATGCAGTTGCTGGAACTGGAGTGCCAGGGAGAGCCTGCAACGAGGAATAAAGTGGACACCTCAGAGCTGGAAGGGAAGCGGGAGCTCAGAACAGAATCCATAGCTGACCAGATAACGAGCCCGGTGAACTGCTTGTATTTCCTCCGCCCTAGAGTAGACTCGGGCCGGCACCTGGGCTCGGACTGAGCTGCAGGTGGGGCTCTGTGGCCCCAGCCAGAGGTCGAGCCTGAGTTCAGGGCAAGGTGCCAGGCAGATGGCGGGACATCACCCACACCCAAGTCCTCGTGGCTCCCAGCCCTTTCTGTTGTCACAACCTCATTCCCGTCTCTTTTTTGTTTTGTTTTGTTTTGAACTTTGAAGATCTGCTCTCTCAGCAGCTTTTAAATATTTATTCATTTTAATGTTTATTTATTTTTAAGAGAGAGAGCATGAGCGCAAGCGATGGGGGAGGGGCAGGGAGCGAGGGGGACAGAGGATCTGAAGCAGGCTCTGTGCTGAGAGCAGAGAGCCCAAGGTGGGGCTTGAACTCACGAACCGTGAGATCATAATCTGAGCCGAAGTCGGACACTTCACCCGCTGAGCCACCCAGGTGCCCCTAACATACAATACAGCATTATGAATTGTGGCCATCTCACTGTACCTTATCTCCCCATGACTGGAAGTTTGTACCCTTTTTTGCAAGCTCTTTTGCTTACCTGAAATTTTAAGCCCAAACTCCCCAGGCTGCTCGTCTTTCAGGATCCAGTTCAAAGAACATCGTCTCTGTGAAGCCCTTCCTGGCTCCTCCAGCTTCCAGGACCACATTATACAACTCTCTATTATGGCACTTAATACACTTTGGTCCCGTTTTTCTCTACCAGTCTCTCTCCCAACTAGCCTGCGAATTTCTTGCCAAATGAGTCTTGGCATCTCCTGAGGCCAGCATTGTACCGGCACAATGTAAGATCTCAATAAATATTTGAGGGTAAATAAATGGAGTGACTGAGTGAACAACTGTTTATTAAATGCAGATCGATCAATTGATAAATAAGGTAATGGGCGAAGTAATTGTTAACAATGCCGTATATTGACAAAAAATAGAAAATAATCACAGTAGCTGACATTCGTGTGCTGCTTGCTCACTGTCCTGGGCTTCTACGCTCGATCCTTCACATAGGTTATCTTACTTCATCTTTACAACAACCCAAGATGTAAGTGCTATTATAACACCCATTATGCAGATAAGAAAATGGAGGCATTATGCTAACATCTTTAAGAACTCAATCTGATCTGGGATCTGTATGTTCTACTCAGCAGTAGCATTCCTCATTCCTTGGGCCCCTCCGTTGCCACAGGGGATGTGATGGCTCTTGGGGGTTGGGACGAAGGTGTCATCAGGCTCTGCTTGCCTCCCCCCATTTTCCCCATGCCTTACATCAACAAGGAGATTATGTCCCATGCGGTTGTACTGGCAAGTCCCACGTGAAGTCCTTTCCCGACGGGTAAAGCCTCACTGGTGTTGGCCAGAGATCCCTACTTCTCCTCTGAGTTCTTTACCTTCTAGCTTTAAGGTGTAGGACGTGGCAGAGATGGAAGTGAAATAAGGCACTTTCCTATTCATCTGATGTTTACATGTCTCCTTTCTGTGAGGGCCACACAAAGCCCTTTACATACCTTACCCTCTTCTGTCTTCACCCTACCCTATCAAGTAGGTATCTTCATCCCTCAACATATATGTGAAATTCCCAGAGGTTTGGCAACCTGCCTAATGTCCTAGAAGGTAGAAGCGGAACCAGGATTTGAACCTCCAGTTTGACGCAATTCAACCAATATCTATGGATCACCTCCTTGCGGACGTGCTCATCCCCTTCCCACACAGCATGTTGCCACCAATACCCTTTGGTGTCAAGGACGTGGCCATACTCACCTTCTCTGGCTACTGGTTAGAGTCTCCCCCCACCCTTTTTTTTTATTTATTTTGAGAGAGAAAGAGAAAGTGAGAGAGGGAGAGAGAAAGAATCCCAAGCAGGCTCCTCACTGCGCAGAGCCGAACATGGGGCTCTATCCCATGAGCCGTGAGATCGTGGCCTGAGCTGAAATCAAGAGTCAGACGCTTAACAGGCTGAGCCACCCAGGCGTTCCAGTTAGGGTCTCCTTTAAAGCATGACGCAGAGGCAGCTTTTTGGTGTACCTATTTAAAAAGTCACAGTCTTCGCTTGGGCAGCACATAGACTAAAATTGGAGCGACACGGAGAAGATTAGCGCAGCCCCTGGGCAAGGATGACTTAAAACTTCGTGATGGTTTCCGCATTTTTTTAAAGGAGGGCACTTGTTGCCATGAGCTCTGGGTGTTGTCTGGCCGCATTGAATCGTTATACTGTACACCTGAAACTAATATTACACTGTATGTTAACTAACTGGGATTTAAATAAAAACCTTTCCAAAAAAGTCACAAAGATCGAATTCACTGGTGTAAAAGTAGACAAAGTTAGAGACTGAAGCCACGTGTGACAGTGGGTGAGATGAGCGGCGCCTCCAGTTAGAAAAGCCAAAATCTGGGGTGCCTGGGGGGTTCTGTTGGGTGAGCCTCCAACTCCTGACCTCAGCTCAGGTCTTGGTCTCAGGGGTTTGAGTTCAAGTCCCGCCTACTTAAAAAAAAAAAAAAAAAAAAACCTCCAAAATCTTTCTCCTGCGTTTTGCCATCCTCTCCTGCTCCTTGGCAGCCCTTGCACGTGTACTTCACATGCAGCCATTTTTGTTCACCTGTTCCTGACGGCTGGTGTTGACCTGTTATGAAATGATGCAGCCACAGGAGAGAGGAGACCTGGAGTCCATGCCCGCACTGCTTGCTTTGTGAAATTCCAGACTGTTTAATCGGCTCTACCTCATCCCAAGAACTCCAGCTTCTACTTTTCTTAATGGCTTTCCCCTCCTTAAATGCCTACACAGCTATCTTTGAAGGAGGAGAAAAAGAATAGATGAATCATTTGCAGGAAACGGGGGGCAGAGACATGTGGTTGGAATAGCAGATGGCTGTGTGTGTGGGCACATTGCTGTCTCTGTTGTTCCTTCCACCACCCTCTGGAAATGAATCCTGTGGAAGAGTACATTCATTCCAAGGTGGGGGCTGTGCCCGCTTTCAGGTGCTAACATGCAAACCCACATCCACACGGATTCCTCTCAGACATCTGAACTCCAGGGAGAGTAGAAAACTCAGGCTCTGGCCCAGATTGGACAAGTTGTCCTCTCCTCCAAGTTTTGACATTAAACCTTCTAAAGATAAAGCGATAAACTACACACAATTAGTGGCAGCAGAATTTCTCATACCGTCTTCTTTGTCCTGCAGGATATGAAGTAAGCACATAAATATTCTTCCTATGTCATAGTGCAAGCGCCTGACCTCATCAGGGATCAGCAAATGCCCATAGGGAAGCCGGAGGGAGATTTACGTTCGGAGAAAACATGCATTAAGCAGGAAAACACACGTTGTTCTTGGTGGGGCTTTTGGTGGTGGGGGCGTGAAAAGGACATAAAGATATTACAATCTCAGGAACAAGTGCCCATGTGTTGGTCGCCAAAGTTAGCTTCTTGCCGTATGTATGGCGATGACACCAGCTGTGGCTGTTTCTCTTGGATCACTGAAATGTGTTTCTAGAATCCTGAGAATTCAAGAGAACACACAGTTTGAAAAACTTTTCTCAGAAGGCTTCATTTAGGTTCTCCTGTTACTTCTCCATAAATTTCCAGATGTCATCTGGGTGTATGTGCTAGGGTGGGTCATTGTTATTTTACTTTTTAAAGGTATGAAACTCACTTCATCGACAGACTCTCTTTCATTGATTTTTCCCTACTTCCATCACTGCCATCTGCCCTCCCTACCCTAGATCCAGACTATAGGACCCTGCCGTGAGCACACAAATGTGCAGAAAGATTAGACCTTGTCACCTTTCCCCTTGATGCATTAGGGGTTTTCGTAAAATACACATCTAGAAGTTGAAATGTATTTCTTAGCACAAATTACATACTATTTGGAAACAAAGCATTGTGGTTAAAAGCATTTTTAAAATTATGAACACTCCTTTATTTTTTCCCCATGTTTACTTATTTTTGAGAGAGAGAGAGAGAGAGAGAGAGAGACAGAGTGTGAGTGGGGGAGGGGCAGAGAGAGAGGGAGACACAGAAGCAGGCTCCAGGCTCGGAGCTGACAGCACAGAGCCCGATGCAGGGCTAGAATCCACGAGCGGTGAGATCGTGACCTGAGCCGAAATTGGGCACTCAACCAACTGAGCCACCCAGGTGCCCCATGAACATTCCTTTAAAAATTAACTTTAATAATAAAAGTCAGCTGATTAAGAATGAGTAAACTCAGTCCAGGGACCAATCTGAATAACCATAAAAAATATTTCATCAATCCTAAGTCTCATTAATAATAAAATTCCTACCCTTACAGTCGTTATGATTTGATGACTCATTTATCTGAAAGTCATTCATCTGAACCTTAACAAAAGCACTAATTCTTGAATCCTAAAAAGCTTTAAAATTGTACTTTCCACGATTTTAAACTACGACGTTACTAAACTAATTTTTGTGCCTTTCGAGGGTCCCCAGCCCCACCTGTTCTCTAACCTTTCACCTCTTCCTGAATGGACAGATTCCTGAGGATGTGATTCTGGTGAGACGGCATCTCACCTGCTGCAACCGGAGCCTCAGGGGCTCCAGGACCCAGATCTGTGCCAATCCCCTCCCTGTCTTCCAGGCAGCTTCCAGGAAGCCTTGGGATTGTACCTTCCAACAGAGCCTTAGCAAGAGATCTTTGCCTCAGGTTTTACTTTCTAGACAATTTTACTAAGACAATGATTTTTAAAAAATCACGTCATATCTTCTATCTGACCTCCTGCCTACAGTCTATTTTCTTCCCAATAAGAAATCTCCCGATGAATGGAGATCATAATCTCTACTAAGGTTAACTAGAGCTAAGGGTCTCTGGGTTGAGGATACGTTTCCTAAATCTCATCTAACTTTCCTGTGAGTTTTCTCTCACCTCAATAGGACTGGATAGAGAAGCTTCTGGCCACTTCCGTGTGGAGAACCGGGACAACAGAGAGTGGCTTTTCCTATATCCACCCTGCTATTTACAAACCTACTTCCTGATCTCCATCTTATCATCTCTGATGCTTTCTTCTACCTTCATTGTGTCCTTACCTCCCATTTCACTTCCAGCTGATTCCTGATATGTACTTGTGATAAAGCCAGTTCAAAGTAATATTCAAAATCCTCTTGATTCAGGATATTCTTTTTTTGTGTAAAATATGTATCTTTCAATCAGCAGCTAAAGAACATCAGCTGCCAAGAGCAATGTGCTATTTGGGGACTGTAAACAAGACACTTTGGTGTCACAAGTCTTTCCCAGACTGAGAAAGAGAAGTAAAGGGACTTTTTCACTTCTCTGTTTAATGGGTCAGATAGTCTCCTCTCAGGGAGGGAACCGGGGGGTGAGAATAAAAGCTTTTAGATATTTAGTTGGTATCACTCTTTCCTTTCTGCTTGGGCGGAAGGCAGGTCCTGTGAATGCTAGGAAAGTATATTAAGGTTGTTATTTTAATGGGTGAAAATTCCTTGGAAGGTTCGCATAGATAATAATGGCTGAGGCAGAGCTTAAAACAAACAACCCTTCTGGGATTAAAACAAAACAAAAACCAGGGCTCTTTGACCCTGAGCAATTCTAAGGAGTGAGAGCAGTTTTAATTACAAGATGAGATTTAGAATGAGTTGAGAAGGAAAAGTCAGGCATCAGTGAGTTTTGTATCAAAACGCTCTTTGGGCTTATCAAGTGCCTCTACGTGTTTTCTGTTTGAAAGTAACGATTCATTAATGGTATTTAAGTTCAGTGGCTACAATGACTTAATATTATGGTCGAAAGTAAGGTCTGAAAAATACAATAGGATTTTTTTATTTTACTTATTTATTTGGCAGTCAAAACTGGGTAGAGAATGTGATGAGTTCACAGGAAAGGCAATCCATACAGATTTTAAACATACAAGACAGATGCTCTACCTTACTCTTAATAAGAGAGTTGCACATTAAGGTTACCAGGAGATGTTGATATCATCTATCAGATCGGCAAAATGTTTGCGAGCACGCTGTGTCAGCTAAGGTGTGGGGAAATACATTACTGGTGGGAAAGCAAACCAGTATAATGGGGCGTTTGGGGGCTATCTATCAAAATTATAAATTCACATGCTCTGACCAAGCAATGCCACATTTAAGACTTTATACTGCAGATACACCTGTGTACAAAGGGGGTAAATGTGCAAAAGGTCATATTCATTGCAGTCACTGCTTGCAATAACAAAAAAGATTATGTGCAACCTCCATATCCATCAATAGGTAAGTTAGATAAACAACAACAACAACAACAACTATGTAACATGTGGAGACATTTGAACAGGAGCTTTCTTCTAACACATGGGAAAACCACATTCTGTAGTTCCAAGTCCCCTGACAGTAGCATACACATTGTTATTTTTTTCAAAATAGACTTTATTTTTTAGAACAGCTTTGGGTTTATAGCAAAACTGACCAGGAAGTACAGAGATTTTTTTTTTATAGATCCCCCGTCCCCACACATGCATAGCTTCCCCCACTACCCACATCCAGCACCAGCATGGTACATTTATCATAACTGATGAACGTACATGGACACACCACTATCACCCGAAGTTCATACTTTACGTAAGGGTTCACTCTTGATGGAGTACATTCTATGGATTTTGGCAAACATATAATGACACGTATTCGCCATTAGAGTATCACACAAGATAGCTTCCTAGCGGGGCGCCTGGGTGGCTCAGTTGGTTAAGCGTTCGACTTCAGCTCAGGTCATGATCTCACGGTTTGTGAGTTTGAGCCCCGTGTCGGGCTCTGTGCTGACAGTTCAGAGCCTGGAGCCCGCTTCAGATTCTGTGTCTCCCTCTCTCTCTGCCCCTCCTCTGCTCGTGCTCTCTCTCTCTCTCAAAAATGAATAAACATTAAAATTTTTTTTAAAAAGAAGATAGTTTCATAGCCATAAAAATCCTTCATATTCCACCAGTTCATCCCTGCCTCCCACTAACCTTGGGAAGTTACTTGATATTTTCAGTGTCTCCATAGCTTTGCCCTTTCAAGGGCGTCATATAGTTGGAATCACAGAGTACGTAGCCTTTTCAGATAGGCTTCTTTCACTTAGCAATATGCACATAAGTTTCTTCCGTGTCCTTTCATAGCTTGATAGCTCATTTCTTTTTAGTGCTGAATAATATTCCATTGGACGAATCACAGTTTATCCCTTTACCAATTCAAGGACATCTTGATTGTTTCCAAGTTTGGGCAATTTTCAATGAAGCCGCTATAAACATCTGTGTGCAGGGTCTTGTGTGAACGGTTTGCAACTTCTTGGGCAAATACTAAGGAGCATATGAGTGCCGGATCATATGGTAAGAGTATGTTCAGTTCTGTAAGAAGTTGTCAAACTGTCTTCTAAAGTGATTATACCATTTTGCATTCCTACCAGCAGTGTATGAGAGTTCTTGTTGTTACGCATCCTTACAAGCCTTCGGTGTTGTCAGTGTTCCGGATTTGGGCCATTCTAATAGGTGTGCAGTGGTATCTCTTTGGTGATTCGGTCCGCATTTCCCTGAGGACATTAAGTGTGAAGTCTCTTTTCATATGCCATCGGCATATCTTCTTTGATGAGGTGTCCATTAAAGTCTTTGGCCGATTTTTTAATCAGGTTGTTCATTTTCTTGCTGCTGAGTTTCAAGAGTTCTTTGTATATGCTAGATAACAGTCCTTATCAGATGTCTTTTGCAAAAATTTTCTCCCAGTCTGTGGCTTGCACATTTTTTTTTTTTTAAAGAAATGAATGTCACCTTTAAAGACTGAAGGGGCGCTTGGGTGGGTCAGTCAGTTGAACGTCAGACTTCAACTCAGGTCATGATCTCACACTCATGGGTTCCAGCCCCGTGTTGGGTTCTGTGCTGACAGCACAGAGCCTGGAGCCTTGCTTCGTATTCTGTGTCTCCCTCTCTCTCTGCCCCTCCCCCGCTCGCACTCTGTCTCTCTCTCTCTCTCTCTCAAAGTAAATAAACATAATAATAATTAAAGACTGAAGCAGAAGGGTGCCTAGGTGGCTCGGTCAGTTGAGCATCTGACTTTAGCCGAGGTCATGATCTCACGGTTTGTGAGTTTGAGCCCCACATTGGGCTCACTGCTGTAAGCACAGAGCACACTTCGGATGCTCTGTCTTCCTCTCCCTCTGCCCCTCCCCTGCTCTCTCTCTTTCAAAAAAAAAAAAAAAAACAATTTTAAAGACTGAAGCAGAAATTATCAAATGGCTACTCTATTAATAAATGGATAAATATTTATTACTTTCCCTTTATAACTGATTCTTTGTTACCAACGTAGCCATGTTTCTAGTTGTTTCCCGGAGCCCTTTGTAGTAAAGGAATCTAACGAGTAATGGACGAGTACCTGTAAATGCAGACGGTGATACTGTGATATTTTAACTGCCCTTAAAATATGATCCTATTTGTGTAAGGATTAAAAATTTTTGTTTCTCTGTAAGCTGTAGTGTCTCAATTTCTTTGTGACCAATTTTACCAGTAAGTTTTCCAAGAAGTACATGTTAAGAGAGAACAAACGAATTAGAGTAATTTAGTGTACCAGATCAAGTGTTTCATTAGAACTTACCATTTTTACTTAGATGAATGCACCTCAGAAAGCACCATATATCATCTTCTCTTTAGGTGGTCCTGACATGCCCCCTTACTATATCAGTCTGTAACCATGTAGTTGATCTATATAAAGACAAGTGCTGTGGATGGAAGAACGAACACGTCGGTCATCCAACATGACCATCCCTTTGGATCTAGAACTTTGAATTGTCCTAAGAGCATGCTGAATACTACGTTTGAGACATTCTCTCTTATGTCACAATCCCACCCTTAGCTTTCGGAGGGGAGAGGGTCCCCCATGTGACTTATCTTTTTATCCCTCAGAATATCTTGCACCGACTTAGCAGGTATATCGAGCATAGATTTGTTTAAGAGGTAGAAGACAAAGTGATTTGGGCAAAATTTACAGCATTTTCAGTCAGCAGTGCTTTCTGTGACACTTTTCCAAAGAGACGAGAGAGTTCGGATGTCGTCTGGGGCAGTGATTTGGAGATCTCATTGCGGGAAAGGGCCAGGGAGCAGATGGAAAAGGCATGACCAGGTGCCCATTGCTAAGAGGACAGACTCCAAGACCCAAGAAAGCGAGCACAACCTGAAAGCCTCACGCCCAGCTCTTCACTTAAATGACCGCATGTAACTCCTTCTGCGAGTGTCCGATGCTCCCCACCCCCGCTGCCACAACAGGAACGATAGAAGGAACACTCCTTACACTTTTGCTTATAATGGGAAACGATGGAGCGACAGGCTTTCTTTACAAAATCTCACTTTTGCAACCAAGCATGTTGCAAGCATGGTAAGCACTGGAAACTTCTGCCGTGGCTTTTCTCTCCAGGGTGCACTTCTGATGCTTTCACTGGGCTTTCTGCTTTTCTGTGGGGCTGGGATTTTTATAATAAAAGTAAGAGGCAAAAGGCAGTTTCTCTCCTGGAGTGGAATTAAACCATTGGCATTTAGAATAACATTGCCCCCTCCTTCCTGGCTACAATTATAAGCATCTCACAGACCTCCCTATGTGAGGTAAGGTGAGTATTTTGTCATCTTCTATTAATAGGGAGGGATTCTGAGTCATGGAGGCCTAAGTGATTTTTCTAGCCCCAGAAATAAAAGGAATAAAACGACGCAAGATGATGAGCACGTTATTTTAAGAACAGGATGATTTGGGTGGCATAGCATCATTTTCCTGGACAGTTGCAACTGCTTCCTAATTGGTTTTCCTGCCCCTGGTTTTCCTCTCCCCTGCAATCTACTCACCTCTTTGTTATTAGAATCATATTCTGAAATCATGTCACACCCTCGTATAAATATCTCTGATGACTTCTCACCGCCTAATGAAAAATTCCAAACTCCTTAGCATAGCATCCAAAACCCATTTCCATCTGGCTTTACACTATCTTTCTTATGTTCTTTGCCGCTCTGCACCCTCTGTACTGTTGTCATGCATGGCCATGGCTCCAAGGTGGCCATGCCACCTGTCTCTCTGGCCTAGAGTGCCTTTCTTCTCCTGTCCCTCTGGGATGAGGGAGAGGGGAAATCTGCATATCCAGATATTGTTTTCTCTGGGATACTTTGCAACACTCAAGGCCCAGGAACCATTTCCTCCTCTTGCTTTCTTTCTGTTGCAATGATCGTATTAACTGTTACATTCTAGCTACCTGGACATGAGTCTGTTCTACCCAGTCCAATCTACTTTTTGTGGACAGCAGGGTCTGAATCTGACTGATCTCCACACACCCCAGCGATCATTTCAGTTCGACACACAACGGGTGCTCCCTGCGCTTGATGCCATTTTCAAGAAAAACCTTCCTTCGGGCAAATCCACAGGCAGTTTTGGGTACAGTTTCAGGGCTCGTGAAAAGAAATCAGAGTGAGTGCCAGTTCAAGAATGGAGCTTTCAGGGCACCTGGATGGCTCAGTCGGTTAAGCGTCTGACTTCGGCTCAGGTCATGATCTCACAGTTCGTGGGTTCGAGACCCACATCAACTGTGCTGACAGCTCAGAGCCTGAAGCGTGCTTTGGATTCTGTGTCTCCCTCTCTCTCTCCCCCTCCCCTGCTCGAGCTCTGTCTCTCTCTGTTTCAAAAATAAATAAACATTCAAAAAAAAAAAAAAAAGAATAGAGCTTTCAAGGACAAGCAGGTTAGTTATGTTTAACATTGCATTCTTCTATTATGAAGTTCTGATGTTTGTGGGTACAGTGTACCATTTGATTCCAGGTAACCACCCAAAACATTTCCATACTTCCTAACTAGAGCTGATGGGTGAGGAGACTGGCTGGCTGGGATATCATTCGGAGCTTTCCAAAGTCTGGCCCAACTTGTGTGAGCCACTCCTGGCTGCTGGATTACAAAACACTTGCCTGGGCCCTGCTCTAGACATTCTGAATCAGGGTCCTTAAGTGAGAGGCCAGGCTGTGGACCACGAGCAAGTACCTCCAAGGTGTTTCTAAACATTTGAGACCCACTGGTCTGGCTGGGAGCCTCCCCCTAGGCAAGGAGATTTGGGGGGGATAGGTGTTGTAAGTGAGTCGTTCTCACTGCAGGTTGCATATGAGAATTCTCTGGGGGATTTTTGAGACCCTGGGACCCCCTTTATATCATTTAAATCAGAATTACTGGAGATGGGACTTGGGCCCCTGTGTTTTTTGAAACCTTTGCTTCTGAACCAGGTTGGGGATAGAATAAATGCCAGAATCTTTGGACAAAAATCATACGTGTCTAGTGGTTAGAGCTCCTGTTTACATGACACTTCTCACCGCACTCAACCTCACTCTCACTAGAAAAGTAAATCTCATACTAAATTTGACAAGTAAAAAAAATACATGTTTTAATAGGTAAGTGCGGTTATGCAAACTGTGTGTGGCTGAGGAAAGGTCTTTCTCTCTACCCTCAGTGCTTTGAGTAACAGCACCTTGCACGAATAGGCCATCCTAAAGGAAAGGCAGCAATGTTCAATATCAAAACCAGTGGGTTTAATCTTGTGGGGGCAAGATGCTAGGTAAAGTGGGGGGTCACATGGCCCAGGGCCGGAGGCTACATGGTTACACACGTAGGTGGGCTACGAGATCGGGGGTCCTATCACACTTCCTCTGACAATCACCAATTTCAGCAGTAGAAATATATATATTTTTAGAAATAAACATTTCTTACTACAAACTAAAACAGACAAACAAAAAAAGGGGTGCTTGGGTAGCTCAGTCGGTTAAGTGTCTAACTTGATTTCGGCTCAGGTCACGATCTCACAGCTTATGAGGTCAAGCCCTGAGTTGGCTCTGTGCTGACAGAGCAGAACTGCTTGGGATTCTCCAAACAAACAAACAAACAAACAAACAATAAATAATGAGTCTTTTTCCCTGGGAACTGCTTAGGCAAAAGATCGAGGAGAGGAAAGGTGGGAAGAGGGGGGCATGACCTACCAAGCATTTAGACTTTTGGCGTTTGGGTAAAGAATCTGAAAGTTTTGGTGGGTCCAGAAAAACACGATGGGAATTCACCAAAAGATGCACCCTTGTCAGATGTTTAACAAAAATAGCCTTGGAATCATACATGTGCAAAAATCACTACAGAAACTGTGCTAAGCAACTGGTCTGTTTACTTCGGGCTGGGAGGGGGGGTTCTATATTGTGTCCTCCAGCACAGCACCCTTCCCCCACAAATGGAAGATTCCTTTCCATTCCACAGGACACTGGCTCTCATACCTGGCTCTGCCTCATCCCCTTTTTCTACCCCATCCGAAAATCTCCTGGCAGGAAGTCAGTGGAAAGAAGGAACTTCTCATTAGATGAGGTTTCTTAGATGCAAGGAGGTCTTAAAAAGTTGAGGACCCATGACACAAATGGGTGCTCCCATTAGAGACTGCAAACCCAGGTCGCTGAGAGATGGTGGTTACATTGCTTGGGCCGGTAACCTCCCAATTGCCCTCCTGCAGAACACGTAGTCAACAGGACTGGCCTGAGCCGGCAGCGCGGGGGGGGGGGGGGGGGGGGGGGAGAACATGCTGCCCTGCGGCAGGCAAGTCCGAGACTGCTGGGCAGTCCCTCTGAGGCCAGCAGCAACTTCAGTGTCACCAATTTACCAGAAACTGTGATCTCCGGGCTGCTGAGAGGTAAAGCAATTGACTCTCCAAAATTTTTTTCAAAATCTTATATGGATAGTTTCTATTCCTGAGAACAAACGGACACTGTCGTGTTTTCCACTATATAATCCCCTTTCAGCAAGGTCAATAAACATTTATTAAGAACTGTGTGTTGAGGGCGCCTGGGTGGCTCAGTTGGTTAAGCAACCGAATTCGGCTCAGGTCATGATCTCGCGGTTTGTGAGTTTGAGCTCTGCATTGGGCTCACTGCTGTCAGCACTGAGTCCCCTTCAGATCCTCTGTCCCCCTCTCTCTCTAAAAGAAAAAAAAAAAAAAAGAACTGTATGTGTGTGCGTGTTAATAATAAAAACAGGTGGGGCGCCTGGGTGGCGCAGTCGGTTAAGCGTCCGACTTCAGCCAGGTCACGATCTCGAGGTCCGGGAGTTCGAGCCCCGCGTCAGGCTCTGGGCTAATGGCTCAGAGCCTGGAGCCTGTTTCCGATTCTGTGTCTCCCTCTCTCTCTGCCCCTCCCCCGTTCATGCTCTGTCTCTCTCTGTCCCCAAAATAAATAAACGTTGAAAAAAAAATTATAAAAATAATAAAAACAGGTAACTGTCAATGAATTATTACTGTTTCAGGACTGTTCCTACCCCTTTACAAAGAGAAGTCATTCATTACAATAGCCCTGTAATATAGTATCCCCATTTTACAGATGAGGACACTGAGGCATAGGGAGATTATGTGATCTCCCCCAGAGTCACATGGTTAGAAAATTTGTGAGTCAGGATTAGAATCCAGGTTGGTCTCAGACCAACCCCAGTCCTGGAGTCAATCCAGAACTCCCAGTCTTGACAAGCAAAATAAAATTTAACAAGTTATATAGAAGTTGCCATTTTATAACAGGTTGAATTCACAACAGTCTGCATGGAGTCATGCTTTAGAGCTATACCTATCAAGTAGGGAGCAAAACATACCTACTGGACAGGTTTCCAAGGGACTGAGGTACAAGTTTGGATTCTTGTGTAATTACCTGACATTTGAGTCCAGCCTTCCCCACTATAAAACTGGAGTAACGGTGTATTTGTTGGCAAAGGTATCATGGAAGCAGTTAGATTTAATTTAACATCTATAAGGCTGGATGTAGAAGAGATTGTAGCCCTTATGTTGTCGTTGTGTTTTTTCGCAATATACCCAAATATAACTTTTGTCATTAACCCCTCAAATGGCCGAAAGCAGTGTTGCTTACACTGGAGTTTGGAGGCCCCTGGGGTTCCCTCAATGTATTCTGGGTGATCTGCAAGTTCTTAAGTTTAATCGATGAAGCTAAAGCGTGCCTTGCTTGTCTTGTGGACACACATAATCATTTCTACTGATCGCTGAGGGAAAAGGGCTGAGAGGAAATAGCACCTTCTTAGAATAATAATTAGTTCTCTTACCCAACAGTTATTTGTATTGTTCACACCTGCATAAATAAAGGAACACAAGATGAGGAGAAAAGTCGCCAGAGGAGCCAAGGCCCACACAAGGAGGCACAAGGCAAATGTTCTGCGTGTAGCTGCAGCATGGCTAATGCCCAGAAAGCATCAGTGATGCTTCATGACATGACTGGGGAGCTTCTGGCAAGACAGCTACACATAGTCCCTTGCCTCCCCCGAAGGCAAAGCCTAATTTCCCACTAAGGATATTGCTGGGCTTTGGAAATAGTACAATGGGAAGCAAGGCATCATCGTCCTTTTCCAAACAACAACGACAGTAACAAAAAAACAGTGAGTGAGCTTACCTGTCCTCAGAGATGCCAACTTCCTGATGACTTCTTACATACACATTTACAGATGCTTTTGTAGTTCTTACGTTTGGAAATAAAGGATACGAGGGAGGAATCAATGAATGTATGCAACTGGAAGGAAAGGGACGAATACATCTGAAAGAAGAAATCAACATTTTATCTTTCAACGAATTTCCTTACTAGACTGTCTAGCTTCGGAAGAATATTCTAGATCACGTCTCTGGGATCCTGAATGTCTATTAATGTACATTCCACAGGGCAATGGGAAACAAAAACACAAGAGAGCCGATGAAGACCGTAATTTTTCAGAACTTAGCCTGACTGAGGCCAAGGTCTGACTTCACAATGGTTCATAGTTTCCTTTGGGTCATGTCATTCTGGCAAGGTGCAAAAGTCCATCTCCTTTCTAGGAAAGCTCCAACCACTCCCTGGATGTGACTGTGGACGTGTAATTCTGGCACTGCTGCTCCCTACCTACCTGTTAGCTGCTGTCTAACCTAGCTTGCCTTTCTCCCCACCTCCACGTTGTTTGGGAAAATCATTAGCCTGTGCTTAATAAGACCCTTCAGCAACTCATCAAGGGGCAGGCTGTTTGACTGCAAGCCAGGATCAGCAGTCGTGGTATTTTAATTTGGGGCTCATACTTGAAACTCCTTTTGGCTTTCCCTACGCACGGCCTATCAGTGTGCAGAATGTGTGTTTCCTATTGTCAGGCCTGTGGGCCTCTTGTGTTCCACAGTTCCTGCTGTTCAGACAGAACTTGCTGTCTTTGTGAGGCACCTGTCAGGAGAGTTCAGCTCGAGTTTTGTGAACCCCATATGCCCTTTCAATCAGGTCTGTGTCAAACACATTTCTCAACTGCAGAGAAATTCTGTTCTGAGGCTTAGCTGTTCAGAAAGCCACTGGCTGTCACTTTGAGGGCCTCCTTGGGACTTCTAAAAGTGAATCTTGAATATGCCACAAGACTACATTTTAAGTCAGACCTTCCAAAACACTCTCATTGACGGAAAACTGAACTTATTTTCACACGACGTGTTAATAAATATTGTATTCACAGAGAGATTACTTCAAGAAGATTAAAAGTCATGCTAACTCTTCTGGGTCTAGTAAATTGCAAGTGTCCTCAAACACAGGAAAATGTCTGCAAAGTTGGAATGCTTCTCCAATAGGCAAGCAAGCATTCATAAACAAAAGACTTACTTTCAAGGGGCTTTCCAGGGGAAACACTTGATGAAAAGAATTCAAGCGGGAGTGCTTGGTGCCTTCACACAAATACATACACACACAGAGAAATTAGGACATGTAACATTGCTTCTGTGCACTTCTGAGGGGTAAGGCAGGACCTGCTTCATGCTCCAATCTGGAAACACCGTTTTCTGCATATGAATGATACCCTCAGCAGGGAAACGGGGCCTCCGGAAATAAGAAAGCCTGTGGTTCTTCCTGATGCTAGAATTCTTCTGAGAGCCTTTTTCCTGAGAGCCTGGGCAACAGGGCCAGGATGATGAGGATCAAGGCAAGATCACCAGCAACGGGGAGTCAACTTTCTGCAGGAACGAGGCAGTGAGTTTTAAAAACATCATCTTTTGAATACTCACTTTGTGCCCTACACTTTTTGGGTGTCTCTAATCCTCCTAGGGCCGTAACGAACGTATAACTATTCCTAATTTTACACACTACTGAATTCCCTTGTTTTTCTCCACAGCACTTTCACTTTCTAACATACTGTAGAATTCTTTTGTTTATTGTCTGTCTTCAACAGAATGTAAGCTTGGAGTGGGGGAAGGGTAGGTATTCTTGCCCACTTTATTCCCTGATTTCCTGGAGCCCAGAATAAAGGAGTGAATGAGTGAATAAACAAATGAATGAACGAATGAATGGAGGCCAGTGAGGCTAAGTGACTTTCTCCTATCAAACTACTCGTGAGTAACAGAGCTAAGGTTTGAACCCAGGCCCACGTGCAGTGCTGACACACTAGATTAGTAATGGCAGTTGTCAGGATTAGAATCTAAGACAAATTCGGAGGAAGAAAGATATGCAGCATTTAGTGCACGGCTGACTAATGAAGAGGTGGGTGCAAAGAAGATAACCAGATATAAAACGGCAGGGAAATAAGTCTAACTTTTGATCTTTGACATTGATGGGGAGGGTGCAACAGACTATGTGAAGCTGAAAAGGCCTGGTGGTCAAAATTCAAAACGTAGAACTCAATCCTTCAAATTTTGGCAGGGAACAGCGCAGTGCGTGGTCTCCATCATACCCTATAAGACGCATATGTGTTAATCCTTAATGGTCTGACCTCAAATCCTGACCCCACTGTTTGTTACTATGTGACCTCGTGCAAATGCCTTAAGCGCTGTGAATGGGGATGATTTTCATGGGGTTTTCTGGAAACTGACCAAAATCATGCATGTAAACACAGAAATCAAAACCAAGCCTTCCGCGTAGTAAATGTGCAATCTACATGTTGTTTCTATTTTATCATTTTGGTGTGGCTGGAGAAGAGGGTGTTTAATAGGGGACCAGTTAGGCAGAAGTTAGAAAGGTAGGGGGGTACTTTGTGTTAGCCATCTTAAAGGATTTTGACACTGGTCTGTAACAGCACCTGCTTTGTTTGACAGCTGAATTGGGATGGATTAAACTGCCTGGGGCATTCCTCAGAGGGCTTTTCTGTAGACTGCCAAGCTCCAGGCGGGCTGTTAGGCAGGCCTCAAAGGGCATCTGGATGAAAAGGACTCAGACCATTGTGCAGGCTGGGAATTAAGAGCGATAAAAACATCAACAGCCAATAGCACATCACCATCATGCCAGGAAGCTTCACCCATTTAACCATCTCAGAGAACCTATGAAGTGGATATTTTTATTATCTTCATTATGCCACATGGAAGATGAGGTTTACAAAAGATGACTTAACCAAGGCCACACGTTTAGGAAGTGATCGGGGCACAATTTCAACCCTGGCCACCACGCTTCAAAGACCCTTTACGCCCCTCTTCTTAGAACCGAGTGGTCCGAATGGCATTTTCTAGAAAGTGCTGAGAAGAACTGACATTCCGTTGATGTAGGATTCGGAAGCATAGGTCAAACTAAGCGTCTCTGTCTTCAGGTTTGAGAAGTGTTGCGGTTATCCTCCCAAATTCATGCCCAGGTAGCGCACTTTTACAATAGCGAAGTAACAACCGACTTCCCTCCCTGTCTCTTCTGTTGGAGATCCCAGGCTGAAAGATTTTACCCTTCGCAGTTCTACTGCAGAGCGTCTTGCCTCGCCCCCAGGACCCAGTGACTGGAACGTCTTGGGGTGGGAAGGCCTGTAACAGGTGGGGGTGGATCGGAGGCTTCAACTCCAGCGCAGGCCTCCTCCAGTTGGAACTAGATGATACCCAGTGAAATATGGGAATTTTGTTCCAAGGGATGCCCAAAAAAGGCGCGGGGAGAGCGCGTGGCAACCCCCACCTTCGTTGAACACGCTCCTCCAGGGGCGGCCTGCTTGCAGCACAGCTCCAAAATTGGCAACCTGGGCCTCGCAGCCGCCTTTTTTTAGCCTACATTCCCCAAACCAAGGAAGAGGCGGGTGACTAAAAATGCAAATCGGAGCCGGGGCGTCAGCAGGCAGGCCCGTGGGTGCGGGGCGTCTGGCTGGGGGAGACCCCGCGACCTCAGGTGCCCTCCGCTATACTCGCGGTGGGCGCCGGGAGGGGCACTTGGGGAGACACGCTCCCCTTCGAACCACTGCCTCCGCTTCCGCCTCCCCGGCGGCGGCGGCGGCGGGACCATGCGCGGCCTCTTTTCCGCCGGGGGTTAGGGAGGGGAGGCCGGATTAGGGCCCGCGCTTTCCGGCCGCAGGGCCCCCCTGCCCCCAGCGCCCGGCCGGCGGTACACAGGTGGTTTTCCGCTCGGGAGGGGCAGGCCGCGGCACTTTTATATAACAATAGAGCTCTGCGCGCGGGGTCTGCGCCCCCTCGCCGCCGCGGCCCCCACCCGGCCACGCCTCCATCCGGCCCCCGGCCGGCCCGCCCTGCTCCCCGGCAGAAAGCAGCGAGCCCGCCTGGCTGGCACTTCCTCAGTTACCTGCTGGCCCTGCAGAGCGGCCGAGACGTTCCCTGCGACTCCCAGCCCTCCGTGGAGCAAGGGGTCCCGGCAGGCACTCCTCCTCGCCTCTTACCCACCCCAGGCCGCGTCGGAACCCCAGAGGCCCGCTTTCGGCCCCCCACCCGACCTCAGGGTAGCCCAACGCCCAGCGCAGCTGAGCCAGGAGGCGGGGGCGACCGGGTGCTGGCCAGGAGCGCAGCGCGCAGGCGCAGCTAGTGCTCGCTAGTGCCCTGCGACCCGCAGTGGAGGGGGTTGTCAGGGTGAGACCGAAGGCTCTCCTCTGACAGGCCTCTCTAGTCTACCGTAGCTGATCGCGGAGCCTGCGCGGGCCCCCGCAGGCCTTGCGGTAGGACTTCCCCACGACACGCCGCTGGTGGGGACAGCTTCCCGGCTCCGCGCGCCCAGAATGCACCTAGACCCGGCAACCGCGCCAGACCGGCTCCTCCGTCGGAAGCCGAGCTAGCTGCCCAGTAATGATTAACGAGCGCAACCCCCCAGCGCGCGGTGGGTGACCGCAGGAAGGGGGGGGGGGTAGGGCTTGGATCCCCGGAACAATGGCTCATAACGCCCCAGGCCGCTGGAGGGGAATAAAAGCATCGAACTGTCCAACCAGTTTGTTTCTGCAGGCTCCACTGTTTAAAAACAAAATAAAGTAATTTAAACGCTATTAAAAACAAACAAAAAAACCCCCATCAACCTTCCTTCCTATTATCTGGACAACCAGGCACTTGTTTGTTTGCTTGCTTGCTTGAAAATGTTCCAACAAAATCCTAGTTTGTTTCGAAAGATGTTGGATTAGCATTTAACACCTCATCGGTCACTAAAGCCCAGGCAGTTCACCAGCCCCAACACAGCCTCAGCTAAAAGAACATCAGAGCAAACAGAGCTGGGCTTTTTAAACTGGCAAACAAATGCCACACACCGCCTAAAGAAGGGCGGAGGAGGGGGGTTCAGGCGAACTCCTGTCCAAATGAGTTTAAAGGGAATAAAAAGGAAAAAAAAACCACAAGTTTTCTTAAAGCTAGCTTGCGAACACAGGCGTCACGAACAAGGGCTTTTGTGCCTGCTAATTGCACCATTTGTGCGCAAAAGTTCCGACGCGAAGTGTGAACTCTCAACAGAAGGAAACATGAGACAACTGAAGTGCCCTGGTTTATGTGCCCCGCTCCTCCTCCGCCGCCGCCTCCTCTTCTTTCTCCTTCCTCCCGCCGAGCCCGCTGTTGCAGCTTGTTTGCACTGGGGCTTATCCGGAGCGGAAATTCCTTTCCGTTTTTGTGAATGACAAACTCATTAACAATTCATCAACACAACCTGTTCCAGCCGGCCCGTCCCCACGGCAACAGCCCCTTCCGCAGCGCGCTCATTGGCTGGCCGGGAGAATGTATCCATTGAGACGCTCGCTGTTTGTATCCATTGAGGAGCTGCCTCGCGCAGGGGGTGTGCGAGGGTTGAGTCCAAGGGAGAGTGAGCAAATCGAGGTTTGAATAATCCGAGGAGAAAAACGCCTGGGCGGATTTGAGGTGCAGCCTTGAAGGGAGGGATTAGGAGCCGCTGGACTTTTTTTTTTTTTTTTTCCCCTCCCCTCTTAGTAGCAGGGAGTCCGAATTAATTGGATTTCATTCACTGGGGAGGAACAAAACTGTCTGGGCAGCTTCATTCAAAGAGATTCATTGACACCAAGAGCGAGAGGCTGCAGCGGGGTGCAGCGGGAACCGCCGGCTTCACTTCTGTCTCGCTTTCCCCAACCGCTAACACGGTCTGGGAAGGACGAGGTGGAATTAAACCCCGCTCAGAGAGCGGCAGCTTCGCGCAGCGCGCTCGGCCTATGCCTGCCCCGAGGGGCGTCTGGTAGGCACCCCGCCCTCTCCGGTAGCTCGACCCCCATGATAGATACGCTCAGACCCGTGCCCTTCGCGTCGGAAATGGCGATCAGCAAGACCGTGGCGTGGCTCAACGAGCAGTTGGAGCTGGGCAACGAGCGGCTGCTGCTGATGGACTGCCGGCCGCAAGAGCTGTATGAATCGTCGCACATCGAGTCAGCCATCAACGTGGCCATCCCGGGCATCATGCTGCGGCGCCTGCAAAAGGGCAACCTGCCGGTGCGCGCGCTCTTCACCCGTGGCGAGGACCGGGACCGCTTCACCCGGCGCTGCGGCACCGACACCGTGGTGCTTTACGACGAGAGTAGCAGCGACTGGAACGAGAACACCGGCGGCGAGTCGGTGCTTGGATTGCTGCTCAAGAAGCTCAAGGACGAGGGCTGCCGGGCGTTCTACCTGGAAGGTACGCGCCGGGGGAGCCCCGCGCGCGGGGCCGGGCGGGGGTCGCGGGGCTGTGCGCTGCGGGCAGGGCACGAGGACTGCAAGTGGCCCTGCTGCGCTTGACTGGCGCTTCTGAGTCGCGCCGCGGGGTCGGGGGACAGCCGCCAGCTACCAGCTGCGAACCTCGAGCGTCCCGCACTCGTGAGCAGGCTGGCGCAGAATCCACCAGCTTCCGGCCACAGGCACGGGTTGTTTCTTTCTAACGATTCCTCCTGCCTACCGGGAGTCTCCTCCACCTGTCCCTGCTTTCTATCGTTCGATCTTGAATCGAGATTTGCAGGACAGGAGAGGTCATGGTGTGTGTGTGTGTGTGTGTGTGTGCGCAGATCGCACCTCCTGGTCCCTCAAAATATTTTTAAAAGTTGCCCTTTTGTGCATCTCTGGATTTAAAAGAAGGGTTTCCAGGGAAGGCGGGCCTGTTCGTTCCACTCCCGAGGGTACACATTTAAGTGTCTTTCTGTTATAGTTGGGTCTGTGTGTAGGGGGTTCGTAGGGTGCTGGGGTGTTTCCTGCGCCCGGCCGCGGCTCTCACCAGCTGTGAAAACTACTACGGGATCTCAGGTTACACTATTGCTTTTCTCGTCCTGGCAGGTGGCTTCAGTAAGTTCCAAGCCGAGTTCGCCCTGCACTGCGAGACGAATCTAGACGGCTCATGTAGCAGCAGCTCGCCACCGTTGCCAGTGCTGGGGCTCGGGGGCCTGCGGATCAGCTCTGACTCCTCCTCGGACATTGAGTCTGACCTTGACCGAGACCCCAATAGTGCAACGGACTCGGATGGCAGCCCGCTGTCCAACAGCCAGCCTTCTTTCCCCGTGGAGATCTTGCCCTTCCTCTATTTGGGCTGTGCCAAGGACTCCACCAACCTGGACGTGTTGGAGGAGTTCGGCATCAAGTACATCTTGAACGTCACCCCCAATTTGCCGAATCTCTTTGAGAACGCAGGAGAGTTTAAATACAAGCAGATCCCCATCTCGGATCACTGGAGTCAAAACCTGTCCCAGTTTTTCCCTGAGGCCATTTCTTTCATAGGTGAGACTAATTGAGAGTCCTTCCTCAGACTTTTAAATGCAAAATTCCTAGCCATTCATAGAGCTTAAGCTGTTAACCTTTCTTGCTGCTTGTTAGCATGTCTGATTGCAGGTCTCTAATGTTACAAGCAGGGAATTCTGGTTTATCTTCTTGCTGAAAGAAAGAAAAAGTGCCTTTTGACATGGCTGCAGACCACAGGTGTCTTTGAAATGGTGCTTGCTGACACTTTGAATTCAGTCATTTGAGAGCGGGCTGTGTATTATCGGGCAACAGAATTTTCTCACAGTCTTTGGACTCGGAAAAGGCTAGCTAGAAGTCCTCGCCATTGACAGGAATTTTAGCACTGCTTTATAATTTTAAAAGATCTGAGAGTTATTTTAGGACATCAGGTTAGTTGTTGGAAAGCCCTATGAATGCTAGATGTTGTAATTCAGTTGAATGTTACTGTGATACGGGTTCACAGTGAGACAGTGAGGGTAACCTGAGCCCAGCAGGAAGGACTGTGGGCTGGAAGCCTGGAGAAGCGAATCTCCAGGCATTGTAATGCATTTCCTATTACAAAGGAACTCATTTTCAGGCCATGTCGACATCCTGTTCCTCCTAATGGGCTGTCCCCTGTGACTTCCCTCTCTCTTTTAAAATGCCTGAATACCTCCATTGTTAGCTGCACAACAGTTGGAGAATAATTTAATAGACCCTTGCAGTCTGCTTGTCTGTATAAAAGGCATTCAAGACCATATTGCAGGGTTTCTGGTATTCACATGCTGAGGCAAAGAATGCACACATTAAGGATTTTTTGTTGTTGTTGTTGGCAGAAACTTAATACAAAAGCTCCCTTTTCAGAAAATATCTGAAATATGTAATTGTGCCCAGTGTACATGATTTATCTCAATGATACATTTTCTGCTGCCTGCAGGGTCCAGCTGCCACACACGATTCTTTTTTCTTTCTTTCTTTCTTTCTTTCTTTCTTTCTTTCTTTCTTTCTTTCTTTCCTTCTTTCCTTCTTTTCTTTGTCTTTTCCTTTAACTCAGTTTTTAGACTAATCATTCACAAAGCGTGGTTTTCGGTCTACTGAAAGCTTGCCTTTCTTTTTGTGTTTACAGATGAAGCCCGGGGCAAAAACTGTGGCGTCTTGGTGCATTGCCTGGCTGGCATCAGCCGTTCGGTCACTGTAACTGTGGCTTATCTTATGCAGAAGCTCAATCTGTCAATGAACGATGCTTATGACATTGTCAAGATGAAGAAATCCAACATCTCGCCCAACTTCAACTTCATGGGCCAGCTGCTGGACTTCGAGAGGACGCTTGGACTCAGCAGCCCCTGTGACAATCGGGCCCCCACGCAGCAGCTGTATTTCACCACCCCCTCCAACCAGAACGTCTACCAGGCGGGCTCCCTGCAATCCACGTGAGAGGCCCCACACGCCTCACCGGATGTGTCCGTTCCTTTAGCCGTTTCTCTTGGCAGCATCAACTGGGCTGCTTTCTTTGTACACGGCCGCAGGTGTCAGAATGACACCAGTTGTCTGTATTAGACGAGGTTCCCACGTGTGGAATTGGTTATTACCATGGGAGAGATTTGCTCCATTCTTGTTGGAAGAACAGAACATGCTGTATAGATACGGGCCATGGGTTCGCGCCACGCCCGTGTGTACAGCCTACCCAGGCAGGGACTGGAATTCTAGGGTCACCAGGTATATAGGGTAGGACCAAAGGGTAGGGGAGGAGCATGTGTTTAGGGCCTCGTAGGACTGTTTCTTTTTGCGCCTGGAACTGATTACATACTGTCTTCAGTGAAGACGGATTCAATTTTGCATATAGAGGAGCCAAAGAGAGGTTTCAGCTCTGTAGTATCAGTTTGCAAAAAAATATAAAAAATAAAATAAATAAATAAATAAAGGTAATAATAAAACAAATCTGATACTCCATTTGATTATTGTAAATATTTGATCTTAAATCACTTGACTGTGTTTGTTTGAGTTGTGTTTGTTTTTTCTTTGATGGGTTTAAAAGAAATCATCCAAAGGGAGAGCAGTACGCCACTTCTTAAAACAGAAAAACCAGAAATGTTTGCTCTTTTCTAATCCAAAGGGTATATTTGCAGCATGCTCGACTTCAACTCTGAATCACCTTTTCATGGACACTGTTCTCACTGAGACCTTGTTATGGTGCAGCCTTTACTCTCTTTCATATATCTTCCTTGTGATTTTTTTCCCCTTCTTAATGTAGTTTGACTATGCCTTACCTTTGTAAATATTTTGGCTTGTGTTGTCTCAAAGGGGATATCTTGGAAAGACACCAAAATCATGGGCTCACTTTTTTTTTTTTTTAAACTTCAGCTGTGCTAAACAGTATATTACCTCTGTACAAAATTCTTCAGGGAGTGTCACCTCAAATGCAATACTTTGGGTTGGTTTCTTTCCTTTTTTTTAAAAAAAAAAATTTTGTATAAAACTGGAAGTGTGTGTGTGAGCTTGGGTACCCGGTTAATAGGTGAAGTGCATATGATTGTGGAAAGGGAGAGTCAAGTTGCCCCATTATGTTCATGGTGTAAAGTTTCGAGCTGAAATTTATTATAAGAATGTAAAACCTTAAATTATTAATAAATGACTATTTTGGCTATTGAATGTGTATTTTTTTTTTTTTTTAAATCTCTCTTTACTTGTACCTACCTGTGAAGTGATGCTTTTAAGGAATTTTTCAGCGGGGAAGTGAAATTGGCTTGTAAAGTACTACAGGAACAGCAGGGCAAAGTTCCCATCGCCTAAGCAATCCCAGGAATGTTTTTCAGGCGTAGTTTATGACATTAACCGCTTGCTTCAAATAAAGATGACATCATAGAATGAACTGGCTGTATGATGTGTTCCGACAACACTTTATGAATACAACTCTGGCTCATTTAAGAAAATAGGAATGCCCTTGAAGAAAAACGAAGCCGTACAGCACACCTTGCTGAAGTATAAAGTTTGGCTATTCCTGAGTAGTCATAAAGAGGGGGTTCCGGAATAACAAGATAGTCACAGTGTTAACCTCTCTCCTTCCCTGTCAGGGCCTTCTACTCGATAATACACATGCCTGGGAGAACTAGGGATAATTGTTGTGCCAGTTTGTTACTGGGGCACTTCTACCTGCAAGCTATCCGAGTGTCAGAATATCAAGTGAATCGGAAATGATGTCTCCCCTTTCCTTGCTCCCGCACATGTGGCAGGCATGGCTAAGCTTCTCACCAAGCCTGGATGTGGGCTTTAAAATTTCACACTGACACTTGAGCTAAAACTTTGCCATTCCTGTTCTAATGTGCTTTGTGCTTAGCTGGTTTAGAATGTGGGCCAGACGCTACTACTGAACCTTATGTCGAAGTTATTTTAAACAGTACCTTTCGAGGTAAAGGCTTAATATCCTGTCTTTTTCCTCGGGACATCCCCTCTCCTTGTCCCAAGTGTAAAGATACACAAACCAAAAATAAAACTAAAGGGCGGGTGTAGGAAATCAAAAGAATTAGAATTTTCAAATGAATTAAGCCCCTTCACCTGCATCGAGGAGAGAGATGAGCTTTTCACCCACAGGTGCGTGTGAGATGCCAGTTGGATCATTTGGTGATCTACGTTATGAGAGGCGAGTGGCTCTGATTTTATGGCAATCGTATCAAACAGTCCAGGGTGACTTCTGGCAACTAAGCATGTTTAGAGGGCAAACAGAAACAGTGCAGAAAAGTACCAACTCAGTCTTTCCCATTTGGGTGCCCCAAGTCAACCAGAGCTTAGAAAGGAGAAGTGGGTTGCAGTTCAACTTGGCTCGTGTTAATCCAGTTCTGAACGGTTTCCGCTCCTGGCATTCCCTAAACTGCCTGTTCAAAGTAGGGATTTGCAAGCAGCGTTAGCAATTTCCTGTCCAGCTGCAGCTCAAGTAGCTGCGTGCTTTTTCTCCCCCTTTCTTTTCTCTGATTTCTTTTCTCTTTCGTTTTTTCCTTTCTTTTTTCTTTACTCTGGACTGTGGATAATTTTAGTGCATTTCCTCTTTGTGGATTATCATCTCTTTTCCTCCTGGAACCTGCACACATCGAGTCCCCTACTGCTCTGCTCCAGCCGACAGCTGGCCTCCTCAGCACTTCCTCTCGTTTCACTGTGGGTTTGTTGTTTGTCAGTGCACTTCTGAAATTAATAATGTTTTCTGGCCAAGTGCCACAAGCCATTACCACAAAGGGGAAGTAACACATATGAATAGCAGGAAGCCATGCAGGGTCACAGTGTGAGCTGAACCTGTGGAGGGAGCATAATTGAGCCTGGCCCATTCAGCAAGTGTCTGACAGCGATTTGGGGAGAAGGGGCTCCCCGCGTTTAAGCAGCTCAAGCTGTGAGGGGAAAAAAAGAGTCCAATAAATTGGTAGCAAATGGCCTTTGTCATTAGTCTGAATAAAGGAGAGGGAGCAAGAAGAGTTTAGGGCCCCCATAAAGTTGCAGTGTTTGGGATTTCTACCCCCCCTCTCCTGGCATATTGTTTCATCAGGCTGGTGACAGAGTGGTGCCCGCTTCCCCTCTGTTGCCACAAAAGGACTCCTATTAAATGGGTGGTTTTTACGGTTCACGCAGGCCAGAAGATTCAAAGAGCTGTTCTCTTTCTTTTTCTTCTATGGAAGGTGGAAGGTTGTAACTGACAGCATGGGCCCCCACCTCGCACTGTGCCTGCCTTTCTCCTGGCTGTACCTCAGTCCCCTCGGCTCCTTTGTGCTTGCAGGGGCTGGTGAAGGCGATCATTTCGCATCTTAGAGTTGGGCTTGCTTCCTGAATGGAGCCCGCACGGTTACTAGGGCAACCTTTGCCAGCAGCTGCGGCTCCCAGGCCTCCCTCCTCACCTGCTGTCCCCATTAGTGGCTTCGTCAGGTCTCTTCCTCAGGAGAAAACGTTACCTTTCCTGGTCTACGAGGGGGTCGGGGGGAGGGTAGGCCGCCTTTCCAGAGATGAGGTTATCTTCAGGGTTCATGGGGGCTGTGCACTGGTTACTGGTCTTAAGATTAAAATCAGACTAAGAAAGGTTTATCTGGGGATAGAAAGATCCGCACAGCCCCCAAAGGAGTGAAAATTGGAGGCTTGCCCCGACCCAGCAATTAGGAGACCTGAACTCTAACTCTTGCTTTCTCACTAATGAACCAGATACTCTGAGCCAGTCACCCAGCCTCCCTAAGTTTCTTCTTCCTTGTCTGTAAAATGAGAGGCTTTACCTTTCATTCTGGGATTCTTTCATAATTTCAGCCTTCTGGTCACGGATTGGTGACACATGTTAGATGATAAAATGAGATGAGGAGCAGGCGAAAACAAGTAACATTTATGAAGGGTATCAGATGCACAATATCATCTCACTTAATGCTCAAAACAGCTCTGTGGGATCGATCCTATTATCATCCTTATTTGTCACTGAAGAAATGGAGGCAGAGAGACGCCTAAAAGTCATCGAATGGCAAGTGGTAGAATGTAGCTTTGAAGCTTTAGCTCTTCTTGTTATAAACTGTTTGTCGTCAGTCTTTGCTCGTTTTTACAAGGTGCCCTTGGGTTGGCTAGGAAGTGGTGACCCCGTTTCATAGCTGAGGCAGTGGAGGAAGCAGAGATTAAGTGGCCTGCCAAATTAAACCCAAATTCAACAGTAAAATCATGAGAAAGCCACAGGGCCCCAGCTGATGTGTCACCAGAGGGATGTGATGTCCTGTCTTCTCTCTCCATGGAGAACCTGCCCTATACTGGGTCCATGAGCACATAAATTACAAAACTGATTTTCCTGAGGATCTCTAGGGTGGCTAGCATGTGTCCAGCTGGCTCGCACTCCTGCCCACACACCCTTTTCAGGATTACACAGTGAACTGACCCCAAAGAATTCACTTCCTCACTCTGATCCCTCCTGAAGGAAAGCTGATGTGGGAGGAGGGAGAAAGGGAGACAGACACAGAGACACAGCTGTAGCTGGCGTTAAGTATTCTTGAAAATTCATCTTAAAAAAAAAATCATTCTTTGGACATTAAACTGTTTCAAAAGGATTTGGGGGGGTACAAATTTAGTTGCAGTTACTCAGTAATAATCATTTTCAAGAAGATCCTGCGGACTTTCAAATACCCTTACTCCTCTTGTGTTCTTATCTCAATTGGCCCTGAATCAGTCCGGTTCTGATGATGGAATCCTCAAACTTCTTTAAAGTTCAAAATTGATCTCCTAAGAGTATTTAAGGGCACAAAACAAAGTTCAAACAATTCACAAATATTTATCCAGGCCTTGATCTGTGTTGCACTGATTCGATGAAACAAGGTTGAAATCAAAGGCAATGGAAGACTTAACGAGCCCTCAAAGGCTGAAGGCAATGTCATATTTCGAAGTTTGACCACTTAATCTTTCTGCTAGTGTCCCAAATCAAAGCAGATCCCCCAAGGAACTATCAGGCAGGTCCTTGTATGTCCCTACAGGCTGCAATAGTCAAAATTACATTTTAGGCATGATATTTTATATACGAAAGGATTAACAGCCGACATGTATGCAATTTGACCCACCTACCTCCCTGTCTTGTCATGGAAAATACCTTTTGAGAGTGTATTTATCTCCAGTGCTTTTTAGGAAAGAGAAGTTTTGGACCACTCGTATCTTCAAAAATGAACCCTTAACACACAAAGGAAAAAAGAAGAAATACCATTCAAGACTTGATTATATGCTAAGCATCAAGCAAGTCTAAAAAAGGAGCTTCTTCTAAGCTAGAATTCCCCCTTACCTGCTTTTGGAGACAACCTAAGTATTACATTAAGCCTTTTTTATTAGGTCCAGTTTCATTCCTACAGCAAATATTAACAGGAGAAGGAAGAAAGAAGACAGGACAAAGAAGGGGATTTGGGGGAGCACGTAGCTCCCAGGGCAATTATAACAGGAACACTCCTTTATGTTCTGGTTGTTACTGCTATGTAACAGACCACCCCAAAACTTAATGGCTTCAAACAACGATAATCACTTATTCTCTTCCTGAGTCTGCATTTGAGCAGACCTCTGCAGAGAAGGCTGATCTCTCTTCAGGGTCTTATTATTTAGAGTAGCTCAACTGTGGGCCAGAGGCTCCATTTCCAAGATGGCTCATTCCCATGGTTGGCAAGTTGGTATTGGCCATCAGCGAGAAGCACAGTCAGGGCTTAGGGCCAGAGACTTTGCTTCTTTTCCATGTGGCCTAAATTTTCCCACAGTACGGTGTCTGAGTTCCATAGGTGAGACCCCAAGGGAGAGAGCCTGGTGGAAACTGTACTGACTTTTAGGACCTAGTCTTCGAAGTTACTTCCGCTGTATGCCGATATCTACGCCATTCAAAGACAGGAGATGAAGGTGGGGTAAGATTCTGGAAGAGAACATGCGATGGAAAATATTGTTGTAGCCATTTTGGGGAAACATTGTCTGCCACATCTTATGTGGAGACCGAATGTCAGACTTTAAGAAGCCATAGTGACCCAGATGAGTCTCATGATCCCGTCTCATCAACATTATAGTTGTCAAGAACTGGTGCCATTATTTTCTCAATCCAGCCCTGTTTTCGTCTGTCTCTAACATTCACAACAGAGCAATACCATAAAAAAAAAAATCCTTAAGATTGACCCTAAAATAGAATATGAAATAGTTTTATAAAAGAATATTAATATTTTCATGTTGGCAGAGAAAATGTTGTTTGAGATAGATTCACACCAAAGTTACTGGGTGCGATGACAGCGAATTGTTTTCAAGCAAACTAGTATTCTATTGTATTTCATAGTATTCTATTGTAGTAGATCATCTTACTTTGATAGGCATTTGAGTTCTTTTCCATTTTCAACTATTATGAACAATACTGCTAAGAAGATCTTTGTGCATGTACCCTGATGCACATGTGCACACATTTCCCTGGGATATACCAGGGAATAAAATTGGCATAAACTGGGTAGATCCCCAACTTCAGATGATGGGGTGGTTGTGCCAATTCACCTCACCACCACCAATATTTGAGTTTTCATATTGTTCCATATTTTTGTCCACACTTGCCATTGTCAGACTTCTTAGTTTTTTTTTTGCTGACCTTGTGGATATGAAGTGATTAGTTATTATGATTTTAATTTTCATCATCGGATTCCACATGAGGGTGAGTCCTTGTCTTGATTGGTCAAAGGAGATTTTATTTTGCAAGGTTCCCATTCAAATCTCTTGCCAAGTTTTCAATTGAGTTATTTACGTTTTTTTTTAAATTGATATAAGCAGTGCTTTGATATTCTAAATACTAGTCTTTTATGGATGATATGCACTGAAAATATCAGTGCAATGCTTTTCAAACTTTGTTCCCCCTCAGGGATGGATGTAGGTGCATTTGGGGTGGATTGTGCACTGCACAACTCTAAAAGGTGCCAATCAGAAAGGCAGTGATAAAAATGCATGGCCAACCTGCATAATCTTGCATGGATGTCTTAGACGCCCATGGTTTTTGAATCAAGGGAATTGTGGCTTAAAATGTTTGAAAACCACTAATTGAATCTATTTAATAAACATGGAAACAGAGTTAGAAAGATTGAGTTGAAAGAATAGCTACATTTGATGATTTAGACTTAAGTGGGGCTGGTCTGGAAGGGTTTTGGGGTAGACTAAATCTTGAACCAACTTTGGAAGACAGGGTGGTTTTTCACAGAGAAGCAAAAGGGATGTTAGAGTTGTAGGTGATGAATTGTGGCTAGCTTTGGAAGTAGTAGAAGACAAATTCTTCATAAGGTCTTGCAAAAGTATTTTTCAAAGTATAGAACAGAGAGCAAAAATCAGAACGTTCAGGGATATGAGTGATAAAATTTGAAGAGAATTTACAGGGGTGCCTGGGTGGCTCAGTCGGTTAAGTGTCCAGCTTCGGCTCAGGTCATGCTCTCACAGTTGATGAGTTCGAGCCCTGCATCAGGCTCTGTGCTGACAGCTCAGAGCCTGGAGCTTGCTTTAGAGTCTGTGTCTCCCTCTCCCTCTTTCTCTCTCTGTGCCCCTCCCCCACTTGCACTCTATCTCTCTCTCTCTCAAAAAATGAATAAACATTAAAAAAAAAATAAAGAGAATCTGCAGAGTGTAAAAATAACTGTGGTTTTGGTGAACCTTACCTCTCTTGTTAGTTACATCTTGAACTGGAAAAACTCCAGTTCTTCCTTCCTGTGGGTCTTTCTTCTGTGTCTCCTTGGCTACTCACAGAGCACTTCACTTCTGACACTTCTGGTCACTAAATGTGTGGCGTTTTTTCCCACACGAAGCAATTCTCTGGGGTCTCTATGACCCCAGCTGGGCGTCCTACAATGTAATTCAATTCTAACACTATCTACCAGGGGATAGTGTCCAATCCCACAGGTTAAGTACTTAGTCCTGAAGACTGGTTCCACCCTATTTCAGATGCCAACAGCAAGGAGCAGGTCCGCAGGTTACACACAACTTCTGTCCAAATTGGCTACAGATCAGAGGTTCCCCCAACCCTCTACTCAGGTTTAATGAATTTGCTAGAACAGCTCACAGAACTCAGGGAAACATGTTTATTAGATTATAAAAGGATATGTTAAAGGATAAAGCTAAGTGAAGAAATGGGGCAAAGTTGGGGAGGGTCCCAAGGGCAGAAGGTTCTGGAACCATGGAATAGGGACATGCCATACTTCTGTCAGGGATGTGTTCATCTACCTAGAAGCTTTCTGAACCCTATGCCATTGGGATTTCTTATGGAGGTTTCATCACACAGGCATATGACTGCTCATTAACTCCATTTTTTTTTTCTTTTTAGCCTTTCTTCCTTGTAAAGGGAATGGGAAGCAAACTTCTAATCATGGCTTTTTCTTTCCTGGAACCAGACCTCACCCACCAGCCATCTAGGATCCCACTCAGAGTCACCTCACGAGAATGAAAGACACTCCTTATTACCCAGGAAATTGCAAGGGTTTCAGGAGCCCTGTGTCAGGAACTGGGACAGAGACCAATGTATGTATTTCTTATAAATCATAATACCACAACATCTGGTTACAGAATCCTACAGTTTCAGTGGAGAATTAGGTTCAGAAGCCTAAAATAGTGAACGAACACTAAAAATCGTCAAAACTCGCGAGGATTTATTCTCTTTTGTAAAAGTCAGGAGGTGAGAAATGCTGGCCTGGTAAGGGCAACTTCATGGGATCATTCGAAACTCAAGCTTTGATTCCCACAGTCACAATATGGTGGCTCCATGCTAGTCATCATATCCACATTTCAGTCAGGAGGGAGGAGGAAGGAGGAAAGAAAAAGAGTGTGCTTCCTGCAGAGTCAGTTCCCTGAAAAAAGCTTCCTGGAAATCCTGTACCAGAGTTAAATTCTAGGCACTTAATGGCCAAAATTAGCCACATGGCCATAGTTAGAGAGACTGGGGAATATAAATGTTTATCTGGGCATGTACTTCCCTTAATATACTTGAGGTTTTATTACTTGGGGAAAAGGGGAGACTGAATGTTAGTCGCCCACTTTCTTTCTGGGGAGAACCCCACTTCCACCATACCGGAGGGTACAGGACCCAGGCCAGGGCAAGAAGAGTGTGTCAGTTTCCCCTCTCAGTGATTGGTTCAGGGATGAGACAGGATTCAAATCCAGTCAATCAGATTACTCTCTGGATTAAAAAAAATTTTTTTTTTTTTTTTAATTTTATGGAAAGGATTTTTCTCTTTGGGTCTCCAAGTCCCAGATCTACTGAATTAGACCTGGTAATCTGTTTTTTTCTTTGTTTGTTTTAAGGTCCACAAGTGATTCTTTTGATTGACCAGTTTGGGAATTACCAGATATGCTGTAGATTTTAAACCAGTAGTTAATTTCTTCTAGCATCTCCTCTCCCGGGGTCTTCAAAGAATAGAGTAAAAGGGAACTTGATGGATGTCTTTCATAACATGGACGTCAAAAAGTTGAGCACATAGTTTAGCTATAACTGCATCATAAGTTTTCATGAGCTCACTACTATAGGCTCTCTTAGAGTTATTTTTGTTGTTGTTGCTAGTTTGTTCCCTGTTCTATAAAGTAGCACTTGAATCTCCCTAAAAATACTTTATTCTAATTTCACCAGGGCTTCTAGGTCTGCTCTGCTGTGATTTGGTGTCACTCTATCAATACCTTTGTGATTTTCTAGATTCTGGCCTACCAACGCTCACTCATATTTTGTCTTTTCAGGCTGAAGCGTTTTAAAGTCTCTCTAGTTTCTTTACAAACCTTAACACTGTTGAGTGATCTTCTTTGGTCATGTTCCAGTTTCATTATGACATTTTGGAGGTTTAATGACTGGAACTCTACCCAGTGTTTCTGTAGCAGATGAATTCTGGTGTCTCCGTGTGTATGTGTGTGTGCGTGTGTGCGCGAGCACTCATAAGACTGTGCTTTCTATTTTGTTTTTAACATCCTTCCTGATGATGCTTGCTTTTGTAACTGCCACAATGCTTTGGACCGACTTCTTCAGGGAATGGGCTGCAATGATGCCATCATCTTTTTCCTGGATCACGTCTGCACTCAGAAAGCCTTGGTCTCCCGAGAACGAGGGGGGTTCTCTTTTCCTGTTGGCATTACGTGAACCACCTCCACTGAGCGCGAATGTTCTCCGCCCACTCATGCAGTTCCACGAGATCCTCTTGACGTTTATTCTTATCAGGTTGGTTTTGCAATTGCCAGAAAACCTTGGTGTCTTTTTCTAAATTTGAGACTTCACTTTATTGATGTTTAAATCACTTTAAAGAAATGGTAAGCAAGACTGGTCCAAGTACAGATTCATGGAACACACGTTTTAAAATATACCCTCAAACAGAAGAGCAATTATCTCTTGGCGATGCACAAAAAACACTAGAACCTGATTAAAAAATAGTGAGCCTCCTGTGAAAATATAGCTTTATAATAATCAAAACAAAACTCCTTGTCCTTCCTTCCCTCTCCACCTCAGTTACAGTGAAATTGCTATTCCCAAACCCTTCCTGTGAGGAAATTTTGAAATTGCCACTGATCTCTATCCAAAATTTAAGGCTCTTCTTGGGGCACCTGGGTGGCTCAGTCGATTAAGTGTTCAACTTCGGCTCAGGTCATGATCTGACAGCTCATGAGTTCGAGCCCCCTGGTGGGGCTCTGTGCCTGGAGTCTGGACCCTGCTTCTCTCTCTCTGCCCCTCCCCCACTTGCATTCTGTCTCTCTCTCTCTCTCAAAAATAAACATTAAATTTTTAAAAGCATTGCTCCTTGACGAAAGCAATTAGGAGTTAAAAAGTTTAATTTGTTATTGATTGATTGATTTTTAAGTAGGCTCCACACCCAGTGTGGGGCTTGAACTCACAAGCCTGAGATCAAGTCACATGCTCCACCGACTGAGCCAGCCAGACACATCCCAAGAGTTAAAATCTTTTAAAAGAAGAAATGCTGGCTGAGTGGCCCACGGTATGTGTCTGTGGTTTGATGAGGCCACCTCCATTCAGAGCTGGTTCTCAGCTGTGGAATGATGGTTACAAGCTTGGTCAGGGTGTTCAATCTTCCTAGATGAGAATCCAGATCTGTGACTTAGCGATGCGACCTTGGACAAATTACTTAGTCTCGGTGAGCCTTGGGGTTTCACTGACTGAGCAATGGGAATAATTGCACTTAGCTCATGGAGTTTGACGATTGAATGAGACAATTGATGTAAGGCGCTTAGTATAAATAATTATGATTGAACAGGCTCTGGGGAATAAAAATTATATAATTTTTATTCATTCATTCATTCATTCATTCATTCATTCAATAATAAGAAAACACAATTCCTATTGTGTTTACAGAATGTCCTGAGTGCCATAAAAAAGATAAATTGGATACAAAATTTGAACTTTCAGCCTCAGAATGAAATTAATAATGAATATAAATAATTATGAGGTATAGAGTAACAGAGAGCGTAAAGTTAACATAACATAACTTAAACACAGGCTCTGGATTTAGACTCCTGTAGGTTCAAATATTAGCTTCATCACTAGCTACCTGTGTAATCTTCGACCAGCTTCTTAACCTCACTTAATTTTTCCTCTTTTCATCTGTGAAAAAAAAGGAGATAATAATAGTACTTACCTCATAATGTTATCAAGATTAAATGGGAAAAAATGCGTATCAAGTGCTTAGCTCTTTTCTCTGGCATACAGAAAGTAACATCACCCATTTCCCCCAAAGAGATGGAGAAACACTGCAGGAATTCAGAGGGCAGGGGATGGTTTTTCTGTGTGGGGGAGGAAAGAATCATGGAAGACTCCCTGCTGGTGGCTGATAAATCACAAAGTCAGTTTACAAATTTACCGAAGAATATGCCTTGAGCTATTACCGCGAGGCTGGCCCATCTATCCTATGAGATCGATTTGGTAGGGATGGTAAATCTCCGTCTTTGAGTTGAGGAAATAGGAATTCAGAGTTTAAATGAAGCTTAATTTGCCAAAGGTCCTCCAGGTAAGTTGTGGAGAAGCTGGTATTTTTGTTCCTGGGTCTGTTTACTTCAAAAGCTCAGGTTCTTAACATCTGCTTCACACTCCTCCACAGCAATGTGGGTATTGCCCATCTCATGGGCCACTCCCTTCCCAGGATGAAGGGGAGGGCACGCTGGACTCCTCATTCCAAGATTGCTGACAGGCCTGGAATCAGAGTCCAGGGACTTTGTGGGATAATTCATCCACGTTCCATCAGAGTTGAGACAAATATTCCTGTTCTGTGGTAAAACAAGCAAAACAAAACAAAACCCACACCTTTTTAGTCACTGGGATGTTGGGGTCCATTGGGTGGTGCTGGATAATCCTATCAGAGTTTTACCCGCTGACTCTCTTGTCCTTGTCTTCCTTCGGGAACTCCCACACCCTCCACACTGTCAAGCTATAGCTAATTGAAACACAAAATAGTAAATATTAGCTATACATTAGATTCCTTGTTCTACCTTAATCCCTTGATGACAGACAGGAAACATTCTAGGTTCATCAACAGCACACTGACACACCACATTTTTCTTTTTTTCTTTTTTTAAATTTTATTTATTTTTGAAAGAGAGAGACAGCATGAGCGGTGGAGGTGTAGAGGGAGGGGGACAGAAGATCCGAGGTGGGCTTCATGCTGACAACAGAGAGAAAGCCTGACGCGGGGCTCGAACTCACGAATCTTGAGATCATGACCTGAGCCAAAGTCGGTCAATCGACCGACTGAGCCACCCAGGAGCCCCAACACATCACATTTTTCTGATAGTAAAAATGGAATCTACATTTTTTTGAGCCCTTCCTGTGTGTCAGACTGGATGAAGAGGATCCTGTCTAATCTTTGGTACTCTCTCGTGAAGTAGAGATTACTCTCACACAGTGGTTAAGCGCAAGGGCTCCGGAGCTAGCTGTTAGCTTCAAATCCTCACTCTACCAGTTCTAGCTGTCTGACTTGAAGTAAGTTGGCTAACCTCTTTATGCCTTAGTTTCCTCATCTCTAAAATGGAAATAACATAAGAATGTGGCGGGAAGCAAATGAATTAATACACTAAATGATCTTAGAACAGCGTCTTGCTCATTGTGGGTAACTCTGCCAGGGAGGGAAAGCTTTTTCTCTGATCTCTTAGGTTTAATAAGCAGAGGCCTGCAAACTAAACTGGCCAAAGACAGAGTGGCAGGAGAAAAGACAAACTCTTATTCACATATGTTTGCTGGAGTTCGCAGAAAATTGTGTCTCAAGGAGGTGGTGAGAATTTAGGGTTTATATACCACCTTAACAAGGGAAAGGGAGAGGGAGAAAGGGCACTTATGGAAAAACAAAGGACTTTTAGGAAAATACATGGGCCCTTAGGAGAATAGATGAGAGACACGATAATTTTGTGACAATGTCTATTTAGGTGATTTCTTATCCTGGTGCTATCTCCAGTGATAGGAGTCAACCTTTCCTGGTGAAACCCCAGGCAAGGACATTTATGACATTTGAATTCTTGGGGGAGTCTCTGTTTTTAGGCAAATAAGAGGAGTTCAGAAAGATTAAAAAAAAAAAAAAAACAAACCACTCTTCACTGTGGTGTATTCAGGATCTCCTTAGCTGTTATCACCTCTATTTTGTAGATGGGAAAAAGGAGGCTTAGAGAAATTAATTTACTTAGGGTCACTAAGGCAGTAAATGGTAAAGCCAGCATTTGAACCCAGGCTGCTCTGACCTCAGAGCCTTTGATCTTCCCACTGTGAGAGATCAGAGAAGGAAAAATGCTAATCTTATCTCAAAATTCTTTTTGGAAGAAATTTAGCATAATCTGGGCCTCCATTTTATCATTTGTGAAATTAAGTGTTGAACAATGTGACTTTTAAGGGCTTCCTACCCCCCCTCCCCCCCCCGCCAAATTATTATTTATTTTAGGTATTTTAGCATAAGCCATCATTGGAGAAGAAATTATGGCCTTGTTTCTCAAGATGTATCAGAGGAGACATTGCAGTGTGTATGTGCACGTGTGGGTGCACCCGTGCGCCTGTGCATGTATGTTCATGCATGTACATCCGTGTACGTGATTCAGTTGCTCTGAAAAGAATGATTGTCTTTGGAAGGAAAAGGGAAGATCCTAAGATGTAGATGGTTTAGTTGTTTATTTCTATCAAACAATCTGTTGAACTAGGATTCTGCACGTCCTCGGGGAGTGTCTCTCCCAGGCTTTTTCCAAAAGGTGATTGGCAAGGGAAGTCCTTCTAAAAGAGATAAGTGGCTTCTTAAAGTAAACTCAGAATAAATGGAGTGCAAATTCTGTTTACTAAATATTTCCTGGTTGCTGGATACTAACGTGCAGCCCTGCAGGGCATGCTCTTCAAGGAATGAAAGAAGCGAGCTTGAATTCGGTTTCTCTGTCATTTGGTAGTTGTAAGCTGCCCCAGGTAGAAGGTTACATCATTTCAGAGCAGAAACTCAAATCCATAGAAATCGATACTACGGTGGGGGAGATTTGTTTACTTTAGAGACCACTGAGAGATGTCAGGCTTTTGAAAGCTTGTCATAAGTCTTGTTGCATGCATTCTTTGTAGTTAATTCAACCTGTGGAATTCTGTACACAACCACAAAATTTTCTGTGCAACGTCCTTCTTTTATGCCAAATGCACTTGGCATATTGCATGGTTGTATCTCAGAATCACAGAGTTTTGCTGCTGGTGGTTATTCTGCTCACCCAAGGCTTTTTCCTGACCCCTGTGAAGGTGGATAGGAAGGCTACATGCTTGAGCCGGCTAAGTCAAACATTGTACAATTCTCTTTTTCCTCTTCTTGCTTTCTTTTCAAGAAATATCTATCTATCTATCTATCTATCTATATATCTTTTTAAAGATTTTATTTTTTTTAAGTAATCTCTACACCCAATTTGGGGGTCGAACTCACAACCCTAAGATTAAGAGTCACAAGCTCTGCCAACTAGGCCAGCCAGGCGCCCCCTTAAATATTTTCTTTTTTTTAAAATATTTTCTTTTTCTCCTAGTGTTGGGCCTTAGTAATGTTAATTTAGTAACATGATGCCTGTACTGGTTTTGACTTTTCAAGATGATTTCTTCAGCCTAAACATAGGCCAATTTCGTCTCAGATTGTCTGGTGTGCTGAGGTCTATAATTATACTAAAAAACAAAGGCTAATACAAGAAGAGAAATCGAAGGATTATTAGCTGACATCCAAAGTTGTAAATAGTAAAAGAAAAACACAATTTGGCTTTTTACCCCATAGGAGAAGGAAAAACAAAACAAAACAAAACAACCAAACATAAGGAGAACTATAAATCAATCAATCACCCTGGGCCCCTAAGAACCTGCCTGCCCCGGAGGAGAGGTGGGTTATAACCCCTACAGGCCAAAGAAACAAGAAAGGAAGTGGGTGGGATTGCTAAATGAGTATGGTTCCGAGGAACCACTAAAAACAAAAGGAAAAATAAATCCCACTGATGTGTAGATTTGAGGCATGGAGAGGCCCTAACCAAGGTGGAGGGGGAAGCTCCCAGGTCATCAGAAGGTCACAAAAAGACAGAGGAAGCTAAGGCAGCTTCAATTCATGCCTTCTAACAAGGGAAACTAGAGTTAGGCCATTCCTGACTTAGCTGAAAGAGTGTGCGTGAATCAACTTGCAGGGAGGGGCCCGGAGAAGGGAGGTTTAAGGAAAGAGGTTTTTGTTTGTTTGTTTTGGATTTTATTATCTTATTTATTATTTAATTTATTATTTATTATTTATTATCTTATTTCAGGTACACCTATGATTTATTTTGGTGGGAAGAACAAGCTTCTTGACATGTGCCTAAATAAAAGAATGTTCTCTCTTTCTTTCCTAAAGTCACTCTTCTCTTCAGAACTCAGGACTTTGGACTCATAATTCAGAAAACTTTTACAGAACCTACGGTTTGGTCTTGCGAGTCAGGCTGAGCTGGGAGTGTAGCCAGGAACAGGATGTTGCCAAGCTCTAGGCAAGACCCAGTGGTAGTAGTGTTAACCGGGGAGGGGTCGGGGGAGGGGAAAGAGGTGTCTGAAACACAAGGTTGTCTTGAGACCAGTGGCTGTGAGACACTTGACCCAGAACCTGACATGTACCTTAGTGACTAAGCCTAAGCAAATCCTTTCAGCAATCTTGACCTCCGTCTTCTCATCCATGAAAGAGTCATAATGGCAACCCTTCCAGGGTTATTGGGCAGCCGAAATGTGTTGACGTGTTTGCCAGCCTTCTTGGCAAACTTTTCCCCTTCTGTCAAATCTCAGCTCCAATGCCCCCTCCTCTGGGAAGCTTTCTGATTCCTTTCAGCAGATTTTGACATGTTCCCGTGATATGTCTTCATCTCCCTTGTACAGTACTTCATATTCTATTCTAAGTGTTGGTTCAACTATGTCACTTTATCTTTGTGTCTTAGAGTCCTTTTGTATAGGATAGCTGAAAACCAGGCTTTGAGACGGGTTGAAAATCTTTGCTCAACCAACACTCTCAGATCCTGAGCCACTATTTAACTTCTCTGACACTCCGTTTCCTCCACTGTGATGTGGGAGCAATAATACCTAGCTTATAAACACTCTTATTAACCCATTACCTGGAAGGGTGCTTGGTATATACCAGATGCTCAGTAAATATTGCATGAACAAACAGGACTGTTGTGCATATGGATAAATGCAATCATATGTAAAACACGGTGTCATGTACTTTGTAGATTCTTAATAAATATTTATAATGTACATGTTTGTAAAGGGTCTGAGTTACTACATTTCATTAAATAGGTATATATACTTGCTTATTTTCTAGGAGGCTTTGCCTAGGACAAACATGCAAATCAATGAATGTTTGCAAAATAGAATGACGGGTCACCCAAACAGATGGGAAGAAAGTCTTTGGGAATCTGATATCCTAATGGCACTCAGAATTACATCACTGTTTGGAAAAAAGGGATCTTAAAGATCTTCATCCAATATTTCTATTGTATTCATTTTTTTCTTTGTTTGTCATTTCTTTGATTTCTGTTCTTATTTGAATCATTTTATTTCTTCTACTTACTGTGATTTACTTTGTTCTTTTTTTAGCTTCTAATGTAGGAACTTGAGATTGTTGATTTTAGACTTTATTTTACATAAACATTCAAAGCCTTAAATTTCCCTCTAATCACTGTTTTAGCTGCATCCCGCAAAGTTTAAATTCCATTGTTATTATTATTATTCAGCTTAAAATGTTTTCTAATTTCCTTTGTAAATTCTTCTTGGACCTATGGATTACTTAGTTACTTGATGGGCACCTGGGTGGCTCAGTCTGTTAAGCGTCTTGCTTTTGGTTTTGGCTCAGGTCATAATCTCACAGTCATGAGATCAAGCCCCTTGTCAGGCTCTGCACTGAGTGTGGAGACTGCTTAGGATTCTCTCTCTCTCTCTCTCTCTCTCTCTCTCTCTCTCTCTCTCTCTCTCTTTCTCTCTGCCTCTCCTCCCACTCATGCTCTCTCTCTCCCTAAAATAAAATAAATTAAAAAAGACATTCTTCAAAAAAAAAAAAAAAGAAGTGTGTTACTTGATTTCCAAACATTTGGGACTTTTTTCTAGATGGTTTGTTATTGATTTCTAATTTACTTCCACTCTGGTCAAAGCATATACTTCATATAATTTCAAACTTAAAAAAAAAAAACTAGACTCATTTTATGGCCTACCATGTAGTTTATTTTGGTGAACATAACATATATACTTGAAGAGAAAATGTGTCCTACAAATATCAACTAGCTCACAGTAGTTGATGGTGTTTAGATCTTCTATATTTTTACTGACATTTTTGTCTAGTTGGTCTATTAATTACTGAGAGAGGTAATTTGCTACTTGATTATTGAATTGTCTATCTCTCCCTTTAATTCTGTCAATTTTTGCTCTCTTATTAGGTGCATATGTGCATTTCTTTTCTTTTCTTTGTTTATTTTATTTGTATTAAAAATTCTGTTTGGATGATTCTAAATGTGTAGGGGCTCAAATTACAAAATCATGTCTGGGTTTATAAAACATTTTTAAAAATACTCTTATGATCTTCCCACCAGAAAGAACCACTCAAAAGTATGACAAAGCATAGTTTGGGTTTTACAAATGGTTATGTAAATATACATAAGAGATTTTTGTATTTTTACATAAACAGGATTATATTCACATATTTTTCTGCCACCAGCATTTTTCAACTTCAACAGTTATAGAGAGTTTCTCTCCATTTCAAAAGCCCAGCTTTATTTCATTTTTTAAAACAGTTGCTACATCGTATTCAATTGTATGAATGTACAATAGTTTACATGATCAACCTCCTATTGAGGAACATTAGCTTATTTACAATTTTTCACCATGATCAGCAATACTATAATGAAAACCATTGGTGTATGCTTGCTTAATTATTTCCTTTGGATAAATTCCTGGAAGTGGAATGACTGGGTCAATGATCTCACACATTTAATCTCTGATTCATATTGCCTGCTTGCCCTCTTTCAGACTTGCCACCCTTATCTCATTGGACATTGTTACTCTTTTTATTCTTTCTACGTCAGTAGGGGAGCACCATTTTAGAAGTTGGTGTTCTCTCCACCATGTTAGAAGATCATGCAGTGCCATGTCAAAGTAGTTGATGGCAAAAATAGTGAAGATATATAAAGTAGGGAGAGGAGGAGGACACAGTGGATTTTCTACCTCTACCTTCTTTTTAAAAATGTTTTTACTTATTTTTGAGAGAGAGAGAGAGAGAGAGAGAGAGAGGCAGAGAGAGACAAAGACACAGAATCTGAAGCAGGCTCCAGGCTCCGAGCTGTCAGCATGGTGCCCGACGTGGGGCTCAAACTCGTGAACTGCGAGATCATGACTGGAGCTGAAGTCGGATGCCTAACCGACTGAGCCACCCAGGCGCCCCTCTACCTCTAACTTCTTGATCTCATGAGATGGAAGCAGAAGAAATGATTAATGCAGAGGGGGAAAAAACTAATTTTATGAGAGATATATGGGGTGCATAAATCTGGTTTAGAGTATGTTAGCCACAGAGCTCTATTCTCTTCAACTCATTGCTCTCCAGGAAACAACAGCCCAATTTTGTGCCCTAAATTTAGAAGAAACATTGTAGAAGACAGCATTCCAGTACAGTATTGCACAAGGCAGGATAGCAATAGGAGATAGGATGAGTATTTCTTGAGTTTCTGCTCGCTATATTCTAGGTGCTTTATATATATTGTCTCATTTAATCTACTACAACAACCCTATGGGTTGGGTAGTGGTGTTGCCATCATTATTCTATATTTACAGAGGAGGAACCCTGAGCTCTCAAAGGGAAAGCACATGCTAATAGAAGAGGTAGAATCTGGATTGGGTGTGGGATCTATTTGCATTAGGGAGCAAGCTTTTCTTTCTCTACATGTTTGCTCCAGGGAGTGAGGCAGTGGGTGTGAGGCAGGGTGGAACGGGAGGAGGAGGGTGAGGCAGATAGCTGTCCTTGGGGGACAAATGCCTTTGTGAGCCTCAGGGAATCTGCTGGCTGTGTCTCCATGTTCATGGATCAAGACTGAGAATTGTCCTAAACTGCCCCTTGCTTTTGGCAACAGTAGAGCCTATGTTTGTTTCCAGAAATCACAGTAGTGATCACAATGAGGCTGTGTTCATATGTAATCGGGTTTGACAGAAATTAATTTTTAATAAGAGGTTGCATTCAGTCAAACAACTGCCCTTTCGGGGGCCTATGTCAGGGTCGGTCACCCAGGGCTGGGCAGTGGCACAGCGTGTGCTCTTGGCTGCAGCCTGGTGTGTGTGTGTGTGTGTGTGTGTGTGTGTGTGTGTGTAGTGGGTATTTGAATGGGGGAGTTAGGGGCGTGGTTACAGACTTAGTCAAATCTTATGTCGGGATCAGGCATTGGTCTATCCAGAAGTTAGAGGAGGCAGTTGGGGCATTTATTTGATGGCCAAGAAGAATATGTGTGGTCCCCCTTCGGCCCCCTCCCTTTTTTAAACTTCTTATTTATTCATTTAAGTGATCTCTACACCCAACATGGGGCTTGAACTCACAACCCTGAGATCAAGGGTAGCTTGCTCTTCCAACTGAGCTAGCCAGGCGCCCCCAGAAAACCCCTTCTGTTCCCTCATACTAAGCGCCCTTTTGACAAATTCAGGGCTTGGCAGATACTTAGAGTGTGCCCTTCACTATTGGTCTCACTAAATGGCATTTATTCTGGCTGTTCCTTAATGCTAACAGCAACCCTGCAAGGTATAATGTCATCAGTCCCATTTTATAAGTCAGGAAAATGAAGGCTCAGAGAGTTAAATAACTAAAGAGTACACCCTCAGTGAGAAAGTTGGGAGGTGGGATTCCATAATCTCTCTGCCAAAACATTTCGCATCCTCCCTGTGGAGAAGAATCTCCATCCTCACCATTTCCCTGAGGACCAGATATGAGAGTATTAGAGGCACTACTGTTCAAATTCTGTCAGATTCTGCCAAAGTCACTCCATCTTCCTCACTGGAATTATGTTAAATGACCACATTTATTTATGACCCACTACCAGTTTTTCTCCACGTCACTCACTCAGACCAGGTCACTCACACCTTGCTTGTTATCAACGCTAACAAGGTGATGTTCATGCTGATTTCCAAGATCTGGGAACTTCTGTGTTTTCTCTTAGAGGCTGCTTCCATTTTACTCAGGAAATACAGACTTTTGGGTTTTCTTTCTTTCTTTCTTTCTTTCTTTCTTTCTTTCTTTCTTTCTCCTTTTCTTTCTTTCTCCTTTTATTTCTTTCTTTCTTCCTGCAAAAAGGCAGAATCTCAAGGCTTCTCAGTGTGGGAGGCCCTGCCATTTCCAGCACTGCAAACTTATCCTCTAGCCGCCCCCAAAAGCTTTATCAGGAGATGTGGTGACTTTTCTCCTAAATTACATAGGTTGGTTTAAAAATATAGTGTAGGGTTTCCCTGTCAGGAGGCTGTCAGGCTGCCCACTTTTGACAGCCACTGCTACCTCCCTTCTTTGTTACATGTGATGGCATTTTTATTTTTATTTAAAAACCATTCAGCTGAAGTTATCTGGCACCCTTGAAATTACCAAAAAGGTTCATTTCAGGCGTCGAAGGGTGCCTTTAAAAATGCTTCCGTTTCCTGATTAAGAATCATGCACAATTTGATTTTCTATGCCTCACCATCTTTGCAGGGGCATTGTTAGCATGAAAATGAATTTTAAAAATATATTCTAGCGGAGGCGAGTGCCTGACATGACGAGTTCCTCTCTGTGTCGAAGCAGACTAAATTAGGGGGCACGGAGTGGCTTTGGTGCTGGGAATATATCAACTTACATAGTGAGTGCGGCAAAAGGAAATGAAAAATTAAGCAAATAAATAAAAACAAAACAAATAAACAAAACAAGAATAAGGTCTGGAAGTAAAAACAAATTAATTAAAAAAAAACCCACACAAAAACGCTGGGAAAGAGGGTGGCCCACAACTTGGGTAAATATTCTCCAGCTAAATCTTTCCCCAAGTTCTAGGATTTGTTGAAACATCTTGTCCTTTGTGTTGGGGAATGCAAAAATCTCTTCATGTTTTTCTGTAACCTTTGCCTCTCCATTCCTCTCCCCTTATCTGCACTGTCTGTTCATCCCTTATATGGCTGTTCTCGGAAGTCCAGGAATTTGAATGTTATGTGAAAGGCTAATTCTAATTGGGCTCCATGACATTCATGTCAAATGGGAGACGTATGGGGGTCGCCGTGTGAAAGATCAACAAGGACCTGGCATCTGCTGTTCTGCGTTGCTTCTTTCATTCTGATCTCTAAATACCAGTCTTTGCTCAATGGCCCAACAGTCCTGGTATCCGTGATCCCTCCCCCACCGCCCTGACAACCCCCCTCCCTTCATCCCACTGTTTCCTTCCTTAGCTGGGCAAGCACAAGTCCCTAGCATTTCTTTAACATTTCAGCTTTGCAAAACGATGTTTACATTTATTGTCCCATTTACCACACGCAAAAACCTATGAGATAAAGAGCACAGGAATTATTAAATCATGTGAGTTTTATAGCTAAGGGACTTGAGGTTTTAGTAGGTTCTAGTTACTGTGTATGATTGCACAGCTTATTAAAGACAGAGTTGCTTCCCCAGCCTCGGGCCCCTTGGCGCCCTAGTTGGGTGGTTTTCTTTTCCCTAAGCAAAATGCTTCCTGACTTTGGACATCAGGCACTATTTGTGGATCCAAGTTAGAGACTATTTTGTAATATGAAAGCGCATCCAGCTTTATGTCTTCATATTAAATATGTTTTCTTATCTCCATCTAAATGACTTCAGATTTTAGGAAGTGTATTAGCATTATTCATTCAACAAATATTTTTACTGTTCTAGTCTGGGTAGATAGCAGTGAATAAAACTGACAGCCTCTACTCTCATGGAGCTTACATTCCAGTGGAAGAGGCCAAAAACTGTTTCTTTCTCTTTCTTTCTTTCTTTCTTTCTTTCTTTCTTTCTTTCTTTCTTTCTTTCTTTCTTTCTCTTTCTTTCTTTCTCTCTCTTTCTCTCTCTTTCTTTCTTTCTTTCTTTCTTTCTTTCTTTCTTTCTTTCTTTCTTTCTTTCTTTCTTTCTTTCTTTCTTTCTTTCTTTCTTTCTTTCCATCCAGCTAAGTGATCTCTACACCCAATGTGGGGCTCGAACTCACAACCCTGATATCAGGAGTCACATTCTCTACTGAATGAGCCAGCCAGGTGCCCTGAGACCAAGAATTTAAATCAAGAAATAAATGCATTATGCGATAGGCCCCGTGGTGAGAAGTACAAAAGAGGAAAACAAAGCAAGGTAAATAATTACTCGTTTATATGATGTGGTCAGGGAAGGTTTTTTGGTACAGTGACATTTGATAAGATGCCTGAGGATTTGAGGAGGTGGATGCTCCAGATAACTGGGGACAAAACTTTCTAGGGGAGGTGACGATATATACAAGGGCTTTGGTGTAGGAGAATGCCTGGCAGGTGGGAGGACGCAAGGACAGCCTGGCAGAGGAGTGGAGCAGAGAAAGCTGGTGAAAGGTGGGAGATGAGGTCAGGGAGGTGGGCGGGAAAGGTGAGAAGGTGTCAGAGGTATGGAGCCAGAGCGAGAATTTTGGCTTTTACTCTGAATGAGACAGGGCACTACAGGAGGTGTTTGAGTATGGGGGTCTGGTATCAAAGAGCGCTCTGAGACAAATGTCTACATACTGCTGTGCTGTGACCTGTCTCTGACACCTTTTAGCCCACCTCTGTCCCACTCAATCTTTTCTCATTGTTCACTGGGGCCGGTGGGGGATGGGGGTGGAGGGAGGGCTACATAACACACACGGCCCAGTGCAAAAAGAGAATGTAGGGCCTTTTGTTCAAAGAGCAAGAAAAAATAGAGTACTGTTAAAGACACTAAAATATAAAGTTTTTCCTTTCTCTTGCAGCGTCTCTTTGAATTTAGTGCAGTGTTTTAAATTTGCCATTTAGTGCAATCCTCAGTAAAGAGACATTAACATTTAAAACTATTATCATTATTTTTGCCATTCATTTCTATACTGTTCAATGCCAGTTTTTGTGTGTGTGTGTGCAATGCCAGTTTTAAATGAAAATATAAGATGATTTTACTTGTATACGGAATCACAAAACTATACCTTTCAGTGTTTTATAGTTCATACTTGCATATGGATTTTGTTCCTACCAGAACAGTGGAAATGCTGCACAAAACGAACTCAACTGTTTTTACTTCTTGATATACATGTACCAATACCCTTCTTTTTGCTACTGATGAATGAGAAGGGACTGACAGGGAAAGGAACTATTGGTCGCCCTGCCTTTCTCTTTTTTCAGTGTCATCATTTTTAGGGTGAATGGTTGATTATTACAGAGCAGTACCAAGAGTAACAAAAGATAAAGTAGTTTCCTTGGTTGTTTGGGTCTTTTGGAACCCCATTGTCTTTTTGTATTTGTAGCCTGGGTGGAATAGAAAACAGGGCCTCCAGGTGTGGTCAGCACCCCCACTTACACAGCCACAGATGTAACACACTTACCTTGAACTCACTTTTAGTCTTGCAGAACTCCCAAACATGGTAGAGCCACATGAATTCTGTGCTCACGGGGCATCGCAAATACTCTTTGTAGAATGGGGTGGTGATGAAGGCGGACAGGCATAGCGTATGTATGCCTCTGTTCACACATAAGCCTCATTGTCCCCTTGGACTTCACTTATAAGAAAAAGTTCAAAGACAGGATTAGTGAGACCCTTAAGATGGTGACATCAGAACATTAAACCAAGTGCATGGCCCAGAAAGCACGGGCTACATGTTCATGAAGCTGGCCCTCCCTTTTTTTTTACTCTACTCTTTCTAGAACTGGCCTGGTCTTAGCTAGGAGGTATTAAAGGGCTCACTGAAAGAGAATAAGCCTGCTGCCTGAGTGCCCATCCTGTGCCCTAAGGGTCTGTGATGGCCTTTGGGCACGGAGGGGTGAGGAACACCCACCGGGCTCAGAGAAAGGTGTGCTGGAATGATAACTTTGGTGGTTTTGGCTGGATTGATTTTAGTTTTGGGGCTACTGGGAAGAATAACCTTAAGGAAAAAGGGATACAAATAAAATCAGGAAATGATCAGGGCCCAGGGAAAAAAAGAAGCAAAGCTGGATATCAGTAATTACTAATTTTAAAAAGGAACATTTCAAAAAGGGACATTAGTTTCCATATTTCTTTTATCTCCTGGCTTCCTGATTTCATGGGAAGTGAGGGAAGAGTCATGACTTGAAGACGGACATTGTGCACATCTGAGACACATACTTTATGATACAGATAATGGATGAGTAGAATCACCCGAGGGCAGGATAACATGTGAAGAAAAGACAAGCCTTCTGAATTTGGAGAAAATGAGAAACTTGAAGAATGCCAAAGGGAGACCCTAGGAAGAAACCTGTTGTTTGACATTTGTTTATGACTTATGGTGACGGTTGTGGGAGTTGAAGAGTCACCTGAGAGAAGCTGAAGAGGCCCATCTGTGTGTGGAAGAGAGTGTGGAGGCATCTCTTTGGAGGAACGACCCCTGGGGATAAGGTCTGAGAAGCTTCTGAGAAGGCTGTGGTCTCCTCAGTGCTGCCCCTACTCCAAGGCAAACAGTCCCAGGTGGTTTCCTTGGGATATACTGAGCAAACAGTCTAAGAGACCAAGGGGATATACCCATCTAAAGTTTATGCTCTTTTTTGAGATGGCGTCCCAGATGCCCCGGCCTCTTGAACTCTCCAGGCCCAATTCTAGTGCCTGTGCGGGCATCTGCTCTGGGTTTGTCCTCCTGGTCACAGACAATTGTGTACTTTTGGGCCCATGGAGGTGGCAAAGGCCACCTGGCAGAAGGAGTTTGAATTGCTCGGATATATGTGCCGAGTGAGTTATCCACAAATGTGCCTTTGAGGCTGCTTGTGGTGCTGGATAGAACCAGGAGATGGAGAACGGGTGGGCAGAGGTCAGGGGACGGCTCTCCCGGTGTCACCAGGTTTCGATGTGGAACTCTGAATGGCAACGCGGCCTTCTTAGTTACTAAGGGTATAGCTGTCAAAGCAGGAAAATAGAGTATATATATTTTTAACCTAGTTGTTCACTTGCTTTTATAACTTTAAATTATTTATTCGTATGGTATGTGGGCATTCATTCCTTTTTCTGCCTGGGCCCTGCTTCCACGTAAGTTCTTTCTTGGGTCTACTGGCTTAGATGAGGTGGAGGGCATGAGTAGGGTGTGCTGGACACTTCTTCCCTTTCCCCCAGTTGCTATTGTTTTGTTGTCATCCTTAGCAATTACAACGGAGACCCTTCAAGACTGAATAGCAGTCTTCCTGCCTAAGTCTACTCTCCGTTATTTCTCCTTTCGCCCATGGATATAGTTGTTCTTAGGTGAGGAATAAAAACATTTTGATGTTTTAAGCATTATTTGTTCCTTTGATACCTTGTACACAGGGGGAAAATGGAGAGACCAGAATTACTGGTTAAACTGAGTATCCTGTTTCAAGCAGACGCCTGGAGGCTAAAGATACTCTGGGAACTGCGGCTAGGAGATCCTCCACAAATCAGGGAAGTCAAAGTTGTCTGCACAAACTGCTTTTTTCTTCTTTAAACTCGGATCCCAAATCTCTTTTTTCTTTTAGACTTGATGTTAGTTTTTAAAAAGGGAAGTAAAACGGCTAGGGCAGGGAGAGCAGTAGTTCCAGAATGTTCTGGTGATTTTGGATATTCAACTTCTGCTTTGTCCTCAGGACGCACAAGTGGAGCTGAGGTTCAGGTAGCTGCGGGGGGGTGGGGGGGAGGGCAGCTTTAGGATTCCTTTGTGGATCGTGTGACCAATCTATGTGTATTATGACAGTACGGGCAGAATTAACAGACACGGTTTAGGTTCTTGTTCACAACACGAAGACCTATTTTCTGAGCACTTCCTAATGTGCCAGACAAATGCTGAATATGTGATATGTGGTATCTCATAATTAGCAGATTCCCATACAATTACCGTTCTCATCTTCCAGGTGAGGAAACTGAGAATTTAAGACACTTGCTCAAGATTCTACAGCTAGTCGGTTGCTGAGCTGGACCTGAAAGTGGTTCTTTTTGATGACAGAGGTCATGTTTTTGACCACATGCTACACTGCCCAGCCTTCTGACATGAGCATTTAATTTCTAGAAGAGCAGTTTTTAGGCAGGTCGCCTAGTCTGACCCTTTCAATTAATAGTTGTGAAAGCGTAGACCCAGAGGGGTCAAATGACTTATTGGAGGTCTGGCAGCTGCTCAGTGGCAAAATGAAAATCCAGGCATCCTAATTCTGATTGGCACTTATTCTGCTACATTCTGATAGAGGACTAGTTTGGAAACACAGTTTGAGTCATGGTGGGCGGGGAAAGTGGGACTGTTTCCTTTTAAAATTCATACTTACAGCCGGGTTGCCAGCCTCTTTATTTGCCTGCTTTTTCTTTGCTGTGCAATCTGTTCTATGAATTCTGAGGGCTTTTGTAAGGAAGTGCGTTGCTTATGGTTTGGCCTTACTATGTCATATTAAGGATGAAGGTACATGATTGTTTCTCCTACACTGTTTCTTTATCAAATGCGTGTGTTTGGCTTTTGTGGTCGTTCCATCAAACCCTCTCTCTTCCGTCTCTTCTTCATTGGCGTGTGGGGTGCAGATGGGGCAGGAGAGGCTTGCCCCAAATTTCAACTACCTGATTTATACTTGACTTTCTTATGTGAACAGCCCTCTGTTTTCCATCCTGCCTAGTAGAAATCGCAAGGAATTGTCATGTGATACCTCCAAAGTACTTAAAATACCTCAGCGTTAAAACATAAGAGGAGTTTTAAAAAGGAAACTGAAAACATTTTGGAACTTTTGCCTGCCTTATGGGTTCAGAAATTGTTCCGGTTAGCTTTTGGCGTCGGACCATGTTCCCCAAATTTAGTGGTCTAAATGGCAATCATGTATTTGCGCACAACGGTATGGGTCAGCAATTTGTGCTGGGCTCAGCTGGGACTGTTCATCTCAGCTTTCACTGTGGCCAGTGGGAGCAAAATGGACGGTTCGCAAAGATGGCCATGAGGATTGCTTCCCTCCCTTCACAAATGCCCCTTTGTGATGTGACTTTGCCGCTCTCTCAGCAAACAGGGGAGTGTATTCCTCTCCTCCTTGAATTTGAAGTTAACCTCAGGACTTATTTTACCCAATGGGACATTAGCAAATGTGATACAGTAGATATCTGAAAACCACGTGTGCACTGGGGCTCGCAACCTTGCTGCTGGGAACGAAAGAGACCGCCATTGGAAGAAGCCCCAACTAACTTCCTGGAGAAGGAGAAACCACCTAGAGAGAGAGGCCAGCCTTCTCAGCTGTTCTGGCTGAGGTCTCAGTCTTGTGAGGTCATCGTCTTAGACCTTTCCATTGGTGACAGGTTGACCCAGGTCAGAAGAACTGAGAGAAACAATAAATTATTGGCCCTATACGCCACTTAATACTCACTGTGTAGTTTGTTTAATATGTCACTTTTACTACCCAGGTCAAAAGGCTTATATACTACAATGATTTTTTAAAAATCTATCTTTGCGTGCTTCAACAGTCTGAATGATTAGCTAGCAATCCAAGGCAATTTTAATAAATTTTATTCCACAGAATACTGTTATTGGTATTGTTGCCTGACGTGAAGCCTGAGAAACTTGTAAGACAAGAATCACCTGTTGGCAATGACATGTAGTCAATGAAAGAGGCGTAGAGAGTGGTACGCTGGTCCCGCAGATTCCAGAGAGGCTCTAGGCAAGCTGCTTCGTCTCCCCCTCACAGCAAAGGGGATCAAAAGCTAACACACCTTCAAAAACATCAGGTGGCACCTGCCACACACTTCTAAATGGATAAAGGTCGAGTTTGGAAGTTAGATTAATAGGGCTCAGGCGTGGATGGATTAAAAATAAAGACGTAATTCGGTGAATCTTTATTAGGTCTAATCACATCAGTGTCTCGAGAAAAACGTTGCCTTTTACTTTCAACAGAAGTCGGTGTATAAAAACCCACCAAGAAATACCCTCTGCTGTTATGTCTTGACTGTGGGCAGAGATCTCATGAGAAAGTGTTGTGCCTAGGGTTTTGAAGTTCCTATCTACAGCTCTCAGGTCCACTGGGCCAGAAAGGTCTGTGGTGGTTACAGGGCTTCCAGAATCAAAGCCGTGCACGACTTGGGTCTGAGGCAGCTCCCAGGACACAGGAGGGCGGGCATTGGGAGACAGGGGTCACAAGGATTAGAAGGACTACACAGATGGCGCTGGAACTGGTGGGTCAGAAGTCTCTTGGGTCACAAAAAGCTTAAGCCATTCAGTTTTGGAGTAGTTGGTTTTGTAATAAAACTAATCGTATAGAAATAGAGCAACCTTAGAAGACTGGGACGGTCTAAGAAATATTACTAAGTAGTGATTGAGGTAATTATGAAGACAATGCCTAAAAATTACCATTATTATTATTTTTCATTGAGATATAATCAACATCTAACATTGTACTAGTTTTGGGCATACAACATAATGATTTGATATATGTATATATTGTGAAATGATTACCACAGTAAGTTTAGTTAACATCCATCATCACGCAGAGTTGCGATTCTTTTTCTTATGATAAGAATTGTTAAGATTTAATCTTTTAGGAACTCTCAAATATGCAATACAGAATTGTTAACTATAGTCACCACGCTGGATATTACATTCCCAGGACTTATTTTTCTTATATGTGGAAGTCTGTACCTTTTGACAACCTTCACCCATTTTGCCCACCCCTCACCCCCCACCCCCGCCTCAGGTAACTAAAGAGGTTATTAAAAATTACTATTTTTTTTTATTTTTAAAAACTTTATGTATTTATTTTGAGAGAGAGAGCACGAGCAGGGGAGGGGCAGACAAAGAGGGAGAGAGAGAGAGAATTCCAAGCAGGCTTTGCACTTTCAGTGTGGAGCCCGAAAGTGGGGCTTGAACTACAAACCGTGAACTCATGACTTGAGCCAAAACTAAGAATTGGACGCATAACCAACTGAGCCACCCAGGCTCTCCTAAAAATTACTATTATTAAAACCAATGGTGATAATGAGCCTGACAACCAAAATGTCCCTTATTTCCTACGTAAAGGTCAAAGGTCTTCCACTGAATGATCTCATTTAAATATGAACACTGTTAAAAAATGTTCGCTCGACACTTCCGTTTGTAATACTGTTATATGTTCTATGCTACCTGGAGATATTTTTGAGGGGATAGTGTTAATAGAAATATGAAAAAAAGTATAATACCTGTTAAAATGGGAGATTTGAAGGATTGGCTGACTTCATATATAAGATGACACAATTTAGTCAGATTGCGTTCTTCTGGACATCTAACTTGTTTGAAAGGAAAGGGAATTTTTATTGTAGGGAGGGGCAAAGGAGGGGGCATTTTGATTGGAAGATCAGAACTTACAGAGGTAGTTGGTGTGTGTGGATCAGCATAAAGGTAAGTTCTCGGGGGAAAACCATTGGAGCTGTGTAAACAGTGTGTGGACAGGGGTGAGGTCATCAACAGTAAGTTCTCTGGCTGACCTTCCCTTCTGAAATTGTGGGGAAAACTTCCTTTTCCTCTTCCTTTATACTCCTTGAAGCCTATCAGGTTGGAGTTTTTAGATCATTATGACATACTATAGTATTTTCCGTAACATGTTCTTTGTAACATTAGCTCCTCGAGATGTGCAGTATGAAAGAGATAAGGAGTTAAATGCGTTTGACACATATACTGTTTTAGATGTCACTTTTTGTCACAATGTGCATTAGTGAAGTATACTGAGGACTTTAAGAAATACTGTGGTAAAGAAATTATCCTCCCTTTTAAAAACCCAGTGCTTGTCCATCCTATTTAAAGGTAGAATTATTTCCCTCCCTAAAATGTTTTAACATCCCACATAACTGGCATTCGCTTGAAAAATACTGAGTTAGTTGGCTCAATCCAACCCGCACTTATGTTTTCCTATACAGATGTATACGCTAGGCACTGAGGGTGGGTACGAAGATATGGTATTGGTCTCAGAAAGTTAAAAGGTATAACGGGCAATATAAAACTGATACACACAAAAAATGGTATGAAGTAGAAAGCAATAAGAATTGTATCAGTAGGATGCTTTCATTAGAGGTAACAAAAACCCAACTCAAAGTGGCTTAAATGATGTGAGGGAATGAAATTATTGGTTTATGTAATTGAAAAGTTCAGAGATAGGTTAGGTTCAAGGAGCTTGCACTATCAAGATTCTAGCTCCATTTCTCTATGATTCCCTCAGTTCTGCCCTCCTCTGGGTATCGACTTGATGTTGACTTCCTTCATGGGAACAAAATGCCTGCCCATAGGAACGTGAGCCATATAATCTCTAACTTTCAAAGCCAGGAAGAAAATGTTCTGTCTCACAACCATTGGCCAAAAGTCCTAGGATTTGTTCTGATTGGACCTAAACCAGTCCATGTGGACAAGAAAATGCCAAATAGGGGTGCCTGGGTAGCTCAGTTGGTTAGGCATCTGACTTCAGCTACGGTCATGATCTCGCCATTTGTGAGTTGGAGCCCTGTGTGGGGCTCTGTGCTGATGGCTCGGAGCCTGGAGCCTGCTTCAGATTCTGTGTTTCCTTCTCTCTCTGCCCCTCCCCTGCTCATGGTCTCTCTCTCTCTCTCTCTCTCTCTCTCTCTCTCTCTCTCTCTCTCAAAAATAAATAAACATTAAAAAAATTAAAAAAAAAATAAAAAGAAAATGCCAAATAGTTATTGGTGTAAACCTGGGTTACCTGAACCAATGTCTAGGTCAAGAGAGATAGGATTCTCCTCACTGGCATAGACCTAGTTCCAGGAAATAAGGATGAGATCAATCTCACCAAAACCCTATGATTGTTATCACAGGTTGGGTGGGGGTGGGGAGTAGAACAGATGTTGGGGGAAATAACCACATTTACTACAGAAGGGCCATGAAGAGCCTTTTAGTTCTCAGGATCCAGTGATGGGTTCCATCTGTCGAGAATCTTTATGGAGTGGCATTTAAGCTCATTGTCAAGGGTATGAGTTGACTATGGATATCAGGGAGAGGAGGGGTAGAGGGCATTCCAGGAGGAGGGAGTTGCAATAGTTAAATCAGAGGGGCAGGGCATAAAAGAGTGTGAATGAAGGGCTGTTAGGCAGATCGCTTTGAATGGAATCGCCACAACAATGTTTCCATGGGAAAATGCATTCTGTGTTCCAAACACCTTTTTTTTTTTTTTTTAAATATTTATCTTATTTTTTTTGAGGGAGAGAAAGAGAGAGCAGGGTAGGGGCAGAGAGAGAGAGAGAGAGAGAGAGAGAGAGAATCCCAAGCGGGCTCTGCACTGCCACCACAGAGCTCCACGATGGGCTCAAACCCATGAACCATGAGACCATGACCTGAGCCTGAATCAAGAATCAGACGCTCAACTGACTATGCCATCCAGACGCCCCTGTGCTCTAAATACTTAAAAAAAAAAAAAAAAAGGTTTTGAAACACAACCCATTAGTAAATTGGGAACTCCTTGTTCTTTTGGTGATAGTGGTAGGCCTACTACAATTTATGATATTTATGTCCCAAGAAGTGTATAACTTGGGTATCAATGCAAAACCTTTTTAGAAAAATTACAGACTTGTTTGACAAGATACGAGAGTTGGCCACTGACATATTTTATATCAAAATATTTGTCCACAAGGATACAAAGAACTGCTTATTGTATAAGCAATAATTTACACTAAAGGTAAAAGGCAGTTTTAAACATCGGATTTTGAAAAGAATGCTATGAATTTTCTTGAACTAGGTGTTTATCATTTTGAGTAACTAAAAAGACCATCATGTTCTTAATATAAAATGCCTAGATGCAACTTCGAAGCTGTTGATAGACTGAAGTCCGTTAACGGTGTAAATTAAGAAAAAAAGAAGAGGGGCGTGAAATTAGGTGCGGAGAAACCAGATGTGCAGTTATCTAGAGGAAGACAGACCAATGGATGCTCCAGGATATTTGGAGCCTGTTAAAATGCCTTCCTGACTTTTTCTTTTCATCTTTTGTTCATTTACGTTTGTACATTTGTTCTTTTCCTTAAAAACCAGGCCTAGCGTTGTATGTAACTTCTCGTGTAGCAACAGCAGGACATTTTTAAGGAACTCGAGTCAGTAGCGATCAACCCCTTTGAGGCACAGTACGATCCTTCTGTAAATAGCTCCACGCATTTGTAGTGGTCACTCTGCTTCCTTGCTGGTTGATTCAAAATACGTAATTACTTCTAGGTAGAAAAGAGGATTAGCAGACCTTACCCTAACTGCTTGTTTTTGTAGGCTTGTTAAAAAAGACTTGGGCTCCAGAAACAGAGGGTGTAGCCAGACAGAAGGCAGCCTGGAGTTCAAAAGTCTTGTAATCTTTGGCTCCACAGGCCTATAAAATTGGAGTGTTGACTGAATGCAAACAGCCTGTAGTCTGGAGGCCCAGCACCAAGAAAGGATGAGAGGCCCATCGGTCATTTGAAAAGGCAGGGGGTTTCATAACAATTCTGGACTGACCTGTTAATGGATGGTCCCATTTGATTTCCCCTTCCCGTGAATGTCAGATCTGGGGCTCTCTGCCATACAACAAAGCTTTTCTTAGCTCCTGTGCTCCTGGAATTTGGGAATAAATGAGGCCTCTTGCAAAGGCCTGGCATGAAAGGAGTAAGTTGGAAATGTTAAGGGATGATGGTGTAGTAAAAATGCACTCTTGTTTCCTGGTGTCACTCTTGAGGTAATGGTTATAGGCTTGTAATTTGGGAGCAAGAAGATTGAGTTCAATGTTAAAATATCATTACAGCCAAGTAGGAGCAGGGGGCTCTTTTGGGAAAATGTGGGTGATCAGTCACCTCCTCACCTCTAAGTAGTAAAGGTTACCAGAGGTTCTAAGATTTACCAGGTATGGGAAGTTTTGCTGGGTGAGAGGGTGTTTTAAAAACTTAAGCTGGAAGCTCTGTCGAGTGACTTACTTGACAACAAATGATGCTTTCTGTCAGTGGGGTTCGTGAGAATTCACTGAGTATCTCTACAAAGGAAACCTTTAATTAAGGGTAACCTACATGTTACATCTGATTGATTTGTGGAATAAAAGATAGATAAATTATTTTATTTAAGACGATGTAATAAAAGGGGCGCCTGGGTGGCTCAGTCAGTTAAGTGTCCGACTTCAACTCAGGTCATGATCTCATAGTTCATGAGTTCAAGCCCCATGTGCTGACAGCTCAGAGACTGGAGCCTGCTTAGGATTCCATGTCTCTCTCTCTCTCTCTCTCTCTCTGCCCCTCTCCTGCTCACCCTTTGTCTTTCTATCTCTCTCTCTCAAAAACAAATAAAATATTAAAAAAAATAGAAAATAAAACAATAAAAAAGATGTAATATAATATCACATTAAAGCTGATTATAAAAAGATGTTAGAAGAACAATGGAGACAGGCCTTTTTTTTTTTTAAAGAGGCATAAATAATAAGGCGACAGTGGTATGAGTCTGTTTTCTTTTCTTTCTAAAGTTCGTTTTGGTCAGCAAGCTAATTTGCAATTATTTTAGCAGAGATCTGTTTTATACAACTTTGGAAAAAGCATAGTGGAAATAAATATTCTAAAATGTTATTTATGAACCTGCTTTTTTTTTCTCTCCTCTTCAGAGGAAGAATCGCTTAGTTTTAGAAAATCTTGTGTTTTTTTTTAACACTATTTTCACATTTTGCTTAAGTAGAGGAACATTCACCTTATTTTATCTTAGTATTTGGACTTTAATTGTCAGGAGATTTTTCTAACATCACACCTACATTGCTAACCCCTATTCATTATTACATTTACATTGCTCTTAAAAAAACCCCACACACAATAGGGTTTGATATTTGAGAGCATATTTTCTATTTACATCTTGACTCATTTGTGATCTTTTAAAATTAAGAGAAGAAAATAATTTCAGGTACAAATTTACAAAAAGAGATACTTGTTATAGGAGAACAGATTATTTCCACCTATTTTATAAACAAGTGCTTCTGAATCTATTGTATTTTTATTTATAAAAATTTTCTTGATGTTTGTGTGTGTTTGTTTGTTTGTTTGTTTATTTATTTATTTTAATGGGATCCAGGGAGATCACTTTAGGAAGGGGTATACATGACTTTGAGGGTTTGGAAATTCTTTTTTTTTTTTTTTTTAATGTTTCTTTGAGAAAACACAAGCAGCGGAGGGGCAGAGAGAGAGGGGGAGACACAGAAACCAAAGCAGGCTCCAGAACCGAACGCAGGGCTTGAACCCACAAACCAAGAACTTTGACCCCCAGCCGAAGTCGGACGCTCAGCTGACTGAGCCACCCAGGTACCCCATAATGTTTTTTTCGTTTTGAGAGAAAGAGAGAGAGAGAAAGAGGGAGAGAAAGGGGGTGGAGGGGTAGAGAAAGAGCGAGACACAGAATCTGAAGCAGGCTCCAGGCTCTGAGCTGTCAGCACAGAGACCTAAGCGGGGCTCAAACCCATGAACCGGGAGATCACGACCTGAGCCAAGTCAGATGCTTAATTGACTGAGCCACCCAGGGGCCCCTATTGTATCTCTAGAAGGTGCTGGCTCTTCAATGATGTACAAATTACCAACTTTCTGATCTGTGGAAGAAATTTTTCAATACCAGTTAAACAACTAGGCTTCAGAAAGTAGTTCCTGCCTTATGTATTTAGAAGGAATTTAGTAACTTGATTCTGAATAGAATGATCAACTCTCCTGTAAAAATTATGTCAGTTTTGCATATTTTGGACCCAAGTCTCTGGCGGCAGCTCTTTCTCAAACTGCGGCATATTGACCCACAGGCAGTTAGAGAGAGAGGTTGGGCAAAATGTGTGGCTTGTGTGGCAGGATTCCAGATTTCAGTCACACGACAATTTAGATGTGCAGAGAAATGTACCTCCTTTATTTTGCCCCTAGCCTGTCTCTTCCAGGAACGTCTTCCTGCTTGTTCTAGGGAAAACTTCATTAAATTTAAAGTATGTTTTAACATTGGTCCAATTTGTGGGTGCCTGGGTGGCTCAGTCGTATGGGCAACCCGCTTCAGCTCAGGTCATCATCTCACCGTTTGTGGGTTCGAGCCCCACATCGGGTTCTGTGCTGTCAGTGCAGTCTGCTTTGGATATTCTGCTAAGTGGCAGAGTCTCAGTTGGGGGTTGCTGATCAAGTAACGTCTATGTAACATTGCCTTCTTTCCTGCTGGAAGCAAAGATGGGACAAATTTGGAGATGCATGTTTACTTGCTTGTTTGTTTGGGTTTTTTTCCCCCTCTCTTCTCTTTTTCACCAATCTTGTGTCCAGGATAAACATTGTTTTACTTCTTTTATGACACATCCTCTGTCTATCATAGGGATGACTTAGCTATGATAGAAGGAGAAATGTCTCTTCCACAACTCTGGCCAACTCAATTCTTGATATACTACAGGAAAACATAGAGTGATCTAGAAAATCTTTTCCCAATGCATATGTCTGGTAACGCTGTTGTCTCGGCACATTATCTTATTTTGCATCTCAGAAACTAATTAATACTTTACTTCACTCTGAATTTGTTCTGCCAAAAATACTAGTCTCTACCTTGCATGAAGAGAATCACAGGCAGCTGTGACATCCCTTTGAGGACTGGAAAGTCTCAGACAGTTGAGATGAGACATGTTGGGCCTGTTCTTTCTTCCTGTAGCCCCCTTGCTTCAGCAATATTCTTGATATTTTGCTAATTAAAATCGAAACTAAATGTCACCTTATAATTTCTATCTCTCCCACTAAAGTATAAACTCAAAGAGAGGAAGACTTTATGTTTCTTTTATGATGTTAGTCCAATGTCAAAAATATATTAGGGACTCAATAAACATATGTTGAATAAATGAATTTATTAAAAATGCATAAATGAATGAATGAATCCATATTAAAATTCTGAGGTAAATTGACTTTTTGCTCTTCCTTTTAGATTCCATGTCTCTGCAGAATTTGACCTTGCATAGGCTTATCAATGATGCCTAATTGTTACTAATATTATTAGTATACTATCTATACTGATAATATTACTATAGATAGCTAAGCAATCATATTCCTTGAGGTTAAGTCTGAACTTTGTCTTTATTTCAAAATGTTTTTGAGCCTGAAACATCATATCACTAAGATCACATATCATCATGTTGTCATTTCAATAGATACATCAAAAGCATTTGACAAAGTACAAGATCCATTCATGATAAAAAATCTCAACAAAGTAGGATTAGAGGAAACATACCTCAACATAATAAAGGCCTTATATGAAAAGTCCACAGCTAACATCATACCCAATGGGGAAAAACTGAAAAAGTTTTCCCCTTAAGTTTCAGAACAAGACAAGGATGCCCACTCTCATCACTTTTACTCAACTTAGTATAGGAAATTCTAGCCACAACAATCAGACAACAAAAAGAAATAAAAGGAAACTGGTAAGGAAAAAGTAAAACTTCTACTATTTACAGATGACATGATACTATATAGAGAAGATTCCACCACAATGTTGCTAGAACTGAGTAATGAGATCAGTAAAGTCTTAGGATACAAAATCAATATATAGAGATCTGTTACATTCAGAAAATGAAATTAAGAAAATAATTCCATTTATAATTGCACAAAAAAACAATAAAATATCTAGGATAAACTTAACCAAAGAGTGAAAGACCTGTAGTCTGAAAAGTATAAAACACTGCTGAAAGAAATTCAAGACAACAGAAAGAAATGAAAAGACATTCCATGCCCATGGATCGGAAGAATAAATATTGTTAAAATGTCTATACTACCCAAAGCAACGTTCTCAATTGATGCAATCCCTATTAAAATACCAACATTTTTCATAGAACTGGAACAAACAATCCTAAAATTTATCTGGAACCACAAAAGACCCTGAATAGCCAAAGTAATCTTAAAAAAGAAAAACAAAACTAGAGTTATCACGATTCCAGACTTCAAGTTATATTACCAAACTGTAGTACTCAAAACAGTATGGTACTGGCATAAAAATAGACACGGATCAGAGGAACAGAATAGGAAACCCAGAAATAAACCCACAATTATATGGTCAATTAATCTTCGACAAAGGAGGAAAGAATATACAATGGGAAAAACACAGTCTCTTCAACAAATGGTGTTGGGAAACCTGACAACATATGCAAACTGGGCCACTTTCTTACAGCATACACAAAAATAAACTCAAAAGGGATTAAAGACCTAAATGCGAGACTTGAAACCATAATAATCCTAACAGAGAGCACAGGCAGTAATTTCTGACATTGGCTATAATAACATTTTTCTAGATAAGTCTCCTAAGGCAAGAGAAATAAAAGCAAAAATAAACTACTGGGACTATATCAAAATAAAAATGCTTCTGCACAGTGAAGGAAACAATCAACAAAACTAAAAGCCAACCTGAAAATTTCATCGATTTGTGAAGAGCCTGTTTTCTGGGTTTGGAAATGTGACATCCTGATTGTGGAAACAATGGAAGATAAACTTATGCAACATTCAACAAGGGCTACACATTTTTTTTTTTTTATTTGAGGGGTGAAGGGGCAGAAAGAGAGAGGAAGAGAGAGAATCCAAAGCAGGCTCCATGCTGTCAGTGCAGAGCCTAACATGGGGCTGGATCTCATGACCATAAGATCTGACCTGAGCTGAAATAAAGAGTTGGACCCTTAACCAACTGAGCCACCCAGGCACCCCAGGGCTATATACTTTTAATAACACCCTATTCATTTGTGCATCATTATATCTTAGTGCCCGACCCAACGACTTGACTTATAGTATTTATTAATGTGTGTTGAATTATTTCATTATGAAACGTGAGTTTGAAACTTCCAATTTTGCTTGAAGTCTTTGCATAAATAACCCTGAAGTTACTAACCCCCAGATAAAACTATACAGTTCATGATGTGTATACTCTAAAAAACCGCAAAAACCAGGATTGTGAACCAAGTTTGCTTTATTTTGTCTTAATCTAGGTCCTGCTGTTGAGCCACATCACAACAGCTAGAAAAAGGCCTTGCCGAAGTTGGGGTGTCCAGCTGGAAATCTCTGCTGGTACTCTAACAAATATAAAATATAAGGTTTCTTACCATTGACACTTCAGTTTATGATATTAGAATGCTTTGTTCCAACATGTTAGCTGGTCTTAAAGCAGCACAACAGGACTATCCACAAGTTAATCAAGAAACCCTTGCATTGTTGTGGGAGTTGAGGACTTACACAAACAGTGTTGACTGCAGGAGGTGATTGATGACTTAGATTTTTTTACTCTTGGTAAGTTGACCCCAATAATTGTGCGTATATCCAAGAATAGGTTTTTCCAGGCCTGTATCTACAACAAACCCAAGGCCCTCTGCATTCTTGTGATCACAGCTGTGGGTCATCTCAGCTTCATCCTCAAGCCATTTGAATCTCTTGGAAAGGCCTCACCGTGTTCAGGGCCTACCCTTGGGGAACTGAGATCTGGCCAAATCACCATGACCATAGAACTGTGGGCATAGGAGACAGTTCTCCAGTGGCTCAGGGAGGTGATTCAAGTGAGTTGTCCTCAGTATGTGATGATGCCAGCGGTGCAGTTTAGGGAACATTTCAGGTCACGGATTTGGACACAGTTAGAATGTGCTGTTATTATCTGCTGATGTTTTGCTGGCCTAAAGATTTCACCAATTGTCTATCAACATAGAGTATAGTTTGTTGACAGTAGGCCACTTAGAGCAAAGAAGGGCTCATGGAGAAAAGTCACTCTATTCAATTAAAAAATGTGTCTGAAGCACCTGCTGGATATTACCCCCTGTACTAGGTAGGCTTTGAGAGAGATACAGAGGACAGCCTTGAGATACCCTCAAGAAGCTTATGATCTAATGTTAGACGCATTTCTACTTGGAAATAAATAGCATATATTTTGATGTAGAAAGATAATATAGCATTTTTTTTGTTTGCAGATGTTATAGGATAGAGAGGTGTACTTGCCTTAGACTACAGCATTAAGAAAGGTTGATGACTGATACTTTTTTTTTCTTTTGGAAGATATACTATCTCCTAATGCTTCCTTTGCCCAAGTACCAGAGACATTAAAAATGGCACTGAGGGGTGCCTGGCTGGCTCAGTCGGTAGAGCATGCAACTCTTGATCTCAGGATTTAAAGTTCGAGCCCCACATTGGGTGTAGAGATCACTTAAAAATAAAATCTTAAAAAAATAGCATTGAAAATTATAATAGAAATGGATGGGTTTTATTGAAACAAGCAAGCAAACAAACAAACCATGTGGGTTATTAAGTTGGAAGTTTATGTATTGTTAGACACTCTTTGACATCTATTTGACATCTGTTTTCCTTGGGTCTGTTTCCCTCCCCCCACCCCCTTTTCTTAACGTTGAAAGTGCACCGAAGAAAATCCTAACTGTTGAGTTTTATTTTATCCGTTGCTGAAGCCTGTAGGGTTTGCAGAGTTCCTTTGGGTTACTAGTTTAATAAAGATGATATTTTTAACTTCAAACTCTTGATGATTATTTTCATTTCTCAGGAAAATCCTTTCTTTCCACCCTTCTATCCTGCTCACCGGCAGAGAGAATACAGCACCTTATAAGTCTCTTCTCCCTCCCACGGCATCTTTATAATGCCAGTGTTCTTCACTTCGGCTCAGCTTCCAAATTTAATTCATTTGTTAGGCCTATTTTTACCTAGAGACATGAAATCTGAATGTGTTGCTAAACTATCAGAGAAAGTGCTTTTCTTTGTGCCTTCCATCTAAGGCAATGTGTGCTTTCCTACTGGTATTATTTATAGTTGTGGGCTGTGCAAACGGAGCACAGACAGGCTGCCTACATCCCATGTCACACTTTTTTTCTGGTTGGAGTAGTTCGTCATTAGTACTGAATTGTTTGGTCACGAGCAGGGAGAGAGTGAAAATGCAAAATCCAATATACTTCATTTCCATGGTTCTGGTGTGAAATCTGTGGGGGAAATTCCCGAGTAGGGTAAGCCCCAGGTACTCGCCTGACCAAAGGCTTATAGGTGTATGGTGTTACTAGCATGTCTTGCCTCATCCCTTCTGCTCTAGAAGTCTGGGTTTATGAACATATTAGTCAGGAGAGGCCAATTTGTGCCGCAGTAGCAGTAACATCTCTCCCACCCCCAAATTTCAATGACTTATAGATGGATGTTTCCTGTACCATATCCTTTCCAGATTGGCTGTTGTTCCACTCTCTGTCCTGATGGAGCAGCCTCGGTCTGGAACACTTGGTCACTTTAGTAGAGCGAAAAGGAACATGGGGAATCACTTGCCAAATCTGAAAGCTTCTGGTTGGACAAGACACCCATTATTTCTGTCTACATGTTACTGGCCAAAGCAAGTCACTTGGTCACTTCTGAGTTCATCAGAGCAACGATGTATATTCTTCCCTCAGGGAGGGACACTTCAGGGTGGGGAACTGGCATATTTGGCAAACAAACTACTACAGTGAGGATTCATTGACTTTCATTTGACAGTATGTCAACAGAACGTAGAAATTTCCAGACAAGGGCTGAAACTTGTAACTGAGCTTGGCAAAAAACTAGTATCTTCTTTTTTATTTTTATTTCTTCTGTGGGGCTAGAAATAGGGTAGCAGGTGTCACTGTTTAGAACAGTAGGCTCTTGAAGGCTACTTTCTGAGGTATGTATTACATTCATATTCATTGTGCTTGTTGTTCAACACACTCAGTTAAAAAATTAACTTATAATACCTTCCAGTTCCATCCATATTGTTGCAAATTTAATTCTTTTTCATCACTGAGTACTATTCCATTGTGTGTGTGTGTATGTATATATCTATATCTATATCTATCTCATCTATATCTATATATATATCTCACATCTTCTTTATCCATTCATAGTCAACTAGAGGGTATTATGTTAAGTGAAATAAGTCAGAGAAAGACAGATACCATATGATTTCATTCATTTGTGGAATTTGAGAAACAAAACAAATATACATAGGGGAAGGGAAGGAAAGATAAGATAAAAACAGAGAGGGAGGCAAACCATGAGACTCTTAAATACAGAGAACAAACTGAGGGCTGCTGGAGGGGTGGTGATGGGGGATGGGTAAAATGGGTGATGAGCATTAAGAAGGCCACTTTTTGGGATGAGCACTGGGTGTTATATGCAAGAGATGAATCACTAGATTCTACTCCTGAAGTCAAGACTACACTCTATGTTAACTAATTTGAATTTAAATTTAGGAAAAAAATGCTAAAATAAATAAGTAAATATTCCCTATTTACCAGAAAGAAAAGAAGAGAGAAGAGAAGAAAAGAAAAAAGAAAAGAGAAGAAATGAAAAGAAAAAAAGAAAAAAAGAAACAAAAGAAACAAAATTAACTTTAGGGTGTTTTGAGTTCTTGTGGCTATCATTTTGTCCTTGCCTATGTATCCAAGGTCATCACTCACCATACTCTTGCCTCCAACCCTAGGCTCTGGCTGTAATTACCTATTTGCTTTTCTGAACTTTCTTTGGAACGCTTTTTGGTCTTGCCTTGCTTCTCATGTTTAGGGCTCAAAGTCAATATCACTTTTCCCAGTCTTGGTTAGGTGCTTCTATGTTCTAATAGGATGCTGTCCATATTTATCTGTATCATATTATCCATTGGAAGTATTATTTCATTTGTTTATCAGCGTTTCTCACTATCATCATTGCTCTGGGAGGCTCACAAAAACAACCTCGTTTCTTATAATGCTCCGCCATTGACTAGGTTGTTCCAGTCACACTGGCCCTCTTTCTGTTCTATGAATAAACCCATTTGACCACATCTGAGTGCTTTTCCGCTATCTATTCCTACTGTTTCTTGCAACTTCAGAATGCTGGCCCTTTCTGTTAGTCAGATCTCAGATTAAATATCACTTCCTTAGAGATGCTTTTCTTTTTTTTTTTTTTCAATATATGAAGTTTATTGTCAAATTGGTTTCCATACAACACCCAGTGCTCATCACAAAAGGTGCCCTCCTCGATACCCATCACCCACCCTCCCCTCCCTCTCACCCCCCATCAACCCTCAGTTTGTTCTCAGTTTTTAAGAGTCTCTTATGCTTTGGTTCTCTCCCACTCTAACCTCCTTTTTTTTTTTTTCCTTCCCCTCCCCCATGGGTTTCTGTAGAGATACTTTTCTTGACTGCTCAATCTACTATAGCCACTCAGACTCTGACTGTCATATCACACCATCTCTGTATACCCTTGTCACTATCCAGTGCTTTTCTATTCATTTACCATTTGCCTCTCCATTAGAATATAAGCCCCAAGAAAGCAGAATCTTTTTGTTTACTTCTGTATTACCAAGACAGTGTTAGTTATTATTATTGCTAGTCAATAAATAGCAGTTGATTTTTGAATGAATAATAAAATTATGATAGCTCTTCAAAATTAAGGTTAAAGCTTTCATTGTTGTCAGACACTCAATAAGTATTAATCATTAAATACATTACTGAAATTCTAGAGGTTCTTCAAAATTCAGGTAAATTATCTATTGATAATTTCCACCCATACTACTTATCTTCCATTGTACTTATTATTTTGTAATCTAGTCACAATATCTTCCCATATTATTCTCTCTTGATTTATGTTACATCCCGATGATGGCAATATTTTTTACTTTAGTTTCCCCTGTGACACTTAGCAAATATTTGGGACAACATATTTGGGAGTATATTTTATTCTATTGATGGATTGTAAAAGAAGACTTGTATTATTGCCATAGATTACTCATATCTACTGAATTTACTGAAATTCAAAGATTCCTACAAAGATTACAAATCACTTAGACCAAATTTTCATGGCCTTCTGTGAGTTGAGCCAGGAGAATTAATTTCTATGACTCTACGGAAATTGCTTGGGAAGGACTATTAAGAAGATTTCATATAATTTGCTTAATCACTGGAGAAACTTTTCCATAATTGGTTTCAAGCATAATGTGTATCTCCTGCAAATGGAGACTGCATCAGATTATGATTTTAATCCATTTCCACTTCACTTACAAGGCATATGATCTTTGATAAGTTAGTTGACTTCTCTCTGTCTCAGTTCCTTCATCTCTAAATGGGGAATAATATTAGTATTGACCTCTCAGTGTTGAGAGAATATCTTAATAGATGTAAATACTTAGAGCATTGTCAGGAAAAAAGAAGGTGCTACATAATTTTTTGCTATCATCATCATCATTATTTTTAATTTTTTAAAAAGTTTATTTACTTATTTTGAGAGAGAGAGCAAGTGGGGTAGGGTCAGAGAGAGAGAGAGGGGAGGAGCGAATCCAAAGCAGGCTCTGCACTGTCAGGGCAAAGCCCGATGCGATGCGGGGCTTGAAGCCATGAACCATGAGATCATGACATGAGCCGAACTCAGATGCTCAACCGACTGAGCCGCCCAGGCACCCCATCATCATTATTTTTAATAATTTAAAGTAAAAATAAATGGTGAATTAAAAAAATTTTTTAATGTTTATTTTTTTTGAGAGAGAGACAGAGTGTGAGTGGGGGAGGGGTAGAGAGAGAGAGGGAGACACAGAAGCCGAAGCAGAATCCAGGCTCCAGTCTCTGAGCTGTCAGCACAGAGCCCGATGCGGGGCTCGAACTCATAAGCTGTGAGATCATGACCTGAGCCGAAGTCAGATGCTTAACTGACTGAGCCACCCAGGTGCCCCTCAATGGTGAATTTTAAAGAAATGTTTCAGATTGAAATTTTTAGCTAGAAAACAAAACAAGCAAACAAACCCTAAAAAAATAATAGGTTGGTTCACCTTTTGAGGCTCTGTGAAAGCAGTGGCACATTTGTCCTTGCAGAATTTACCTAGAATCCTATACTCACAGAATTTACCTTCAGAGATTCTACAATATAGCACATAAAGTCTAAGCTAGTGGAGTTCAAACCAGGTTCTGTGGGACCCTGTCTGAGGTCACTGTTGGATGTTTGGAGCGGGAAGGAGCCGGGAACCTGAGTGTAGGGGACCCACAACTCCCGCAGCCCTGCTCCATTTATGGCCCATTATAATTCTAGAGCAGTAACTTTTCCTGCTTTAAAAATTTAGGCTTTTATGTAAGATTTTAAGAGCCCGTGCCTTCAGAGAAGGGGTGAGAGTTTTGAACACTGTTGGTCTAAGTTATAATTGGGAACACTAAAGATAAATGTGTGGGGACTGGTGATAAGAGCAGAGACAGAGCAGAGACCAAGAACTTGCCTGGTTCTCAGGGGTGGCCCAGAGAAGTTAGGGTATCAGTTGGAGGGTTCCCATCTTTGTTTTCATGGGTTCTACCTCATTGTGCTTTTCTTCCTTACTCCTTCACTCACCTCCATGGCCTTGACCCTTACTTGCAGAACAACATCCAGCGTTTCACTGACTCAGTATCTTGATCTTAGGCTGATCTTTGATCTCATGAGGAGTTCTGTCTATATTTTCAGAGATGGTATATCGGGGATTCAACAGAACCTCTGCATACCCCAGACAGGCTAACGTCAAAATACCCAGTCATTTTGATAAACAACTTTAAGCTAACTGTTTAGCATGTGGAGCAGACACTATTAAATGTTACGTATTTTAACTGGTTATCATATGGTCACGTGGAAAGATCCTTCACTGATGTGGCAAATTCACTGTTTCTCTGATACATATCAGTGGATAGGGAGGTTGAAAGTAAGAAATTCAGGAATGTTCTGTAGGAGTCTTTCAGGAATTTATCTGTCAAGGGAAGGCATTAGCATGATTAAGCTTGAAGAGATAGTGTTATTAAGCTATATTTTTGTCATATCCTACCCCACCATTTTGATCCCACTGTTTTGACTATTCAGGTGTGTTGATCTACCTTTGTTTTTCCCTTTCCTCATTCTCTCTTGCCTTCTCCATTCACCTCACCCATCCTCTCTCTCTTCTTTGACCTCTTTCTTTCCTCTTTATTAAATTGCTTACAGTTTTCAGGGGTGCCTGGGCGGATCAGTTGGTTAAGTGTTCAACTCTTTTTTTTTTTTTTTAGGGTTTATTTATTTTTGACAGGGGGAGAGAGAGAGAGAGAGAGAGAGAGAGAGAAAGCAAGCGGGGGAGGGGCAGAGAGAGGGGGACAGAGGATCCAAAGCCAGCTCTGTGCTGAGAGCAGCAAGTCCGACGTGGTGCTTAAGCTCACTAACCATGAGATTGTGACCTGAGCTGAAGTCAGACTGAGCCACTCAAGTGCCCCCAAGTGCCCAACTCTTGATTTCTGCTCAGGTCATGATCTCATGGTTTGTGAGGTGGAGCCCTGCCCTGATGGTGCAGAGCCTGCTTGGGATTCTCTCTCCCTCTCCCTTTCTCTCTGTGCCCCCCTCTCTCTCTTGAAATAAAAAATAAACATTTAAAAAGTTGCTTACAATTTTCATATGGATTAACTGAGACGTAATTGCAATATTTGCATTAAACATTACTAGTACAAATAATCTCCATGGAATAAAACTGACAATGTTTTAAGTTGCACATGGCAATATTTGTTATTGGCTAAAAATCAATGGAAGAACAAGGTCTTCTTGACAAAATTTAGATCAGTAAAATCTCATCTAGCAATACTGAACTTAGTAAAAATAATGACCACAGAGGAAAACTCACAAGGATAGAAAGGAATCTATAAAAGCTGATATGACAAAATACTTACTGATGAATGAAATGCAATTTTATAATTTAAATGGCAAACAACAAATGGCAATGGAATAATCTCAGTTAAATAAAGAAGAAAATTAAAAAAATATATTGTAAATGGTTATTATACTCTTTTGATCAAGGAAATATTTTGGCTTGGTGATATTCGCTCTGGGAACCAATTTCTTGATGAAAATTTTATCAATATAGGCCTAATATGATCACCATGTTTGTATTACAAACATCCTCAGGGTCAAAATTTTCTCCGAGACAAAAATAGAGGGGTTGAAATGTCCTGTAAATATTATTTTGTAATGTGATCTGTATGTAACAATTTATCTGGTTGAACTCTCCGTGTCATTAAATACTTTTTCTGTAACATTTCAATGGCTGCATATTCCTTTAACCAGTCTTCTATTACTACATATTTGGATTGCTCTGAACTTTTTTCTGTTACAACTCTGTGAACAATATCTTCATAAATGGATGGCAAACTTTTCACAGGAGGAACATTTCTTGAATCTTTCTATTTCTGTATGGGTTTCTGAAATAGATATTATCTGAAAAACTGCTGTGAAGAAAAAGACTAAATATCTTTTTTTTTAATGTCATTCAAGTTCTGGTTACCTGGCATTAAGGCTATTTATTAAATAACAGCCTTTTGGATTAAATTAAAACTTTTCTTTTACTTCCAATGTTGCCTGAAACTATGACAAAATATGAGACAGCATCTGATCTTGGCTTTTAAAATAAGCAAACCCAAAATACCTCAACACAAATAGCTCAAAAACAGCATGGTAGGATTGAAATGTCATATAGAAGCTGCTAGGATTTGATCAGTGGGAACCTATTTGACTTGTGCTTATTCCAATGCTATTTATAGTCAAAGGTAAATACAATTTTAGGTCTCCTTTTGAAACCACAAGCAGAACCAAATGTAATTTCTGTAAGAGACTGGAAGAAATGAATTGGAGATAAACTAATTTCATACTCATTGCTTAGCATAGTGAACACAAGTCATGAATAGTTGTTGAGTGAATGAATATGTTAGTAAGAATGAATATTAATTTCATACTTTGTGACAAGCAAGATGTTTACGAAATCTACCACCCAGCACCTAGCACTGCAAGTTCAGGTTTTTAACATGAATTCTTTCTGGACGAATAAGAAACAAATGCATTCTTCTGCTGCCTTAGACATCACTAGATATTTTAAAATGTCTGAGGCCAAATGATCATACTGTAGCACTGGTTACAACGAGTAGACATTGGTATAGACAGGGTTTAAGTATGGGTGACTTGTGATAAACGCTATCTATCAATGAATGCTGTAAGGAAATTAAGTTTACCCCGTAGAAATAACCACAGTGTATAAAGCATCTAGTAGGTGCCAGGCACTCTCCCGTTTTGTAGATAAAGAAACAGAGGCCAAGCTAAAAACAAACAAACAAAAGGAACAGTAACTCTTTCAAGGTTGAACGGATAAGAGCTTTAGCTGAGATGTGTACTTACTTCCTTATAATACCAAAGCCTGTGAACTCCAGGATATCACTGACTCTCTTTCAAGTTCATAATCCAATCATGCTTCTTAAAATCACTCATGATCCCAGTGCCCAGAGGCAGAAGCTGGAATCTTCTGAAATTTTAGGAATCTTTTCTGTACTTTTGAAGATATTTGGGATTATACTTTCTGTCCTGTAATATACCTTTTTTTTTGTCTTTTTCTCTTCTCAATATATTCGAACATTTCCTCATGATATTAAGTATCCTTCATCATACATTTTGGTGGCAACTTCCTTTAATCCCAGAACCCCAGGCAAATTATAAGGTCTTTGAGGGCAGAGACTTAAAAAAGAAATACATCTACCACAGTGTTTGTGGTAATATTGTACCTGAAGCAGTTAATAATAATTATGCTTATAGCTGAATTATATAGTGTTTATTTTGTGCCAGGCACTGGTCTAACAACATAACGTGGACTAATTCATTTAGCTTTTAAAAAACGATCTATGAGGCAATACTATTATTATCCCATTCTCCATATGAACAAAGTGTCTAGTTGCTTACAATTAGTAAGTGGAGAGGCAGGTTCAAGCTCGGGCAGTCTGGCTCTGGAATCCATGTTTCTAACCACTATGCTCATCTACCTAAAATAGATATGCAGTGACTACTTGTCAATGCTAGGAAATGGAGAGTAAAGGTAATTATGGGTATGCTTTGACATTACTTATGTGTAAAAAACCCACAATTCATCCCCATTGCTGTATGGCCTGAATTCTACACTCCTTTGCCAGGCTTTTTAATTAAAAAACAAAGCCATATTTATTTCTCCTAATTTCCCTTTGGACTTTTTGGTCTAAGGACACTGCAGGTGTCACCACACCACCTCTATTTCCATTTCCCCCCCCTTGTCTTGACTCTACCCGTATTCCATCCACCCTTGAAAGCCTAGCTCGGGTCCTGTGTCCCCCATGAAGCATTCCCTGTTTCCATCGGGCTTTGTTGCCTAGCTCTTTGAACACTCCTGGTCCCACATTAAACAAGGATCCTTCAAATATTAAACAAGTCTTATTCATCTTTATATTTCTTAGTGTCTCAGAAAAAAATGCCCGATTCACAATAGGCAGGAAGTTGATATTCCTTTGTTGAATGAGCAAACGCCCAAGTGAATAAATGAAACCTTACACTGGTTTGCAAATGATGGCATCTATAGTCATCTCTAAATAGTGTGAGCTCTTGGTAAAGAAAGATCAACTCTGACCACTTCCCCAGCCCCCACAGTGCCTGATACAATCTGAATCAGCATGAGATCTTCAGCCAATACTTGTAGTTGTGACTCAGCTTAGAGTATGTACAGTCATTTTAATAATTTAACTATAGATCCTTTTGGATTTTCTATTCAGATAATCATGTCTGGAATAATGCCAGCTACGTTTCTTCCTTTTTATTCTTAAAGCTTCTATTTTTTTTTGCCTTATTTTATTGGCTAGAATATTTAATTCAATGTTGAATAAAAGTGGAAATAGGAGGCTTCATTGTCTTGGGTCTTGTCTCAGAGAGAAAGCTATTATACTGCAGCATTAGGGGGAATTCTTGAATGCTTGGTTTTGTGTTTTTTACCATTATCCTTCAAATATTGCTTCTGTCCCAACTGTCTGTATCTTTTTTGTGAGTCCTATTATACATTAGAATTTCTCACTGCTTCAACTACGTCTCTACATTTTTGTATGTCTCATTTTATTCTGGATATTACTTTTGATATGACCTACATTTCACAGTTTTCCCTTCCCCTCATCTAATCTGTTGTTAATCTCATCCATTACATTCTGAAGTTCAATTGTGTTTTTCAGTGAAGTTTATAGAGCTTCTATGTGGCTCTTTGTTAATAGTTTCCAGTTCTTTGCCAAAATTCTCAGTCATGGCTTTTATCTTCTTCAACATAGCAAATATTCTTATTCTGAAATCTGTGTCTGGTAAATCTAATCCCTTGGTGTCATTGTTACTTGATAGCTATTGTCTATTTTTTCTGGTCTTTTAAGTTTATGTTATTTTATTTCTCTTGTGCTTGGTTATTTTGGGTTGTATTTTGTTGTATTTGCATGCAACTGTTGATAAAAATAATGTGAGGTCTTGCATAATGCTATCTTCTTCTCCCAGACTTCTGACTGTGGTTGCACTATGGTAAGTTGTAGGAGGGCTGCAGTCCTTTCGATGCCTGTCTATTCTAGATTCATCCATAAGATGCGTCTTTCAGGGTCTTAATAGAAGCAAGAAGAGTTTACCTGGGCTCTCCTCCTTGGTGAATCCTGGCCCCAAACTTTGTCCCCAAGCTCTGGTAGACTGGCAAAAGCTCTCCAGTTTGGTTTCTCAGCTTCTTGGTCACTTTATCTGGAACTGGCACAACGAGTGGCCCCTAAAAGGGCAGAATTATTCTCTCTGGGTTTCTGCCTTCTCTTGGATCTTTGTCCTTCTTCACTGCTGTTTTGGTTCCTCAAGGTCTTTAGGTGGAAGAATTTATACCATAGAGCTTGGTATGTAGTCTGCCATTACTGAACTGAGAATGCCCCTGTGTTTCTGACTTTTGATTTTAGGTTTCCTGGGCTCCATTTTCTATACTGCTTGAAGAAGTGAAAATCTTTTGAAATCTACTCATATTCTTATTTTTTTTGTTTTGTTTTGTTTTGTTTTAGCACTGCAAAGTAAGTTGCTTGGATGTTTAAAATCTTAACTATTTAAAGTGAACAAAATGAGGAGGTTTGTTGGAGGGGACAACTGGACATGTTGATGCAACCAAAATAGAGCCGGAAAAACTAGTTCTGAGTGTTGAAACAGGCTATTAAAAAGAAAAAAAATCCTGTCAAATTTGACTTTCCTGTATCATGAAAAAATTGTATTCCTTTCCACTGAGAAATACATTACTAACGTTGGTTTTTCTACTTAAAAAAGGAGAAGGCCATAACATCATCATATTTGTACTCCTTAGCAGCTCTAAAATAACAAACCATAGTGTATTTATGGAGGAAAAAGAACGAATTGATGAAGGGACAAGTTTGGGCTTCACATTTCTTTTGGATTTTTTATTTTTATTTTTATTTTAACTTTATTTACTTTGAGAGACAGAGAGAGAGAGCGCGCGCGCACAAGCATAAGCAGGGGAGGGGCAGAGAGAGAGAGAGAGAGAGAGAGAGAGAGAGAGAGGAAGAGCGAGACCTCCCAAGCAGTCTCCACAGTCAGCACAGAACCCGACGCGGGACTCAAACTCACGAACTGTGTGAGATCATGACCTGAGCCGAAATCAAGACTCCCGCGCTGAACCGACAGAGCCACCCAGGTTCCCCTCTTTTGGATTTTTTAAAATAACAGTCAGTGGAGAAAAAAAAAAAATTATAACATTTCTTCCCTTTTAAGGTTTTTATCAGAAATGACTCTTATGGGATTTATGCCAAATAGGAAGATACCTTGCTAACTGAGAGGTATGTTAAACAACAAAAATAAGTACTAAATAGTGAAAACAAAATAATTGCTTCCTTTGGACAAGTAACGCATTTGTGTTTTCAGTTATCAACAAATATGGATGAGGTGCTATCAAATATCATTCATAATACAGCATCCATAGTGATTTAAAAAAAATGCAATTCAAATCAGTCTTACAATAGTCACCAATTGCACCTATAAACAAAAGCTCAATCATTGTCCATAATCTGACCCCCATTCTTCCTCTTTTCTCCCTTCACTGGACTCCAACACTGCTTGGTTTTCCTTGTATTTCTTGAAAACACCAAGAGTATTTCTACCATGAGTTTGTGCACTTGTTGATTCCTTTACCGGGGAGTTCTTGTCTTCAACTTTTCTCTCAACTGGCCTCATTTTTGTCTTCCAGGTTACAACCTAAACTCCTCAAGTGAGAACTTCTGTCACAAATAGTTTAAATAAACCTCCCCTCATCTCGGCAGCTCCTAATTCAGTCCCGTTCAATCAGCTCATTTTATTCTTTTCATAGCATGTATCATTTATCTGCAACTCTCCTGTGTCTTTATTATTATTTTTACTTGCTTAAATTCTTCTTTAGAACATAGACATCTATTTTCTAGAGCCTAGAACAGTGCCTGTCACCCAATAGGTCTCAAAAATAATTCTTGATGAACTTTCAACCCTGATGTTTGAAAGGTTGTTGCAAAGTATGTTGCTTATTTTAATAGAGAATTCCATTGCCTAGTTCAGCAAGTTTTATGTCAGGGAAACTTTGTTAGAGTGAGATTCCCCAAGGAGAGGTAATTTCAGCCTAAGGGGTGTTAAATGTGTAACTTAAAATGAAGACCAATCCTTGAGTAGTGTTTAAACTTGCATAGAAAAAAAATATATATTTATACACACACACACACATACAGACCATATACCCAATACATATGTTATATAGAAGATATTTATGTATATCTTCATATTCATATGGAGGATGAGATCATTCATGTTCTCTGAAGAAGAAAAGTTGAAGTGATTCTTACATTAAAGATATTATTTGAACAACATTTGTCACCTGTTAAGCATCTGGTGATATGTTTCTGAGTTATTTTAAATAGCAATCTTTCTACTTAGGACAAATACATCCCCTAACCCTCACCCCCCAATACTGCACACACACATAACATAAGCACACTGTCTCAGGATTGGGATGATACTCAGAGGGGAAAAAATGCTGGTACTAAGACTGTAATGAAATTTCCAGTTACCATGGCTACCTTTAATCAAAGGCCATATGTATGGGAACTCCTAAATCTAGCTAAAAATATGTAATGATGCTCCTGCAGCATAGTATTTGGACAAATAATTAAATCCAGTTGTGATTTCATTATTGCAATAAAACTCTACACTATCTATCAAGAGAAGATTTAGTCTTCATCTGTAGTAGGCAGAATTCTAGGATGGCTTCCAAGATTCCCAGCCTTTGGAGTAGGTACTCTGTGTAATCTCCAAATCTTTCCTGAGGGTGGGTTGTGACTATGGTGGATTTTACTCCTGTGATTAGGAGTAATATAGCAAAAGTGAAGGGATGTTGCAAAAGGAATGAAGGTTCCACATTAGTTGACTTTAAATTACTCACAAAAGAGATTATCTTGGGTGGGTCTGACCTAATCAGGTGGCAGCTCTGAATATGAGTCCATAACAACACAAACCGGTTCCACATCAAACACTTCAGGGACAGGGGTAGCACACAGCGGTAGCTGAGAACAATTGCATGTTGCAATAAGTCCAATATCCCAAGTGTCAGGAAGGCACAACCTATAGATGTTTGTCTATTACAAACTTAATCATTTTAATTTTGTGGCATTAGTGAAATAAATCTGTTAAATTGTAGTCAGTCTGCCAGGGCCCCTCACACACAGTAAGGCCTTAGTAAATCTTACGTGACGAGAACAATATGACACAGATCCATGCTGCTGGGGCATGCAAAAGGGTAGACTAGCCAGAATCAATTAAGCTGAAGATAATTATGAATTTTTTGGAATGGTAAAGGTTTTGATGGCAACATTCTTGAAACTGTTCTGCTGATACATTCAGATATTTGTATAAGAGACAGTAGGAGGTGGGTATAGTGCTAACCATTAGGATGCGTTATGCTTAAAAGGAACATTAATTCTATTGTTTCTGGTTTAAAACTACATCCACACTGCATGCTGAGATTTCATCCCATGCTCTGTAACACTTGCATTCTTTAAGTATTTTATTGCCTTTTCACCCCTTTCCCAAGACACGGGCTCACTCCACAGCCACTCTCTCGTTCATCTTTAAGAAGAGGCTCATTTTCCTTTGTTTTGCGTATTTTCTTTGCTGGTTGCTAATTTTTTTTTTTTCTGCATTAGTCTAAGCTCTTAGCAAAGTAAGCTCCAAAAGCAGACTTAATGAGAGTGACAGATTTTGACTTTCATGTAAAATTATAAACTTGTGTCCATGGAAACAGAAGGGAAAGCAAAACCTGAGATTCCCTTCCTTTTTTTATCGTGCCGTGTGGCACAATGAAAAATAACCACAGTGGAAATAGCTGAGAACAATTACACGTTGCAACAAATCCAATATCCCAGGTGTCAGGAAGGCACGACCTACGGATTTTTGTCTATTACAAAGGGGAGGCACTCGAACATGGCTCAGCCACTATAAATCCCAGGGTGATTCTTATCTATTGTAACCTGAAAGCATTAAAACGTTAGGTTTAAATAGATAGGTGTTTGGATAGAATCACTGTGACAACTTCGACATGACCAAGGCAAGATTGTCTGTGAATACTTTCTTGTGTATTTATTCGTTTATTTGTATCCTGCTGTGATGGCCATGGAAATTTGCCACTGACATCTCCTTCAAGAGAAACTACTGTGGGGAGCGTAGCTAAGGAGAGCCACAGCCACCTGCCTTAGAATCGACTACAGTGGTCGCACTCTCCTGGCTGCCTCCAGCCAATGGGTGCACGCAGGATCTAGGACCTTTCTAAAGATCGGTTTTAGCTCAGCAAATCCCCATTTATCTGGCTGACACTTTCATAGAGCTGCTGTGCGGGCAGACGCTCTCTTTCTCCAATGAGCCTTCCTTTTCCCTTTCTTTCAAACGTGTCGTATCTGCATCTTACAGTGGAAGTCTCTCTCTGGCTACTTCTGCTTCCTCTTCTTTATCCTTCCCCAGTATGCCTCCGAAGCAAGTCTCTTCCGTGTCTGATCACATTTGCTGTCTGCTTCTCAGAGGATTCCAGCTGGCACAACTGCCATTTTCCAGAAAAAGGATGTAAAATGGTTTACACAGATACCAGCGATGTGACGAGAGATTTAAAACAGGCATGGAGGGGCGCCTGCGTGGATCAGTTGGTTAAGCGTCTGACTTCAGTTCAGGTCATGATCTGATGGTTTGTGAGTTTGAGCCCTTCATCGGGCTCTCTGCTGTCAGTGAGGAGCCTGCTTGGGATTCTCTCTCTGTCTCTGCTCCTCCCTTGCTCACACATGCTCCCTCTCTCTCAAAAATAAAATAAACATAAAAAAAAATAGATATGGAAAATTAGGAAATGGGAATATAAGGTTAAGAAACGCATAATGAAGCCCCAAAGGGGCTAATCTACAGGATGAGTATTACATATGGGTCATACATTTAACTCTGAGAATAAACTATATCTGTCAATGGGAATTGGAACCATGAATAAGACGATTCTTGTTTTATAGTTTAGAATAACAACTAAAAACCCAAAAAGGACCCAGAAGATGGTGGGAAAAGAAAAATTTCTTACCACCAAAGCAATTTTGACCTTGTTTTGATTATCTGTGTTAGCCACTTATAGGCATGGAATGGATACAGCCCAGTTCGTGGTAATTTTAAGAAATCAGTTCCATTTGGCTTTGGGTATACAAGCATATACTTTGCAAATATATAGTATATTTTAGCACACTTTCTTTTAAAATATTTTTCTTAGATTTATATCAGTATTAGTTGACATATATCCTAAACTGTAGAATGGACGATAGTAGTGGGAGGAGACTTATTCCGGGATTAAGATTTCTTGTGGCTTTTGGGGCGCCTGGGTGGCTCAGTCGGTTAAGCATCTGACTTCAGCTCAGGTCATGATCTCATTGCTGGTGGGTTGGAGTCCCTCATTGGGCTCTGTGCTGACATCTCGGAGCCTGAACCTGGAGACTGCTTCAGATTCTGTGTCTCCCTCTTTCTCTGCCCCTCCCTTGCTCACACTCTGTCTCTCTCTCAAAAATAAATAAACACGAAAACTAAAATAAGATAAAATAAAATAAATTTCTTGTGGCTCTTTCACAGTGTAAACCTCATGATATGTATCGTTCAAGAATGTGTTGTGTCCCAGCAGGCCCACTGGCCCGCATGCGCTTTTTATAGAAGCAAAAATGGTCGATGTCATCTCAGTACCACGTTAGATTGGAAGCCAAATCTGAATAATAGTGAAGTACATTCAGCAGTCGTAAAAATAAACTACACATTAATTTCACTCAGACACAGTATTGTAGTCCACTCCGATGATGAACTTTTTTATATTATTTGTTGTGGAAAAGTACTTTTCTGTCAGGAAAGGATCTGGCGTTAGAGCAGACACTAGGCTGAGCATAAGTCAGGATTGGAGTGTTGTTGATAAAGGTCAAACATGACACACTGGAATATATAAATCTAAGTGTGGATGCTGCATGGCCAAATAATTCCAGAGCGCTGCAGGATGGGGAGACGGCACAACGATGGATAAACACGGGCATCTGGTGCTAATGTGAGCAGTCATCATCACATTACCATTCTCACTTCTAGCAACCATCATCCTCTCAACCTTTCTTTAGGGGAACATAACTCAGGATGTTTCAGCCAATTACTTTGAGGCAGAAGATAGACTCGATCTGTACGTATGACTGCTATCCCTCTAATACTTATTAAGTACGGTATAATTATGATGATTGCTTTCTCCTTCTTCTCGCCACTTAAAAATTATTAGCTCATTACCATATATAATCTTTACTTTTCAGCACCATGCATGGATCAAGCTTGGCTTGGGAAGTCAACTGATATTATCTAATGATCTGCGTTAGAGACAATGCCAGTCAGATCATTCAGATAATAGGTCAAATTCTGAGCTGTGCAATTTAGGGAGAAATTCAGGATGGAAACAAAGTTTATTCAAGTGCTACACCTCGAAGATCTATAAGAGAGGGATACAAAGAGCATTTTCTTATAGTGGAGAAACCAGAATCCAAGCTAATATGGCTTAAAAAAAAAAAAAAAAAACAAACCCAAGGCATAATTTACAAACAGTAATAGGTACAGATCTTAGGGTCTTTGAATTTTTAGAGTGAACACACTCAAGTAACCAATATTCAGTTTAAGATATACTGCATCACCAATAACCCAGAAACTTCCTTCGTGCCCATTATCCTAAATAACTGTTACTCTGACTTTTTACCTTCACTGGTTATTTTTTGCCAGTTTTTGAAACTTTGCTGTCCATAATACTCATTGTTTTTTTCTGTTTGCTTTAATCTAATACTGTACTTGTGAGATTCACCCATGTTATGTGAAGCAATAACTTCTTTCAATATTTATATAATATTTCATTGTATAATTTATCCATTTTATTGATGGACAACTGGGCAACTGCCAGGTTTTGGCTGTTATGAACAGCGTTGCTATGAACACTCTTTCACATGTCTTTTGGTAGGGATACATGTTCATTTCTATTGAGGGTTTATGAATAAAATTCTTGGTCAGAGAGTATGCATATGCTCAACTTTAATAGATATAGCTAGATGGTTTTCCAGCATTGTCGTAACAATCTGCTAATGAGAACCAGAAGCAAATGGCATCCCATTTGCTCCATGTGTTTGGAAACATGTGATATTTCCACTTTTCACCCTGTGCTCAGTTCCAACACATAACTTTTTATCATCTGCCATGTTCATGAGGCACAGTGTTCTGAGATCAGTGAAGATTCTGGAGATCGGAAAGATGGAGAAGAAACATGAGAAAGGTTAGGGAGAGAAGATAAAAAACGAGGCAAAGGAAAGAAGGGGAAGATTACCTGAGTGAGCTGTGGAGGGAATTTTGTTACATTTCGATCACCCCAGAAAAAATTAAGTGAAATTCAATTTCTTCCAGAGAAAATCTCCACCTGATTTGAGGCTCTGATTCTTGAGTTATAAAGATATGCCGATGGGAGAAACATACAGTAAAACAAAAAGAGTAAGAAAATGTAGAAAAAAAATCAATAGAGCTTATGTAAGACCAAAACATCATTGGAAGAGTCTAGAAAGCAAGTAGTAAGCATTAAATCTTTTGTACGTACGCTCGCATATCTTCGCTTGTCTGCTACTTTCACCGGATGCGTAAATATAACCTCATGACATATTTTTTAAAAAAATTATTTATTTATTTTTAAAGGGAGACAGACAGAGAGCAGGGGAGGGGCAGAGAGAGAGAGAGAGAGACAGGGAGAGACAAATCCCAAACAGGCTCTGCACTATCAGTGCAGAGTCTGATGCTTGGCTTGATCTCAAAAACTGTGAGATCCTGACCTGAGCTGTCATCAGGAGTTGGACGCCTAACTGACTGAGCCACTTAGGTGCCCCCCACCATGACATATTTTTGATATTAAAAAGCTTTGGAGATAGAAGAGGAAAAAAGGCTATATTGGATTTCTTCCTCCTCACTGCTTTGCTCTTTCCCTTCATGCTTTCTTTAACCTTGGCCTAGCATACATTTTCCCTCGGGGCATGAAGTAAGGGTGACAGAAAGGGTTCTTCATCATATAAAATTCCAAAGGCCTGAGCTCAGTCCCTGACGTGAGGGGACACAAGCCATCCCTGGGAAGATAAGTACTGTCTAAGAACAGAGCAGAGGTGACACTACATATCTTCTGGGCAAATGGTTTTTTGTCGTTGATTCTGTCCACCTAAAATTTGAGTTTCGAAGAACAAAAATCCTCTCGTTTAATAGCTTTGAGAAGGGCACTTCCCTGAGGGGTTAAAACCTTCCACAGGCTTCAGATGTATTGTTAATCTGGGTAATATCTGTTTAGTAATGCCTAACTTCAATACAAGCTAGTTGCAAGGGAGACATTATTGAATACACAGGAACTGTGTCTCTTTGGGTTTGCCTGCTAATCCTCCCTCTTTCCCCCCAGCCATCTGGAAGAAGGGAACAGGCTTGAAGTTAAATTTGGAGATTTATGAGGCATGGGACGCATCGTTGCTCTATTCATTTGAATTGAAAATTTGATCCAATTCTGGAAACTTCCCAATAAGCATCAACCTTCTGGGTTGAGCTATAAATTTGGGAATGACTTCGTAACATTATTTGCTTTGATTTAACAGGGCAAAGCGTTGTCTCGCACCTAGCAAAAAGGCAATGGAGCAATACAATAATGCTTGAACTGCCATACCTGTCATCTTGCCTTTCAGCTAAGAATACTGAAGAGCTTTAAAATAATTCTATGCCCAAATTAGCGTTAGGTTGAACCGGTCCAGTAACCTGGAATCTTTTCCAGGCAACTTCGTTGGTGCTGTCCTCATTATGTTAGCAAGACGTTGCCTCTGTGACTGTCCTAGATCAGCTGAGGTCATGGTTTATGGATTGAAAATAAGGAGAAAGAGAGGCACGCTGCCACAAAGCAATTAATACATCATTACAGACGATGCCAAAATACACACCTTCTGCTGTTACTATGACTTACTTAATCTCCTGTTAATATGTATTTTTATACCTACATGTAGTCAAGTCTAGAGAACATTGATGAGAGTTTCAGTAGAGCTGGATTTTCACCAACAGCTTTTTTATTTTGCTAAAGCAGTAATGTTACAAGCTGAATAGGCATTTATACTTCTTTTTAGCTTCCAGGGGGAATTCCTTGGGGGCTACAGAGGTATCAGATGTTCACGTCCCAGGTAGAACATGCCCAAGTAATTAAGAAAATGTAGCTAATCTCTGAAAAAATGGATCCACAGGCCAGTGTGAGTCTAAATATTGGCTGGCTGAATAATCTTTTCCTCTTCTGTTTTTTTTTTTTTTTTTTTTAAGACAAGGCAGACAACATGGAATAGACAGTGAACCCGTAAACTATAAGCTGTTAAATTCTGCACCACCCAGTGTCTAAGAGCTCAGAATGGCAGTAGAGATTGTCTAAGTTAATCTTTCCTTGGTACAAATGAGGTAGTTTATGGTTAAAGAAATTAACTGCGCCACACTACCTTTCTAACCTCTTTTGATGATCAGGTTCTGTAAGCTTATGAAATGAGTTGAACTAGAGATGAACAAACATTACAATTCTTATGTATATTACATAATATATATTATAATGCTATAAAAGGATATTGTTTGCTAAGAGGAGCGCTACCAGGAAATCCTTTTATTTCCTATTTCCTATATCTTTTACTATAATTTCAGAGTGTGAAAAATATGGACATGTGGATGAGAATCAGACCTTCTCACACAACGTATTATTTCACAACAAAATATCTTCATGGCCATCTGGCCATCCACTTACTTATTCATTAAACGTGTTCTTTGCCCTTGAGGGTGACGCTTTTGACCACTGAGAGTCACAGATCCATATACACATAGATGATGTCCCATCAGTTCTAAGGCACACATTCCCCCCCCCCCCCATATTTTAATGTATCTGGAAACATCCTGAAATTGACAGTGTCATAGCATCTTCCTCCCCCACACCTTTGTGATATGTAATTCCGTGGCATGTCTAACAATTGCCGGCCTTCTAAATTTGATGAGGTGTTGCATGCATACATTATATCAAGTATTATGAAGAAAAGGTGTTATGACAGAAACTAACTGTGAACCCACTTTGGATTGAATGGTGTGAAAAGACGTCTGGACAAGATGATGCTTACACTTGGGGAGAGAGTAGGTCCCAGATCTGGTTAGGTGAACAGAAGGGATAGGAGTATCCTAGGAAGACAGAATAGACTTTGGGAACGCTTGGCTGGGACAGAGCTGGACCTAACTGAGGAACAGATTGAATGCCAGTGCTGCTGGACCATAGCAAGCAATACGGGCTTTCAAAAAGCCTGATTCAAAAAAAGAAAAAAAAAAAAGCCTGATTTTTTTTAGCTCTTTGCAAACGTTTATTCTGGAAAGACTATTTTCAGATCAGCAGTATTGAAGACATTTCTTTTGTGTTTCAGTCATTGTATGATGGAGTAAGGGCCCCAATAGACTCTGACGCTGCTTGAGAATATCAGTCCTAATTTGACCTTCTTATCTGCATGGCTTTTAACCCAAGTGTGGGGACACAGGCAATTGTAATTGAGCTAAGTAAAATTTTTTTTCTAGTTAGAAGCTGATGTTTCTCCTATTTTGGCTTTGTTCTTTGATATCTTGCCATTTTAAAGCAGGTACAAGACACCTTCTTTAATTGAAACACTTTAAAAGGAAGGTTTATTGGGATTATGTGATTTTAATAGAAAAACAATTTTCCTTGAAAACACACATATACAAGATAAAGTGTTACTAAAACATGGTGGTTGTTTGTTGCAACAGCTGAAATTTACAGACCCTCCAGTATAATGAGTGATGCTCTTCTGCATAAAAACAGAAAATAAAAAATAACAAATAAAATGAAATACAAATAAACATAAATATAAAAAAAGAGCCAAAGTCTAGGATACAGTTTGCTCTTTTAAGTAGGGAAACATATTTCCTGAAACCCAATTTATACTTAAATTTGTTAGTAATTATTAAACGCTAAAATCTCCAGGATGCATGGCTGCATATAGTCAGAGAGAAATCCATGTTAATACAGTTTTATTGTAAAAAACATTCTTTAAATACTTCTCCAATATAAATTATATGCCTTCTTCCTCTATGTGTAATCTAATGACGATCAGGTTACTTCAGGTACATTTAAATAAGTGTCTAAAACCAAAAGAGAATACTTTTCAATGACCATATTTAAGGAACCCTTCCCAAAAAGAACCACAAAGCATTGTCTCACTCCATTATATTTTAAAAATTGATTTTGACAGTTTTACACTTACCAGCACTACCACCAACAAAATCTCCTCCAAAATAAGTGCAAAATCTCTTTTACTATTTAACGTTCATCATTTTTGTCATCATTGCCTTCCAGGCATGTGTTTTGTGTTCCTTTTTTTTTTTTTTTTTTGCTAAGGGTAATTTCTTATAGGCTTTTCTAGATGGTGCATCCACTTTAAAATCCAGGTATGCATCTGCATGAAAGCATTTGCAGAAAATAAAGAATCTATGACGAGTAAGAACGACTGAGATCTTTAATGAAAACAGTGAGGTTTCTTAAGAGCAATTTGCTGCCAAATTAGATAGAGGTGAGGTCACGTCTAACTCAACGTGTTCTGTGCTGAGGCTGTTGAGAAGAAATCGTCCCCATCAAAATCCAACAGTACGTAGAAACTGGATGCAAACCCCGCTGTTTCCCAGGAAGTGCACCGATTTAAATGAAAGCTCTCCATACTGCTGGGATTTAATTGACCGCACATGGTGGAGAATGCAGGGGCAGAACTCGGTGGAACGCATTCAGTTCCTCTAGGTGAAAAGTTGTCCAACTTAAACAGGAAGGAACAAAATTGAATGCTAGAGGATGGAACAAAACTGCTCTAATTTCCAAGGTGGAAAGACTTAGATGACTTTGTTTCTTTCTTTAAGTTTTCACATAGAAATGGAAAAAGCAGCAAAGCACAGCCAAAAAGACTGCATTTAGAGTAAAACAGGGAAAACTTTGAAAACGGAGCTATGACAATGAAAGGGGAAAAATTGGTCCCCAAAATTTTATCCTTTATAATTCATGCCTAATTCAAACAGCAGTGATGAGTATGTTTCTTATTGTGCAGTGACTACCTAAAACCCTTGTGTAATGTCATCGTGATCAATCAGGACTGTGCTCTTGGATTTAGAATCAAATTGTTTGTCTATTTAACTAATATGAATGCTTTTCACAGAGTGCTATTAGCACTCATAATGGTGTTAATAGACAGGGAAACAAAAACATTTTAGAGGCGCCTGGGTGGCTCAGTTAGTTGAGTGCCTGACTCTTGATTTTGGTTCAGCTCTTAATCTCACAGTTGGTGCAATGGAGCCCTGTGTTGGGCTTGCACTGAGCACGGAGCCTGCTTGGGATTCAATCTCCCTGTTCCCCAGTCTCTCTCTCTCAATAACAAAAAATAAAAGATAATTCTTTTAAAAAGAGCTTCTAAAGAGAATTAGAAAAAAAAAGATTAAATTGACAAAAACCTACCTATACAGAAGTAAGCTGTTGCTATGATGGAGGTTTTATAGATTTAAGGACACATATTCACACACATATGCAACATGTTTCCCTTTAGTAGGTAGAAGATGAATCAGAATACTTATAAGAGCATTATAATTGGTTTCTAGTCTTGTATCTGCCTAGCTTGTGACCTTGGACAAAACATCTTAACTTTCTGAATCTGTTTTTTTCATTTAAAAGAATGGAGAGGAATCGTATTTCCCCTGACACTTCCCACAAAAGTCAGATAAGATGATGCATATCAGCCCATGGTAAACGTATTGGTAATGTACCAATATCAGTTAAGAAATAATTTATCACTATTATTGTTATGCTAGAAATTTACAGTTATAGTCTACAATGCTAGCATCTATTGCTGAAACAATTCTTTGTTTCTTTCTAGGCCTCAGTGAACTATTGAAATTCAATTGTTCATGTTGGCCTTTCCAAAAGGTAATGACCAAATCATTTAAGTTAGACAGCCAAGACTTAGATTTGAGAATTAATTTTGGCTTATTGTGCTCAACATATTTAAGACTGTCAACAGTTTTTGTCCTCCCAAACGTTTAATCAAGTCAGGAGTTTAAAAAAAGAGAGAGATTTTCTTGATACAGTCTTCCCTTCTTTTCCCTTTGGGAAACATCATTTTGCCTAACTGCTTAAATGTGGAAGTGGGCAGGGCTTACAGGTTTGGAGCAAACAACAGAAAAAGTCCCTCCCTGAATCAGACAGTATGGAATGACTGCCCTCAGGAACTGACCACCTCCCCCATTCCTCCATCTCAAAAGCCAGATGGGCTCCAGACAAACCCTGAGAGTGTAGACAGTCTGGGGTAGTGGAGGTCAGTTGTGGTTCTAGGAAATTCCCTCTCTGAAAGACATGTGAAAAACCTGTTTGGGTATCCAGAGCAGTGCCAAAATGGTCAGAAATGGGACTAACTTAGTGGGGCTTTGGCTGGTCCATAGAGACAGAAGCATTCTGCTTCCTAAGGAGCCAAACCCGAAGAGTCACTGATCTGTGGGCTTTAGGGTACAGGACAAATTGTTAGTTGCTTTGGTTCCCATAACTTTTGTTGAACGTCTTAGGTCTGTGAGAAAGATCTTCTCCAACAATTTAATTTCACTGGTAGATAATTGTCAGGTAACTGAACATGACAGGAATGCAAAAGAATTTTTGTTTACTATAAGGCTAAAGATGCAGGCTAAAGAGGATGTGGTGAAAGATTCTACTTCCTGTCTCTTCAAAGAGCGTGAATAGACAGCTTGCATAATGGAACATTCAGGAGGCTCACATGTGGCAAATTATACAGTTCTGTTTGCAAACAATGAAATGCAAAAGGCATATTTGAAAACCTATTAATCTCACACAAATAAACAACAGTAAGAAAACCCTAAAGCTCAATTCTTTCTGGGGAGCCATGTGTCCAGGCTATATGTGGAAAGAATGTTGCATTGTGAAGACTGAAATCTACCTGAAACTGTGGCCTCTCTGGAGCTCAATTATCTCCTCTTTGTAAAGCATGGATAATAGCTATCAACCTTATAAGGTTTATAATGGATTCAAATAAGCGAATAAGAAATTCTTAAATGGTAAATCATTTATATATGTAAGTTTTTCTTCCTGTTTTTATTGACAGATTAATAACAAAGATGACAATTTTCAGTTACTTTGTATCTTTCTCAGACGCAAGTGGGATACAATTTATGAATATAGTAAATGTGTTTAGCAATTTCACTTGTAGGCATTGACATTGAACTGGCTAAATAAGTTGTTTCAAAACAATGAGGGAATTAATTATTAAAATTATAATTTTGTGGACTCTGTACATTTACATTAAACTCACATTTAATCATGTTCCCCTCATTTTGTGGGTGATTTCACTTTCATTAGCATAATTTAATCCACAAAGCAATCTTGAGAGGTAGATATTTTTCATATTTTAAAGATGGGGAACTAAAGGGTCCCCATTTAGTTAGCCGATATTTACATAAAAATGCATATTTAATTGAAAAAAGCCAAAGACAAGATCATGTATGTACACTCTAAATAACATTTCATATGAATGCATATAAAGAGCTTAGTAAAGAATGGGAAATAATTTGAAGAAATATAAGTGGTTTACAAACAATGCTTGAACATTTTTTCATCATGTCTTTTTAGAATTTTAAGAAAATTTCTCTCAAGGGAAATTTTGTTGGTGTGATTTAAAAACAAAACAAAACAAAACGAAACAAAATAAAACACCATCACCCCAAGGGAAAATTAGTTTAAAAATCATTTCAACTCTGAAAGATATTAGTATAATTTAATAATAAAACCAAGGTTGCCACAAAAAGAGACACTTTGCCTTAAATCAACACTTAGGGGGTGGGGGAGTTAAGATTATAACCTTGCTGAAAACTAAGAAAAAATGGCACTGGTGAATAATAAGTCACTTACCCTCTCCTAACAAAGACAGGAACACAATCCTGGAACATTTTCCTGTGTCAATTAACAGTTAATATGTTATCTGCTCAGTGACATTAAGATGTGGTTCCTAAAGCCCTTTACAAAGATGTTGGCTTTGATGAGTGACAGACAACAAGCCCAGGCAGGCTGGTGAAAGGAAATTCAATTATATTGCTTCTAAATTGTGCATCCTCTGGGTTGAACTCAGAGATTCAAATACCAAAGAATAACACTTGACCCTGGATTTTCTTTAGGGAATGCTGAGTGATTTCACAATTTTGTATCTGCCAGGGAAGGACACACTTCAGGGCAATCAGGTGGCGCAGCTCACAAGAGAGGGAATGCCCTTGAATAAGGAGTGCAAAAGCTGGCATTTGTTGTTTGAGAGGCATTTCAGAGAGTGGTAGGTCACTCTGGGCCTCAGTGATTCTACACAGAATAGACAGGCAGAGATGGCTTTTGTCTGAGAAGTGATTCAAGAAACAGCTGTTCTCTTCATTTACTCAAGTAGGCTGGTCTCCAAGGTGGGGGTTCATGCATTCCAGAGGCTGACTAAAGACATCATCTGGGGTCTGGGAAGAAAATACTAGCACTATTATTTACTTTTATCTGAAAATGTAAAAAGGGGTTCAGCTTACTAGCACGTATTATTAGAATGGTTGGGACTGGTACTCCCGTACCCTTCCTGGGTCTGTATGTCAGACAGCCTTGTGTCTTGAAAAGTGTGGACGTTTTACTGAGGTGGGGAAGTAGAATTCCACAAGGGGGGAGATGGGCAGGGGGCCATTATTCTCACTCTTTTGTTGGTTTTCAGAATATTTTAAAGTAGGGTCTAGTAAATGGCTTTTCAGATTATTCTATCTTGTTTTAACTTAATGAATGTCCACTAAATAGGTGGATTGAAAATGCCCCTTGCAAATGAATTGCAAATGAATACTATTAATGTAGGCACAAGTGGACAATAATAATATGGTGGTGTTTTTGCCTTTTCCTGATATGAGCCACATGGCAAGAGGAAATGATCAAATCAGATCAATGAAGAAGTAAGGTTACTTTTTTTTCGTTTGTCATGAATATTATTTAAAATGTGGGTTACATATCCACTATTTTTCAGCTTTCTTGAGTTATAATTGCCAAACAAAATTGTCAAATATTAAAAATGTACAAGGTGATGATTTGATATATGTATATAGTATGAAAGGACTCCCCCCATCAAGTTAACTAACGTATCCATCCCCTCACATATTTACCATTGTGTGTGTGTGTGTGTGTGTGTGTGTGTGTGTTTGTGTGTGTGTGTGTTTGAGAGAGAACACAAGTCCTATCTACCCTCTTGGCAAACATCAATTATACAATACATGTTACTATCAGTTATAGTCACCATGTTATACATTAGATCATAAAGCCTTATTCATCTTATAAGCAAAAGTTTGCACTCTTTTACCGGCTGCTCCCCATTACTCCCTCTCCCCCGCCCCCCACCCCCGTCCCTGCCAACCACTTTTTACTCTATTTCTTTGAGTTCAATTTTTTAAAATTCCATATAAAAGTGATACCATAAAGTATTTGTCTTTTTCTCTCTAGCTTATTTCGCTTAACATAATGCCATCCAGTTTCATTCATGTTGTCACAAATGACAAGATTTCTTTCTTTCTAAAGGCTGAATTGTGCTACAGTTTGTGTACGTACATATACTACATTTTCTTTATCTAGCTGTCTGTTGACAGATACTTAGGTTGTATCCATGTCTTGGCTATTGTGAATAATATTGCTGTGAACACAGGAGTACAGAGATCTCATTGACATAATGATTTAATTTCCTTTCGATAGACATCCAGAAGTGGGATGACTAAATCATATGGCAGTTCTATTTTTAATTTCTTGAGAAAACTTTATACTATTTTCCACAGTGGTTGTACCAGTTTGCATTCTCACCAACAATGTACAAGGGTTTCTTTTTCTCTACATCCTCACCTGCATTCATGTCTCTCTTGTCTTTTGTTGTCTGATGGTCCTCACCCCAAGTTTATATGTATAATGGGCATTTGTGCCTTTGTAGGGTACCTTTTTTTTTTCTAGAGAGAGAAAGGGAGGGGAGGGGCAGAGGGAGAGGAGGAGAGAGAATCACAAGCAGGCTCCATGCCCAGCAGAGAGCCTGACATGGGGCTTGATCTCATGATGCAAGGACCATGACCTGAGCTGAAATCAAGAGTTGGATGCCCAACCGAATGAACCACCCAGGAACCCCTGTAGGGTACCTTTTTTTTTTTTTTTTTTTTTTTTTTTTTTGGTTTTTTAGCTCTATTAGTGTTCCAGGGCCATAACAAAGTACATAGATAGGAGTGCTTAAACAATAGAGATTTATTTCTTTACGTTTCTGGAAGTTAGAAGTTCAAATCAAGGTATCTGTGGGGGGAGGGGTTGACTTCTTCTGAGGTCCCTCTCCTTGGCTTGTAGATGGCTGTTTTTTCCCCTCTGTCTTCACTTGGTTTTTTTCTGTGTGCATGTGTGTCTTTGTCCAAACGTCCCCTTCTTATAAGGACACCAGCCATAATAGATTAGGCTCCAGCCTAAAGACCTAATTTTAATTTAATCACCTCTTTAAAGATCTCTTCTCCAAATATGGTTACATTCTGAGTTACTTGGTGGGGGGTGGTTAGGACTTTAACAAATGGATTTGGGGCACAATTCAGTCCATAACAATAGCCATTAAAGTCAACTACTAAAAATTAACTGAACTTATAAACAGATTTTCAAATCACTTATCACATTTTTAAACCAAGATTTTAAAAAGAAGCATACTTTTAAAAGTTTAGTGCCAATAATAAATACAAATGATTTAACAGTATCCTGTATTCCAACTGACCTTATCTTTTAGAAACTTTTGGTTTGGGTTTAAGTTCTATGGTATAATAATTTATTGCCATTAATTTATCAACTTGCCAAACACAGTGAAGAGCCTGTCATGTGCAGGTACTCTGTTCTAGGCACCTGGGACACCTCAGAGAAGAAAATCAGGTCATTCCTCTTTTGGAGCTTACATTCTAGTGAATGAGAGACGGACACTGAGTCAGGAGCATCATAATTGAGACTGAGGGACTTATCTCCAGCTGCTGGGAGTGTTGCCAGCTGTCAGCCCTCAGCTGTCAACCCTCTTTGGGATTTGCCCTTGGCTGAAGAGAGCTACCTCACCCAAGGTCATGGATTCTTCCTAGTGCAGCGTGCATCTGAAGACTATGGAGATAAAAAGGCCCAGATGCCTAGACTCAAGGCCATTCCAGTCTGAGGGCTCTTTGCAGGGATGCTAAGGACTTTGTTCAGCCTGAATCACAGTTCAACTTTTCCCTCTGCCCAGTCTACTTCCATGCCCACCTCCCACCCATCTCAGTCTATTTCCTGCTGAACTCACCATGAAACAATATTGTATTGTACTGTACTATGTTATGTTAATTACATTACCATACATTATATTATGTTGGGTTGTTATGTTAATGACCTTACCTTACCTTACATTCTATATTATATGATACTGTCTTATTTATGGTTTGTCTCTCTCCCTAGAATGCAACCGCTGAGAGCAAGTACATCATCTCCATTGTTCACTGTTCTGTCCGCAGCTCCCAGAACGGTACCCGAAAGTATTAATCTCCGAATAAATATTTGTTAAATCAGCAAATAAATTTGTAAAGTGGGGATAAAAATTGTACTAACTTCACAAGATTAAATTGTGACAACCCATAGGCAGTCTTAGTACAGAGCCTGGCATATTATAAGTAGTCAATAAAAGCTGGTAATTATTATGGAGTTCATTTCAAAGATGATTTATCACTCTCATTTTTTAAAAGCCAGTGATTCAACACTATTTGTTCATATGTTAGTTAATCAAACATGTATTGCCAAGTACTGCATTAGGAAATGGGGCTACAAAGAGAGTGAGAAACATCCCTGCCTTTGAAGAGAATCCAGGAACAACTGGGTGTCTCTATAGGTTAAGCGTCAGACTTCAGCTCAGGTCATGATCTTGTGGTTGGTGAGTTCAAGCCCCACGTGGGGCTCTGTGCTGATGGCTCAGAGCCTGGGAACTGCTTCAGATTCTGTGTCTCCCTCTCTCTCTGCCCCTCCCACACTTGTGCTCTCTCTCTCTCTCTCTCTTTCTCAAAAATAAACATTAAAAAAATTAAGAAGAATCCAGTTTACTGGCTCATTCACAGGTTATATTTCACTAGTTATTTCGTATTTACCTGCATGTAAATGAGCTTTTTGTTATATTCTTTCCTTTCTCAAGTACTCTGAGATATGAGCATTAGTACCTGTTTTCCAAGTGCCTTTTTTTTTTTTTTTAATTATCTGAGCAATACTTCTCTATTAAAATCCGTTCACTTAAATCACTGGGCAATAATTAGCTAAAAATCGGACAAAAAGATTGTTTCAACTGCTATGATCGAATTCTCTTAATCTGCTGGCTGGTTGTTATTATTATTATTATTAAATGAATTAGGGCAATTGGAACGGATTTTATTTGCTCACATTTTGGGTGAAATGTTTTTAGGCTAAAAGATTCCCAGAACTTTGCCATTTTCTCAACCTGGAAGGCAGTACAGGTATCCCCTTCTCCAGGAAGCCTTCCCAAGTTAAATTAAGTCTCTCTTCTCTCTGCCCCCATTACACAGGTGGTAGGGTAAGCCATTGTTGCGCTTGGCATATTTTATTGGAATTCTGCTTATAAATCTGTCTCTTCACTAGCCCAGAAACTCCTCTAGGATCCAAAACCTTGCCTTATTTATTATTGTGTCTCTTATGCATATCATGTTGCCCGAAAATTAACCACACTTGTAATAATGGGTAACTAGCTCTTGTGTTGGCAGGCAATTTTGTAAGTGCTCTATAAATCCTCATACAATCCTCTGAGGTAGGTTTTGTGGCCATCTTCACTTTATAGATGAAGGAACCGAGGCCCACATATCTTAAATAACTTCGGAAGATCATCCATCTAGTTATGATCCACGTGGAATTTGAGCACAGAAAACACGGTTGTGCAGCCCAAACCCTTAACCACTGCGCCCTACCGGTGAATGGATTTTGAATTGAGTTACGCATACAAACTATTTTACATAAGAGAAGAACCATGGCAGGAAACTTTAACCACAATTTAAGCTTAATCCTTTCTTAAGTTCAGAAACTTCCATAAGTAGGTATCGGTTCTTAGAAGTAGACAAGTTCTCAAGCTTTTTCATATTTTCTAGTTTTAAAGTAGAGGGCTCCACGGTTTACTGAAGACTTGACTTCTGTGTCGCTATAGGCTTCAGAGAAAGGGGAACATATGATTAGCTTAGGCTCTGCTCCATATCCTGGAACAAAATCTATACTTAGGAGTAATAATGATGTGAACCAACCTTTAGTGAGCACTCACTGTGTAACTTGGCCAAAAACACAGTTTGTCAGTGGTGAGACAGGAATTTAAATCTACACTACTCACTGCTCTTAGCCACGAAACCATCCTGCTTCAGACAGGCCCCTGCTTTGTTTCCTCTGCCCACTGTCTATAGATCAGTAGCCAGAGCCCTGGGCCATGCCCTTTCACGCTGTGACCATCCCTCTTTCTCTGTCTACCATTCCGATTCTTCTGGGTCCTGGGTTGCACATCTTAGTCCCTGTGGTTGAGTATCTAGTACATATTCTTGCCGATCACTGTTTTCTAGGATTCTTGGCAATCGCAGGTTTTTAGATCTCTGCCTCTCTCAGTATTCCTATTACCTATGGATCCCTGGTGTGTGCATATAGATCCCTAGATTGTTTTAGGTCCGGGAGCGACCCCAGAAGTCACCGATTGCAACTACTTGGCTGATACTTGAAAACATTCCTCCCAAGTGGTTGTGTCAATGTTCTTGAAGAATCTATTTCTCCTTTTGCTTATTTCTACTAGACCATTCTATGTTGAGGTGTCTTTCTCCCCCATAACTTCCACCCCTAGTTTTGATTATACGAAACCTAATCCATTTCCTCAGTAACAGACTTTATAATATTTAAAAGCAATGCCATGTTCTCGTGAGTGTTCTTAATCTCTATCTCCATGTGATTTTTCTTATTAGATATTGTTTCAAGTCTCTTTGGTGTAGGCACACAGGAAAGGGAAAGGAAGATCATTTGGAGTTAGACACACCCAGTTTTAAATGCTGCCTCCTCCATTTGCTGGCTTTATGTGTTCCATTTTCGGTTTCTCCTTTTGTCAAATGTTGATAAAGACACAGGGTTTAAAGGGGCGTTGTAGCGATTAAATTGAAGGGGCAAAATGCAACACTTGACACAGAGGAGACACTCAAATAAACTGGCATTTGCTGTTTTTTTTTTTTATTATTATCATCATGTTTTTAGAAGTAGGCTTTGAAGAACCAACACTGATGCTCAGATGTGATCTGATCATCGTCAAGCAGAGTGAGACTCTCTTCCTCCCACACTGATGGTGAGGACAATACTGATAAGGAAAACTGTGGCTTTCACTTATTGCTTCTCTCATGCCATGCTTTGTATTAAGCACTTGATACTGAGATCCTTTTGATCCCCCCGGGAGGTAGGTAGGTATTCTCATTTTACAAGCATGGAAACAGACGACCTGCCCAAGACCACAACTAAGAAATGAGTGGGTTGGAATAATCTGTTGTGTCTGACACCAGAGAGTTTGCTGCCTATAATATTAGACCTTTACTAATTTATCCGTGGTTGGTAGACACATAGACTTATGCAGGGCTTACTCTTAAAGGAAGCCTCCCTTTCTCCCCACCATTGCACACTGTTAAGCAAGACATCATCCCTCTTCTACTCAACAGGTATTTCCGTTTGTTTGTTGCCTAGATGCAGGTGTATTAGTTTGCTATGGCTGTCACAATAAAATACTATAGGCTGAGTGATTCAAACAATATACATTTATTTTCTCACAGTTTTGGAGGCTGGAGGTCCAAGATTAAGTTGTTGGCATGTCTGGTTTCTTCTGAGGCCTCTCTCTTCTTTGCTTGCAGATGGCCTGGCCACCTTCTTGCTGTGTCCTCACGTGGTCACCCCTCAGTCTGTGGGTGAGCTGTGTTCTAATCTCCTCTTCTTATAAGCGTACCAATCAAAATTGGATTGGGGCCCACTCGAATGGTCTCATTTTAACCTAATCCCCCCCATTAAAGGCCTCATCTTCATATATGTCACATTCTTAAGTACTGGGGATTAGAGCTTCAAGTTATGAATCTTGGGGGAACACGATTTAGCTCATAACAGGAGGCTCTCACATTTATCTCACTAAAATTTCCCTTTTGTTAGATTTAATTTATTGTTCATTCATTGAGAATTTTTTCTTTCTTTCTTTTTTTTAAATAAATGTCTATTTATTTTTGAGAGAAGGGGAGGGGCAGAGACAGAGAGGGAGACAGAGGATCTGAAGCAGGTTCTGTGCTGTTAGTGCAGAGCCCAACGTGGGGCTCAAACTCACAAACCATGAGATCATGACCTGAGCCAAAGTCAGACACTTAACTGACTGAGCCATCCAGGTGCCCCAAGAATTTTTTCAGTGTTGATTTTGTTCACTGGGATTCGTACCATTCCTTCTAAATTTGTGCCATCTATAAACTCAATATGCTTTCTGCCTATATATGGTTCTTCCCATTGATTAGTAAAAATGCTGGAGAAAATGAAAGGGATCATGAAGCTGGAGGGATGGAACTAAATGACTTTATTCCAATTTGATGCTCTTTAACTGCCTGTCTGAGCTCGGTGGGTTTCTCTGGGCTCCATTTCCTGGTTATCTATGGTTTGGGCCATGTGGCCACTCCCTGCACACTGGTTTCAATTTAATGGATGAGATACAGGTAGGGTGTTTAGGCCTATTTTTATGAGAGCTTCACTTAATTTGGTGATTTCGATGATGGAGAAAACTTCAGATATGGAGGAAACAACATGAATTCTAGTCCTCATTTGATAATTATCCACATAATAATAATACTCTCTTGAATGCCCAGGGTCTCACCTGAAAAAATGGGATAATATCTACCCTACTTCAGGCTTTACAGACTCGGTATCACATTCCAGTGAAATGTCTATGTGGAGCCTCCATAGAGGCAGAATGTTAGCTCTCCATGACAGATTGTTGGCAGGCATTTATAGATTCACATCTGTCAACCTAGTCTCAGGCCAGCTGGTCTCAGCACCAGCCAGAAGATGCTTAAAGCATCCACTCCTTGGGCTGATCATTCTCTCACCACTTCCTTGGGTCAAGATTTTTTGGAGGAGCAATATAGTACAAATCCACTTTGAAAAATTAAAGGGAAATAAAATGGAGTTGCTCAAAGAATTCAGAGCTGACCTAGAATTATAAATCATTGACCTAGGGCATGTAGATTAAGTTTAATGTCCTGAACCCAACAAAATTAGGAAGATAATCCTACTTTAGGGTCATCCTGTGATGCTTTTCTAAATCAAATAGAGGAGACATTTTAGAACATACATCTCCATTAGCTGGATAATCAATATGTGGAAGAGGTACATTATTATTGTTATTTTCATGTTTATTTATTTTTGAGAGAGAGGGAGCGCACAAGCGGGGGAGGGGCAGAGAGAGAGAGGGAGACACAGAGTCGGAAGCAGGCTCCAGGCTCTGAGCTGTCAGGTTCCTTGAATCCACGAACCGTGAGATCATGACCTGAGCCAGTCAGACACTTAACCGACTGAGCCACCCAGGTGCCCAGAACAGGTGCATTCTTAAAGCTTCCTGTAAATCGATTTCTGAAGAGTTAATCTTATTTCACTACTGATTTCTACTGTAATATGTGACCTATATTCTTATGGAAACTATATGTTACATTATCAGATTGCAAACAAGTTTGCTGAGTCATTTGTCCATTCCGGATAGAATCTAGGCTTCCTAAATTGTGTGGTGCCATGAGCAGACACCTGGAAAGCTTAAAGGGAGTTAAGGCAGAGGAAGAAGGTGCAGAGGGAACTTGCATTTATGGAACATATACATGTCAGATTTATATGCTATTTAAACTCTCATTTAAACTTGACAACAATTCTGAGGTAACACAAATACAGCAGCTGGGAGGAGAGTATATATAACAGTTGGAAATGTCAACGTGCTTAAAATCAGCTTCCTAAATTGTGAACCACTTCTGTTGATTCTATTTGTAGCATATAACATTGAAGAAAAGTGTCAATTAAGATTAAAAGGAAAAATCTTGCTCGATGTCCAAGAAGAGGGCCGCTCTCTCACTGGGTAGCATATCCGGTTAGCCATCTGGTGATTGATGCTTCCCTGTGTAGGGCTGTCGTTATCACCCCAGTTTTCCAAAGGAGGAAACCGAAGCCCAGAAAAGTATTTCACTTCTTGTGCTCCATGTCACAAACTGGTATGTATGTATTGGAGCTGGGATTCAAAACCACATTTGTGGGGCGCCTGGGTGGCTCAGTCGGTTGGGCGTCTGACTTCGGCTCAGGTCATGATCTCGCGGTCCGTGAGTTCGAGCCCCATGTCAGGCTCTGTGCTGACAGCTCAGAGCCTGGAGTCTGTTTCAGATTCTGTGTCTCCTTTTCTCCCTGACCCTCCCCTGTTCATGCTCTGTTTCTCTGTGTCTCAAAAATAAATAAACGTTAAAAAAAAACACACACACAAAACAAAACCACATTTGCTTTTGGAGTGTGCATTTTTGCACCATGCCTTGAAAATATTGGATTAACAGACCTAGATTCTCCTCTGCTCTTGGGTGCTGAAATGTGACCTCGCCAGTCACTTACCTTCTCTGGATTTCTTGGTCCTTCACCACAGTATGGGGGCAATTTTAGCATGGATCAGGTAAATAATCTTTTCCAGTCTTTGGGAAACAGGGAGTCCTATAGAGACGTAAAGTAGTATTTTTCAAAACAAAACCAAAAACAACAAAACACAAACCTCTGAAACAAGATTATGTGTTAATTTCTCTTCCTAATTTAGAAGGCTTTGAATCCAGGAGAACGTTCGGCAGTGATCGTGTTCCATATCTGTGCTGTCTAGCACAGTAGCCACTCAGCACAAGTGACTGTTGAGCAGTTGATATGTAGCTACTGTTACTGAAGCACTAAATTTTAATTTTATTGACTTTTACATAATTTAACTTTAGATTTAATTGCTCTATATTACCAGTGGCTGCTCTTACTGCACAGTGCACAACGCTGAATGGTTTCACACACAGATGTGGGTTCTGAACAACTCGTTCATTTTTATGTATTCTGTGCATGATTGATAATCCTTGATGCTGTAGGTGGTAAACTGAGATGGGTGTTTTATACTTTCCTTAGTCCTTGTATCTCTGAGCCATGAATATTAGGTTTGTCAATTTCGTTTTTTTAATTCTTTTAATGTTTTATTGTAGTTTTGAGACAGAGACAGAGCGCGAGCAGGGGAGGGGCAGAGAGAGAGAGAGAGAGAGAGAGAGAGAGAGAGAGAGGGAGACACAGATTCTAAAGCAAGCTCTAGGCTCTGAGCTGTCAGCACAGAACCCGATGCCGCACAGTTTGGACTCATGAACTTTGAGATCATGACTTGAGCTAAAGTCAGACGCTTAACCGACTGAGCCACCCAGGCGCCCCTGTTGATTTAGTTTTAGGCAAACTCAGTCTATTTTCACATCTCCTGACTCCAGGTGGACTTAATCGTTCAAATACTCTTTGTTGAAAGAATGTCCATAATGTAGTTAATATATGTTGTTCGCCTTTCCCTGTCTGAGCCTTTCTTATCTGTATACAGTGTGGGGAATCATCCACTACAGGCTTAAATGGGGGTTTAAAAAAGGCATCCAGTAAGTACAAGCCTCAGGCGCAGCACACAGTAAGGCCTAAATAAATGTCAGTTTTCCTTCCCTTACCCTGGAGAAGATTTGCTGCTTGTGAAGGAAAGAGCATGTTAACTAGTGATATGTCTAAATGTTCGTCACGGCTGGGTCTCTTTGCCAGTGCCATTCATCCTTTGGGATAATCTTTAACTGTGTGATTTGGTTTGCATTTGTTTTTGTGATTTTTTTTTTTAAATAGAAAACAGAGGGAATATTCTCTTCTCTCCACAGTCTATCTTCCTCCATCCCAAAATGACTCATTGTAAAATATATTTAATTGGGGAATCTTAATTTCTATAAATACAGAGAGTCCAACGTCTGAAATAACCATATGAGATATATATGTATATATATTTAGTTTCGTGCATTTTATAATTAACTGGAAGAGGAGGAAACTTTCTCCTCATCACCTCAGTGTGTGGGAAGCTGTGAATCAGCACAAGTATAAATCCGCCCCCCCTCACCCCCCCCCAAAAAAAAACTTCTATTAGGACGGTGACTACAGACATCGTTAGCTTTGTGACTCAGTGGGGCATTTGTCTTCAGCACGGTAGTCTTAATCATCCACTTTCTGGAAAAAGAGAGAGAGAGATAAAGATAACTGTACTAACAGAAGTTCTAGCAAACGTAAAAGGAACTCCTTTGACCTTATATCCAAACAGACTGTTCTGTCAGTTTGTGGAAATTCCTGTTTCATGGATACAGAATGTAATGCTTTGATTGTATCTGGCTGAGTAAAGAGCTGTACATTTGCTTTCTTCTAATTGATGAGATTTTGGGGGAAGAGAACAATTTTCCCCAGAGATCCTGAAGCCCTTAGGGGCAATTTTGCCTTTGATCTTATCTCTTTGCTTTCCTTTTTAACTCAAAGTTAATTTTCAATTCAGGTCCTCCCTTTTCCTTAGAAATATCCCATAATAATTTTCAAAGTGAGAGCATAAGCTATATTTCAAAAGGTAACTATTTTGAGATCAACTTTAAAACATTCTAAAAGGAAATTAAAAATATATCCCTTGTATACCTGACAAAACAATTTTTATTTTAGTTCAGGCGTTATTAACACTATTGGGCAGGGCAATAAAGTTGTCACTCTGTTTTGAACTAGTTTTTTAGTGAAGAGAAAAAGAGAAGTTATAGCAATAAGCCACAAAAGTACTGTTCAAATAGAAGAGAATTTTCAAGAATAGATTAAAATTAGATTAGAATACAGTTAGGAATCTAAATGTTGCCATCATGCAAGATTATTATTATTTTTAACATTTATTTATTATCGAGAGACAGAGACAGAGCACGAGCAGGGGGAGGGTCAGAGAGGGGAGGAGTCACAGAATCTGAAGCAGGCTCTAGGTTCAGAGCTGTCAGCACAGGGCCTGAGGCGGGGCTCGAACTCACAGAGTGAGAGATCATGACCTGAGCCGAAGTCAGACGCCTAACCGACTGAGCCACCCAGGTGCCCCGCAAGATTATTGTTTAATGTTTATTTATTTTTGAGGGAGAGAGAGAGAGAGAGAGAGAGAGAGAGAGAGAGAGTGAGAGCGCATCTAGGAGAGGTGGGGTCAGGTTGGGGGGGGGGGGGTGGACAGAGGATCCAAAGCAGGCTCTGTGCTGATAGCAGAGAGTCTAATGAGGGGCTCAAACCCGCGAACTGGGAGATCATGACCTCAGCCGATGTTGGACACTTAACCGACTAAGCCACCCAGGTACCCCACAAGATTTTTTTTTTTTAACACTCAAACCTGTTAGAAATAATAGAGAATTATTGTGATCCATAGTGTGATGAAAAATAATACACTAGAATAAGTATCAGGAGAAGTGGGTTCTTGTCTGAGTTCTACCGTCAAATACTTGTGTGATCCTGAGTGGATACTTTAGACTTCCTGTATCTCTTTTCTCAACTATGAGATAATACATTAGAGCTTCAAAGTCTTATGACTCAAAGGATTCTATTTTGTATAATTCTGTGGAAATATGTATGCAGACTTTTTGTATGTAGAAATAAAAGTGCAAGGGCCCCCCCAGTCAGTAGATCACGCTCTTGGGTTAGAGCTGTACTATGGATAGTGGATATGTTCCCATTTATCTACATGTTCTCTGATGTGAGTCTCTTTGGAGCCAAGGACTGTTATGTCTCTTTCCTGCTTGTGATGAGGCATCCTGTCTGTGAGCATGTTAACTTTGGTCTCCCTGGTATTAGACTTGAACCAATTAAATGTATGATGTAGCAAGTGCAGTTGCCACAGAGTTTACACCCAGTAATGGCCCCAAAGGGTTACACATGGCTGCTCCTTGACCCGGTAAAAGGCAGTTATAAAAATTCACCAGGAGATTGGAAGCTGCCAAAGTAATTTCTCAATGAGTCATGTGTCACTGTTAACAAGAATGGATTAGGGACAAGTGAAAAATGTTATTTTTAAGATAACTACATTTCAACAGATGAGCGAAAAGTTGTCAATGGCAGTGGGTCACTTTGGAGCCAACAATTCTTGCTTCTTTAGGAGTCCTTATGAATTCTTATCACTCAAACATCTTTCTAGTTACCAGTTTCCCAAAGCATACGTCGATAAACCACCCTCTTTTATTGATGTGCAGCTGGAAAATGGGGGATGAAGAAAGAGAAACAGGTACAGTTAGACTGGAGAAATCTAGTCTGGATTTTGTCTTTTTTCTAAGATTTGTTCTTCATCTGTAAAGCGAACCTGTGATTAGATAATCCTTTAAGATCATGTCTGTTTTAAATATCTGTGACTTATGAATCCAGTGGCCTTAAGTAAATGGCAAAATCACAGCACCTTCCTGTTGATCCTAAAATCAGGGGAAAGGGCATTTGTTTGTAATATACATGAGTCAACAAATTATATCTCTAAACTATGTAATTATGATGTACTTGTTCTAGGCGTTATGATAGATGAATGATAAACTCCTGATTTCTACATATGAAATTAGTCTTAATTAGCAATTTAATTTAAACACTTTTATTAGATAATTGCTTAGTTTCAATCCCTTATCTATTGAAGGGTTATTGACTTGTTTTCTACTGGAAATGAAACATGTAAGCTTTCTGTAATTGTGAGATAAAGAGTTTACAGGCATGTAAATATTCTAAGAAAGAAACAAAGGGAAAAAAATATCTCACAAAAAACTCCACTCTTCCTGTACAAACAAGGGTATTCTTCCCAGCGTAATACTCTAGCAACCTTGTTTGTTTTCTTTAAAAGGTACTGGACCGAAGATTCTGAGGAAGCCACTGGCTATGAGCCATAGTGCTGTAATCGTTATTTGTACCATATAGTTTCCTGGCGAACGGATCTGAGAGAATCCATTATGTTTAAGAAGGCAGTTTATTTGCCAGGCTTTATGTGTTTGCACAATTGTACAGCATTTTTCAGAATTTAGATAATGAGTCCAACAGTTGAAATTAGTACACACAGCCCTGTCGTATCTGCAGCTGTACATCCATCCACCTAGATCCTTTGGGGATGGCGGAACAGCCAAAGACCACCATGGCGGCTGAGCAAGTGCTTTGTGCTTCCTCCTAGGTGGTTGGTTATTCAGAAAAACTGAAAGACAAGCTGTGGTGAGGGCGTTATCAGGTTAATAGACAAGGGATTCAGATACCGGCCCTGAGATGAAAGGTTAAAAGGCAGGGTTTAAATAGCAACTTTATTGTTATCACTCCCAGGTCTGTTAGAGAAAAACATGCTTGTGCAATACTTCAGATCACAGTTTATCGTGAGTAAGGGCTGTGCACTGAAGGGCACTACCTTTTGCTGATTAGCATATCTTTTTGGTCTGAATGAGCAGATCATGGGTGTAGACAATTTAAGCCATAAGTTATCATTGGTAAGAAAGTGTGACTTCATGAGTTCTTCCTCCTTTGCCCCCTCAGTCTTCTTCAAGGAATAGTTTCATATGCTATCTCAGTTTCTATGTGGGGAAGGCCACAGCCCTCTTAAATATTTATGCAGTTTTTCTAGCATTTACCTGAAATTTTACTTTTCTCTCATAACATCTTAGAGATCTATAGCATTTCTTTATCTTTTTCTTCTGGGGGGGGGAGGTATTTTTTTTCTTTTTCCTTTAAGAGGGCTATAACTTTTGAAATGATATCTGTGTCAGTAAATATTTAAGCAGATACCTCCCATTCAAGTATTTTCCCCTACGTTTGAAAACCAGCCCTGGTTACTGGATTAGAGCAGGCAATGTCGGCCTTACTTCCTACCCTTCTAACATGGAGTGTCATGGCCACACATGGTATTACTTAAACGAGCCAACATCTGACCTTTGTAACTACAAATATGAGGACGATTCGTGAAACGCCAAACTGCTGTTTTATTTTGCCATGACACCTGGCTGTGTATATCCAATTCAGAAGCCAGAAATCCCAACAGTCCTAGTTTCACACAATGAATTTCTGGTTAATAAAAACAAAGACAAAAACAGAAACAACCCAAAAACCTAAGTTGATTTATAAAAATCAGCTCTACTCCAGACTTGCAAGAATTAAACCTTTGCCCAAAGCTAGATGTAAGCAATATTTTGGACGTTATGTTGTCTATTCCAGAGTTTCTAGGAGTTTAATGGATGGGCAAGCATTATTTGAGCATCTGGTCTTTCTGTGTGATTTGGAGGACGCAGGTGGAATCACAGAATTACAGATGACGAGTCAGATAAAAAACATGGCAGGTGTATCAGAGGCTGTTAGAGCTCACCAAATATTAACTTGCTCCTTTTTCTCTCCCCACCTCCCTTGCGGTAGGCTGGAGGTAGTTTGGAGCCAGGTGAAGTTCTAGCCAATGAATTGTGAGCAGAAGAGGCTTTGTGTGTCTCTTTTGTGCTGACATCTAAGAGCTGGCGTGCTTCCTCCATTTCTTTTTTCTAAGTGTTCCAGATGGCATAGCGCTAAGATAGAGCATAGTGTTAAGAGAGAGAAATAAATTCTTACTGGATGAAGCCACTGAGATCTGGGGTTTGCTGTTGTAGCAGCTAGCATTAATTACCCTGATTAATATACTGGTGATAATTCTAATATTAGAGGGTTATTGGAGAAACTGGGGCTGTTATCTGGACCAAGAAATCAACAATCTGACTTTGAATCAGGATCAACTGTGGGAGCTTTAAAAAAAAAATCACATTTCTGGGACCTGTATAAGATTTACTAACAATTTGGGGGTAGGACATGTCAATCAACATTTTTATTATTTCGTAGGGCTAAAACCGGGATCAGCAAACTATAGACTCCAAGGGCCAAATCTAGCCTGCACTCTGTTTTTGTAAATAAAGTTTTATTAAAATGCAGCCACACTCATTTGTTTACACATCCTCGATGGCCGCTTTCAGCATGAAATCAGAGTTTAGTAGTTGTAGCAATAACCGTGTGGTCTGGAAAACTTAAAATATTTGTTATCTGGCCCTTAAAGAACTTTGCAGACTGCTGATTTACATAATTGTCTCTGTCCTTGAAAAGGGCATGAACTCTTGATTTGACCCTGCTCATAATTAGAAGACTCAAATTCTCAGCACTCTTAATAAATGTCAGAAAGGCCAGTCATGGAAAGTTATGTAACTTTTGTATCAGCTGCACACTGAGGTATCTCCATGATCCAAGGAACAGTTTAAATTTTTGTTTTTCAACGTTTTATTTATTTTTGGGACAGAGAGAGACAGAGCATGAACTGGGGAGGGGCAGAGAGAGAGGGAGACACAGAATCGGAAACAGGCTCCAGGCTCTGAGCCATCAGCCCAGAGCCTGACGCAGGGCTCGAACTTATGGACCGCGAGATCGTGACCTGGCTGAAGTCGGACGCTTAACCGACTGCGCCACCCAGGCGCCCCGGAACAGTTTAAAGTCATACAAATTCTCTTAGGGAGAATCACCAGAAACACAACCATAGGAAGACAATTGTTTTAATAGAATCTAGAAAGAGCTGGATGATATTTAAAGAGGAAAAAAATTACAATTTCCAAATAAATCTGGATTCTTGTAGTTTCTTTTTACTACAAATAAAAATATGAAGCAAGGTTAATATTTCGTGGTAATCAGGTCACATCCTGTACACATTCTCTTTAAAGTTTATCTTTCATTCATGATCAATTTACATCAAGGGCTTTGTACAACCCAAAAGTTTAAAAATAATTTGTATTTAAATATGTATGTACATTTAAATATGTATATTTAAATACACACATTTAAATATAAATTTTAAAGCTGTCTGATCCTGGGAGTTAAAATTTAAAGTGCAGTTCTGGGGGGATAGCTATTTTAATCAGCTCCAAATGCAGCTTTAAGCCAAAGATCTTTTCAGTTCGATGCATCATCATTGAGGCCTCCCTTTCTCTCCCCTTCCATCTCCCCAATAAAACACTGCCACTGAGAAACCTAGTGAATCATAGCAGAGAAACTGAATATGCTTGCTTTTTATTGGGCAAAAGGGAAAGTTTGTCCCTTGGCTAAATGATCTCTCTTATTGCTCAGTGAAGAAAAAAAGGAATGAGCCTCCTGTTTGAATCACAAAGAGCCTCACCTGGTTATTTCTGAGGAACTTAGATGGAATTCTGATAAATTCCACTGCAGAGCAAATGCCGGAAGTCACATGGGAATATCACAGCTGAAGACGTATAGGAGCTTCAGGGCAGTGGTTCTTTTACACTTGGAAGGAAACAGTTATGTTTAATCTCCTTTCCCGCACTACTTTAATTTACATAACTTCTCGGAGCTAGGAAGAAAGAAAAATCAAAGGAAAACATACAATCTGATTATAATCCCTAATGGAAGTAATTGGTAGCATGTGTACCAAATTTTGGTTATTCACTCTTCTGTTCACTTGTCGCTGATTAATTGAGAGTGGCAGTCCCAATTAAACAGCCCCTAGTAGCACGTAATGGCTAATTGTGAGCAGGTTAGAAGCCCTCTTTGTCTTTGAAAAGGTCTCTTAACTCTCCAGGGCAAGTCTGTTTTGGATTGAAGTCATAACTTGGTATTGGATGGTTTAAATTCAAGAAAGTCCTTTAATATTAAGGTTCAAATAAATGAATTTACACCCCATGTCACATGTTTAGCAGGTGACCAAGACTGTGTGCTCTTTACCCCACTTATCAGGAAATTATAATGTATAAGGGATTTAAATTGGGCCTCAACCAGACCTGCTGCTAGGGGCAAAAATAATGTGGTGAATGTATGTAGTGGGCAAGAATAAGACATTTGTTTATTTGGGTCATTGCGGTGACTTCTGATTGAATTCAGATAATTTCTTCTGTTCCCTCTACCTATAACTCAAGAACGTTACAGCCAAACACTCACTGATTTATGCAGTTACTATTACCAAATTGCCAGGCTAAACAATACGTCCCTCAAAATGCTTTGGCTAAGGGGCTCTATGATTATGGAAATCTATTACGGATGAGGGCACTTGTTATTTGCTGTAACAATTGCTGTGATATCCCCAAGACTGCTTCTACACACTGCATAGGCTAGCAGCCTCACTAAATCATGGAATATGTTGGCTGGAGTTTTATCAACACAGTTCTCATTAATAGAAATGGGAATTGTGTGGGCAGGAACCATGGCCCTCCTGGGCGAGCATGTGTGCACCAATGAGAACTTTTCACACAAGATACCATTTCTCTTTCCTTTATCTCAGAAGCAAATTAAAAATTTACGGAAGTCATCATTTCACTTTGAGATCATCTGTGGCTAAAGACGGACCTGGATAATCGGGAAAATTAGCATAGTCCATTTCAGGATGCAGGTCTGAATTTCTTTTCCATCTTTCTCAGCATCTTCCCTTTTGACTCACCGTAAGGACAGCATTCAGGGAGGTGAGTCACACTGGCCAGCTTCTAAACCATTCATCCAGCCTCTGTACAACTTTTCCATTTTTTTATTCAACTTCCTACTCTATCTCCTTTGCTTTTCTCAGACTCATTTGCTGTACACGTATGCAGAATACGAGTGACACATTCCCTCAAAGGTCAGGGGAACTGGAATGAAGAGTCATGATAGTTTTCTGCCTTGATTCTTATTCTTTCATTGCTTTTTCTTTTTTTCAGGTGCACCCATAAAAGGAGACACTTAAGATCAGTCTATTAGTTGGGCTATCGGTTCTGTTGTGAATAACAGGAACCTCCATATATCGTGGCCGACATGCGACATGCGTTTGTTTTTCTCTGATATAAAAGTATAGACATAGAGGCTAAAATGATGGCTTCTGAGTCATCTGGAACACAGACTGCTTCCAGCTGTCCATCTCACCCGGGTTGATGAACTGGATACATGACCATCATCCTCATGGACGGAACACAGGTCTTACTTTCTCGTTCCATGCAACAAGATAGAGAAATGAGGAAAGGCATGTTCCTTACCTTTAAAGACACATCTCAGAAGTTACATACGTCATCTCTGCCTACATCTCATTGGTCACAGCTTAATCACCTATCTATACCTAGTTGCATGTACCTAGCTAAAACTGTGGACTTCTAATGATGAGGAAGGAGTAGAGAATGAATTGAGAGATATTCAACAATTTCTACCATGGTTTGTCCAGGGGGAAACCTAAATAGCTATGTGTATCTCCTCCGCACGCTTAGACTATATTTACTCTCTTTCTCAAGGGATTCTTTCAAAACCCAGTCCAGTTATTGCAGTAAACTCAAGGTTTAGGGTGATAATTGGCCCTTCTATGAGGTCAGACTAGTGTTCCTTTTAGGTCCATAACTTCCTTGTTCCATCTCACCCAATAGTCTTCAGTGGGGTAGTAACATAACAACTGTAGCAAAAACTCCTTTTTGGAAAAGGAGGGAATGCAAATCCATCTCAGTCATGAGGCTGTGCTAGTTATCAAATCCTGCTGGACCAGAATGGGGAGGGGGTGAGGGGGATTAAATCTTGTGTTTAGCATCTGTCAGCTCTTGGTTCTGACTCTCTGGGAGGACCTCTCTTCTTCTGTTATCCTCCCTGACCACATCTGAAGCAGCCCTTGGACAGTTTGCCCTCATTCTCAGCCTCCTTTCTGCTGGTGGGGGATCTGGGTTCCAGGGGTTGCTTTAGGGCTTGAATGATCACAAGGTTTGTCAGGCTAGGCCTGTGGTTTCTTTGGCAATACAATTCCTTTACAAAACTAGTAAGTATCTGGTCTATTGTTTCCAGTTAGTACTCCTTTGAGTAAGCAAAGCCCAAGGACTCATTTACACGTGGTTTTTAAATCTGAAGACTTTGTCTTTTACTTATTGACTGTTGTGTTTTGCTTACTACTCTGCGTACCTATATCCGTTTCCTAGGGCTTCCATAGCAAAGTACCACAGAGAGGGCGGCCTAAACAACAGAAATTTGTCTTCTCTTAATTCTGGAGGCTAGAAGTCCAAGATCAAGGTGTCAGCACGGTTGATTCCTTCTGAGGCTTCTCTCCTTGGCTTGTCAATGGCCATCCCCCTCTGTCTTCACACGATCTTCCCTCTGTGCCTGTTTGTATCCTAATCTTTTCTTCTTATGAGGACACCAGTCACATTGGATTAGGGCTCACACTAGTGACTTTAATTTAATTACTTCTTTAAATACCCTATTTCCAAATTTAGTCACATTCCGAGAGGACTTCGACATGTAAATTCTAGGGAATACAATTCAGTCTATAACACTATCCTTCATGGTTACCTAGAACACGGGCTTGGATGGGAAGGCAACACCTTGAATGTGATCTTTGTTGCTAGGCTGGTTCCCATGGTCTGACAGAAGTCTCATAGGGTAAAGGCTGAAAACTGGATTTCTCTTCCAAGTCTACAATTATACAATTTGCATTTAAAAGCGTTCAGTTTGGATATAGACACAGTTATCTTTTTTGTTCTTAAAAGGCTCCAAATTTAATAGGCTTTTCCAGTAACTTAGATTGCAAACCATAGACAAACTGTATTCACTCCCATTTCTGCAAATGGTTAGTACTAGCTGGAACTAATCTCTTTCATGATTATTTATTAGAGGGGATAAGAAGCAATAGTTTGAAGTTTTAGACATCAGGCCTAGGGCTACAGATTGGTTGGCTGGGTAGGTTGCGTTGGGTTGCTGGTCTCCAGTGTCTACATGCTTAACACTTGGTATCACAATTCTACGCTGATGCTAAACATTAAATGTGTGTGGCTATGACAAACAGATATTCAACGTAAGAGTGACTTAACAAAATAGAAGTTTTCTTTCCCTTTCTCTTTCAAGATGTAGGCAGTTCACTGCTGTTATAGCAGTACTATACTACAAATATCTACAACCCAGAGGGCTTCAACTTTCCACTTCACCATCTTTTGGGTGTAGTTTTTACTAGTCTTAACTGGTGCTCCCACAATTGCATGTTCACAGTGAAGACACTAAGGAACACTAGGATTCTGAATTAGTTCTGAACTTCTAAAAAATCAAACTGTATTCAGAGTCATATTAGGGCATATTCTGTGGTATTTTCATTCCAAACATTCATTCCCAACTCAAAAAAAAAATGACATAGATTATTAATCCACTTTCTTTGAGAAGGAAAATGGGGGTGTATAATTGATATATTTAGGACATAAGCCAACACTTGATGCTACTGTTGAAGTGTTGGGTTATATGGATTTTAAATGCTGCAAGTGCTTGAACACTGACAAGGCAAACTTTCCTCTAAACAGGCATTTACTAAGTGCTTGAAGTGAACAGACCTCATCCTAGGCAATCCAGGTAGAGATGACTACCACTTTTTTACCCATAAGGAGATTATGATTTGTTGCAGAGAAACAGCAAACAAACCAATAGTCCTAATAGGCAGAAATGAAGGGGGTACAATGGAGATTCAGAGACAACAGAATGGGGTGCATTAGGGGTTGGCATGAACTCCCGTGGGCTCACAAGTAGAAAACTTCTCTAGCGAAGACAGTGACGCCTTCCCAGAGAAGGTGAGATTTTAGTCAATTCTTAATAATGGTCGGGATTTACAAGGCAGGCAGCAAGAGAATAGGGAAGGTAGGAAAGGGGGGAAGGGTCCTGGCCACCTGGTCCAAATGTGTAGTATTTTTTTCTGAAATCCTGCACATACTCTACGGCAGCTCTGCTCCCCCTGCAGAGAAGATGATGCCTTTCTCTTTGCACAAAATTCCCTTCCGCTTTCTGAATCTGGCCTCTGGAACTGCATCTGCCTAGAGGGGAGGTCTACTGAGAATTAGCACTAATGTTTCCTTCTAGCCACAAAGAGACCCTGGGACCAACACTTTAGGTATTGGAGGCAGCACTTGCAAAACCATGGAGGAGTGCAGTGATCACGGCATACCTTGCCTTCCATGCAGTGGAACTTGTGGACTTGCCAAGTACTGTCTGTCACCTGTAGTTTCGGAAGGGCCCTGGGGGCCATGTAGAACATGGATGGACTGGCACTGGAGGAGATGAGACTGGAGTCAGGAGTTCACTGTAATGTCATTCTAGGGCAAGTTTAAGTTAGCATAAGTGTAATCAAGACCAATGCCATAATTAGCTTTAATCCTTTGAAACTAACGTTAATGGGGAGCTCACCTGTTATAAACATTTTACTGGCAGCAGGATATGAATCATAAATAATCCAAACTTGGAGGGATCCAAATAATCCAAGTTGGAAAAGGGATCCAAATACCCTCTTGGCACAAAGAATCAATAAGGTGACACATGCATCTCTAAAAGCTAGAGAGCTTTTTAAAAGACAGTTCAGTTCTTTTAACTCTTTTTTCTTTTGAATTTTAGCTTTTCAAGATGGCTTCAGAATCCGGATTTCCCCCCAATTGCTGGGGGGAATTTATCATCACTAAATTTGTGTGTGAAGTAGGAGAAAAAAAAATATGATTCTGTGACATTTGCGATGTTGGAATTTTTTTAAAATTCAGTAACTAGCAGTTTCATAAACTCACGGACTATTAAAATTAGAAAAGACCTTTGAAATATCTTTCAACTTCCTGATTTTACAAATGAGAAATTTGAAGTCCAAAGACATTATGGGATTTGCCCAAGTTCACAGTTAGCTACTGGCTGGCTGATCTGGGACCCAAACTGAATTTTCTTGCTTCTTAGTCCAAGATTTTTTCCATCAGAAAATGATTTTTATTTTTTTACCTAAGAATTGAAAAAACTGATAGTGGTTGTTTATTTTAATTTTATGGCAACTTTCCCAGTTCCTCTATTGAGCAGTTTAAGGGATATACTTCCTCTTAGTTGTATTGATTTTAAACAAGTGATTGGGGCTGATCTTTGGTTTGTTTGTGTTTTGGAGGTTTTCTCTTTGTTCTCGAAAGATCGAAAAAGTCCTGTGTCGTCTCTTGTTCTTGTTGGAGAAAAATGGGGAAAACTCCCCCTTTGCAACGGATGGAGGTGAGTAGTCAAAGAAGAGAAGCAATTGTTAACGAAAACCTTCATGGGATTAAGACAGTCTTTTTAAAAAAGTTAATGGACAAGCACTTAATGATAAAATATTCTGGATTTTCTGCAGGAGTGGAATAAATGTGAAGTTCAGACAATGAGATCAAGTAGCACACTACAGCCTCTCAAGTGGTTTCGAAAAGTTTTCCATAAGATTTTGCAAAATGGCATCTGGTAAACCCATTCTTGACTGCAAATAGGAATTACTATTCTTTGGCCCAAGAGATACTTTCTCACAGTCAAATGGGGGGTGTTGTCACTTCATCTGACCTGGTGTTTCATAAACCATAAACTCTGCGTCAGAGTGGGGCTCTTTCTTCTTTTGGAGTTCCTAGGCTAGCCCAGGCTTGTTCAGGGGGCCCTCCCCATAACTTTTGAATTTTTAAAAGATTGAGGCTAAGTGCTGTCATTGTTCCAACACAGCTCCTTTCTCCAACTCTTTTCTGGGTCAGCATATTCAGATTTTCCCAGATGTAGCTTGGCCTCAACAAGACTCGATGACTCAAGTTTCTGTTGTATAAACAAAAAGGTTTATACTAACTGCCTCCATTTATGTTGCTAGGGTCTTTACTCATCGCACTTTATTCATCCCTGGTACACTGAGTTTCCGGTGAAAAGGTAGATTGTCTGTACTTCCAAAATTTAGATGGTCTTCGAATAAAGAGTTAAATTATCCATACAACTTTCTCTCCTTAATTTTATGAAGCACACACTGCTAATCGTCTTGTTCCCATATTCATTATCCCTCCCCTCCTGAGATTTTACTGGGTGCGTGATTTCCCCAACATCAGGCTGCATTTCCCAGGCTCCCCTGTAGCTGGTGTGGCCACGTGACTACATTTTGGTCAATGGGTTGTGATCTGAAGTATGTGTGACTTATGGGTTTAGCAACTAGAAAGGTATGTGGTATGCTCCCTGGTCTGCCCTTCTCACTGCATGGAAGTTGCCTTGGGCCCAGAGATGGAAGCTGTGTCTTGAGGATGGGAAAGCTTTCCGTTAAACCCTGCATGACTTGCCTCTGAACTACTATATGAGAAAGAAATATTTTCTGTCTTATCTATTACCTATCTATCTATCTATCTATCATTTATCTATTTATTATTTATTTATTTATTTATTTATTTATTTATTTATTTCACCATGATAAGTGTACTCTTCAATCCTCAATCCCCATTTCCCCCATCTCCCCATCCATCTCCCCTCTGGTAACTAACCATCAGTTTATTCTCCATAGTTAAGAGTGTGTTTCCTGGGGCACCTGGGTAGCTCAGTCCACTAGGTGACTGACTTTGGCTCCAGTCATGATCTCCTGGTTTGTGAGCTCGAGCCCCGTATCAAGCCCCTGTATCGAGCCCCGCATTGAGTCCCGCACCGTGCCTTGCATCAGGCTCTGTGCTAGCAGTGCAGAGCCTGCTTGGGATTCTCTCTCCTCTCTTTCTCTGCCTTTCCCCACTTTCTCTCTCTCTCCCTCTCTCTTTGTCAGATAAATAAATAAAACTTCAACAGAAGAGTCGTTTCTTGGTTTCTCTCTCTCTGCCCCTTTCTCTCTCTCTTTTTTGTCTTATTCAGGTCACTGTTTTTGGAGTGTTTTTGTTATGTCAGCTGATCCCTGCCCTAATTAATGTACCTTGCTAGAGTGTTTAACACTATTCCAATCTATTCATACCTGGATGGAGAGAAGGCAGTGGAGACGTTTGTAGCAACCACAAGGAATTCCTGTGACCAAGAATGGGGCTTCCGTCAAGAGTATGTGGAGATAGCAGAACCATTCTCAGCACAGCAGCTGAGTGGGAAAATTTATAAGAAGCCACTGACGGAGCTGAAGTTTGTTTGCCTCTGTCAAGTTCCATCTTTGAGGAATTTGTTACCTAAAATGAAACCAGGCCATATTGTGGCTTTGTTAGGTATGGAGGGGCGCATCTCCCCCAACCGTAAGGGTCTCAGCTGACAATGGTGTGATGATTTTAGCTTCTGGCAACTGGAGTACATTCAGAAGCACAGTCTGGAGGAGACTGAAAATCAACATGGCACACGGTATGCCAGATGCGGAGATTAGCCACCTCACAGACATCTCCTTGCATTCCCCCTATGGCCCCATTCATGTCGATGTTTTCATGACTGTCTGCAGATAATGAAATATACTATCAAAGGGTTTCAGAAGCTTGTTCAAAGTTACATAGTAAGAAGAAGAGTGGAGGCTTGAACTCAGGGCTACAGAGTTCCAAGGCTTATGCTTTTTCCAATAGTAATAGCCATCTATGGAAAGAAAGAGATCTCCTGATGAGAGACACTAAAAAATAAATTTGCTTGATACCCAAGGCAGTCAGCAGGAAAATGACACCTCTTTAGTCTCCACCCCTGACTACCCTGGCTTACATGCTCTATTACTAGTGTTATATTCCTATGCTTTACTTTCATGTAGTAGCTTCTCTCCATGTGCAGAAACACAGGGTTAATTAGGACCTTGAAATATCATTCTTCAAGAACACTGCCTCTAGATAGAATGATACCAAAATGATCCCTGGTCTTTGAAATCCCTCATAGTCTCTAATAGAAAACGATCCATTTTTTTTTTTTCACAACGTTCACTAAATACAGATTTTTCCTTCTGTATGACATGAGTCCTTTATGCTGTCATTTGGATGCATACCATGGCCATCTCACTGAGTAAGAAAGAACAGCAGAAATACTTATTAATCTCTGGGTAACAATCGTGTCTATTTTAGGAATTTGTTGCATTACTGTTTTCCTCACTCTTTGGAATAATAATCCGGGTTCCTTTAACCTGTCCTCATCTGCTTCATTTTGGATCTTTGTGGGTTTTTTTTTTTTTTTTTGGACATAGCACACTAAGTTTTACATTTTTATTTGTAGAACCCCAGACTGGGGCTGTAGCCATTGATAATGCTGGTTACTTTGTCGGTGCACAGCCCTGCACTGTATGTCATTGTGGTACAATTGCTTTATTTCATCCTCAATCACCGTTCTGTTGGCAATGTACTATTATCAGCTCTGTTCTACAATGGAGGAAACAGGTGCTCAGTGAAATTAAGTACTTTATGTGCTAAAATATAAGATGAGATCCTTTTCCAATCCTATCCCTCAGAAAGGAAGGGATCAGCTGCAGTTCAATTTTTGTAAAGTCTCTTGAATTCTGTGACTTCAACTTTTTTAAAGCTACAGAAGCCTGAGATGACCTCAGAAAGTTTGTGTCTAAAGCTGATAGAAGTCACCTTCATAATGCCCAAAAAAGGAGGCAAAAATAAACGACAAAGATTTATTCATTATTCTGGTGATGGGTGGGGTGGAGTCATGACTTCACAATTGCAAGGGTTGGATGTCATCACAAAGAGCCTTTAAAAGAGGTCTTTTAAAAGCAAGGTATCAGTGATTATATTGCATTAAGTGAACACAACAGCGCAAATATTCACCTACAGGATGAATGAACAAAGCAGTTGTTCTAATGTGATGTGAATGGGTAATTGTGGTTTGGGCAACAGTGTCCCGATGACAGCATCAAACAACCCACCTGGAGGTGAAGGTTATATGCCATGAAGACGACGTCAAGGGGCACTGATGTCAATGCTGCATATTAAGAACCTGAACAAAAACAGTTTCCTGAGATGTGAGAGTGAAGAAAATTTTTTCTAAATTGATATGTCCGTGATTTGATGTATGTATGTGACTAAATTAATAAATGAAACACTGTAAGTGCACATTTGGTTAGTTCATCTACATTCCTGAAAGTTACATAACCCTAGTAGGTAGGAAAAGTTTTCAATCTTCTTTGGAAAATGGAGGATTTCCTCATATTCAGGAACCTCCAGCACTTATCCAAGTTTATGGAACCAAAAGTGGGATAGCTGGGCTGCAGCCAGTCTGTCTGATTCATGGGCTCAGAGTGATTGCATGATATGGTGGACTTTTATAAAGGTGTGTTTTTTTTTTTTAATATTTATTAATTTATTTTGAGAGAGAGCGAGACAGAGAGAGCAGGGGAGGGGCTGAGAGAGAGAAGGAGAAAGATTCCCAAGCAGGTTTTGCACTGTCAGCACATGGAGCACGATGCGGGGCTCGATCTCGTGAACCATGAGATCATGACCTGAGCTGAAATCAAGGATCGGGTGTTTAACCAACTGAGCCAGCCGGGTGTTCTGGGATGATGGGTTTTTGGAATCCTGGTTCTGAGGGCAACTTTCTGTGCCCTCACAGAAAGGATGAGAGCATCCTTTGGATGAGAGCTAGGATGAGAGCTCCAGTGTGTGCTCACTAATGAGTGTCGAGATTATTATCCCCTTTTTGTCCTTCTGTTCAATAGCTCATTTTTTATTATTACTTTTTAAATGTGTGTCTTTGAGAGAGAGAGTGAGGGAGAGGGAGAGAGAGAGAGGGAGAGAGAGCATGGGTGGGGGAGGGGCAGAGAGAGAGGGAGACCGAGAATCTGAAGCAGGCTTCACACTGTCAGCACAAAGCCCCATGTAGGGCTTGAGCTCACGAACCACGAGATCAGGACCTAAGCCAAAGTTGGCCTGCTCAACCAACTGAGCCACCCAGGCACCCCCAGGAGCTCAATTTTTTATGTTTAAGGAAAAATACTTTTTTCTAGAACAATTTTTTATAGCCTCGATATACAAGAGGGGAAGATAGATCTGTACCAGACAATTTTACCTCTGGGAATATTTCTGACCCTCTTGATGTGGGCTTAAACAGATCATACAACCTCCCTGCCCTGGTTTCTTCATTCGGAGAACAATGACACTGATGATTTATACCCACTTCTCCTCCATTCTGCATCTCCCCACCCCCAATCTCTACACCCCGCCCTCCCAATAACCTGGAAAGATATTTGGAATGATGCTTTTGCAATATCCATCTCGCCTTGGGATGAGTAATTATACATGATGGAAAACACATGAAAGTATCTTGTAAGGCTGTTAGTTTCCTCCCCTGTCATCCACATAACCCTACCATCCCCCCCCCCCACATCTTTTGTTAAAAGCTAAAAGCAACTGTCAGAAATTATGTGACACAACTTCTTGGTCTAATGCACCAAATATTTTATTCCACTTATTGCCACAGGCTACTGAGGGCTGCCTTTATTTCTTTCTATAGGAAGCTGACTTTTTCCCTTCCCCCTGGTTGAACTCTCCATGAAGGAAGCCAATTTATGAGGCCAGTGGCAGTTACTTGGATGTTGGGACATATGGTTCACAAACTGCTTCATTCTGTTTTAAATCAATTCCTCCTGATGGGCTCCATTCTCTCTGCCATTTATGCCACAGGTGAAGTAATGAAGATGCTTATTGTGGCTTCCTGTTAATATTCCAAGGCCTGAGGCTCTGAACAGCAGGATGTCTGTTCTCCAGCTGTTTCTCCAACAGGAAGAAGGGATAAAGTAAACAAAGCGTACACAGTAGTCCATTGAAACCACAGGTAATCCACAGCTGCAGTAAAAACAATTCAGTGTTACCAGACTGGTCCACTGTCATAGATTCCCATCAACAAAAGCAGTGTCCAAATACTTTCAGACTAGGTGATAGTTTCTTTCAAGTCTTTCATATCCAGAGGGCAGCTAACCAGTAAATCCAGATTTTGATAAATGAGTCCTAACATTTCTGCCTTTTTAATGATTTTTAAGTGGAATTCTATGGGATGGAGAGGGGGCAGTCATGGTATAAACATGCACAAATTACTACCATCTACTCCTTTGATCTTAAATTCAAATTTAAAATATGTTTGATTGAACAAAACCTTCAAAACTGGAGCCCGTGTGACAGTCTTGCTAATATCTTGCTGCTTAATATTAGCGAACATTATTTCCCCCAAATGCTGAATGTAGTCCAGCCTATTGAATATGCAGAGTTCTTGTTATGTGACTTGTCTTTTTTAGTGATATAGAAAATGTGGATAATATAAAAGCCTCATGCGAACATATTTATTGAAGAAAAACCCAGAACCTCATTCCTGAGCCGGTTGCCATATAAATGTGTAAGTTTGGAGTCCAAAGTTAATTTCTCCGAGGAAATATCAACTTACCTCTTAGTCATCTATAAGATCTAAATCCAGAACTTTTGAAATGCTGCCAGTGAATTCCCAAAGACTTTTTTTCTGTTGAATAAGGTGTGTATTTACTCATCTCATTGAAAGCAATCGTCAGTACAGGGCCAAGTATGATTCAGAATGAAATTTAAATTGGATTAAACAAACTAAGCAAAGTCACAGGCTTAAATGGGCACAGACATTTTTAATGAACCCTGGTGGTACTGAAATGGATCTACCAAACGAGTCACTCTTTTCTGACTGATGGTGACCATGGAAAAAGACTCACGTACTATTTTATTATAATCACTTACTATGTTTAAGACTTACTTGCAACCTTTTGGTATTATTTTTATTATTCTTTTCCTATAGGGAAAAATCAGTCTGTGGATAGCATCGTCTGAGAAGTCTGATGGATGCTTAGTTTGACTTAAAGATGAAAGGATGCTTGAAACTGTTTGCCCATCATGGTCTTCAATTCTGTGAGTATTTTGAGACTTATCTTTTGTCAGCCATAACCAAGATTTATGATAGTGATATCAATTTGTTAAGAAAACAAACAATATGCTCTTCAGGTTAAGAAACTGATGACTGGGTTAAAGATGACCACATCATCCCTGCTAATGTTATGATATAGTAAAAAAAAAATGACTGAGCTTGGAGTTGGCAGGCAAAGAGATGAATAGTGCCCTGACCTTCACATAGCACCAACAAATATGGATCAGGAGTCCAGTCTCTAAGAGGTTATTCGTCACTGACTCTGTACCCAACAGTGTATGATATAGGGATGAAAATACACAGTCTTACTAAGAACACAAGCAGGAAAACTAAGGACTGAGCTGTAGTATGATGAGTGAGAGAGGGGTCCAGCATGCATTTCCTCTTCCACTCTATTCCAATTTCTTTTGGGGGAATTTGCTTTCTTCCATTGTGTATTAGTGGGAGAATAATTTCCAATGTAGCCACAGGCTGGTCAGGCCAGTAATGGAACCTAAGGCTGGCCATTCAAGCCTTCTTCTGAGACTTTGACACTAAGGTGGAGGGAATACTGTCTCTGATTTTTGGGTATGAGGCAAGTGTGCGCTCTGCTTCTTGCCTTTAACTCCCTTGGATTTGGGGCATTTTCAAGCCTGCCACTCCAACTACTGTTGAGCCCCTGATGTATCTCCAGGAAGTTCTTTTTTTATTAGACTTTCTTCAAGTCAGTTTCTTTTTTTTTTTATCTTTTTATTTTTTAAGCTTATTTATTTATTTTGAGAGAGAGGGAGACAGCACGAGCAGAGAAAGGGCAGAGAGAAAGAGAGACAGAATCCCAAGTAGACTCTGTGCCGTTAGCAGAGCCCAACGAAGGGCTGGAGCTCACAAACTGTAAGATCATGACCTGAGCCGAGATCAAGAGTCAGACGCTTAACCAACTGCACCACCCAGGCGCCCCTCTTCTAGTCAGGTTTTAATGCTTGCGGCCAGAAATCATGAAGCAGTGTCATAATCTAAAGAGGGAGTAGTAGTAGCTTTGACAAAACATTAACACATGAACTATGTCTTTAAGGACAGGAAGGGGTTTCCTAAGTGAGGAAGTGGGAAGACGAAATAGCACATGTAAAGACTCAGAGGTTAGAGCCGCTGAGGCAAGTACAGTCAGAGGAAATGCAAGCGCTTTGGTGGTTGCTGTGTAGCGTATGTGTGTGTGCGGTGTGAAACAGACCGATGCTGAGAGCTGAGGCCTGCCAGGGATAGGAGACAATCAGCTCTCTCCTCTATTGGAATAAGCTATGCCTTAGTCATTACGATGGTACCTAAAACAGGGGCCGGCCTGGAGAAAGGGCTGAGTAAATGCTTAGTGAAATGTAACAGTTGAGTTCAGTTCCTCGGAGATACTTTCTCCAAACTTTTAGAGTTGGAAAGACTCTGTCAGACCAAGTGTGCTCTGAGTGCCAAAAATCTATGTGCCATCTGGATACTGTCCCTTAAAATTATATTCGGTTGACCCTTGAACAACACAGGTTTGAAGTGCACAGGCCCACTTATACATGGATTTATTTTGATAGATACATTAGAGTACTGTAAGTGGGTGTTCACTTCTTTATGATTTCCTTAATGACATTTTCTCTTCTCTAGCTTATTTAATTGTAAGAATACAGTATATAGTACATATAACCTACAAAGTATGTGCTAACCAACTGTATATGTTATCAGTAAAGCTTCCAGCCAATAGTAGGCTGTTAGTAGTTAAGTTTCTGTGGGAGTCAAAAGTTTTGTGTGGATTTGTGACTGCCTGGGGGGGGGGGGGGTCAGTGCCCCAACTGCTGAGTTGGTCTAGGGTCAACTGTAATTTCATCCTTGCCTGCATGTAGGTAGTTTTGCACATGGAGCATTCCAGACAGTTGGAAATATTTCTTATGTTTCTGTATGTCTGGGGAAGGAAAGCCTGAGGTGTCATTTCTGTTGGATCCTTCAGTGTTTGGCATGTTTTCTTCCAGAAAGTTCCTCCCTATCTAACCCAAGTCTTCTGTGCTGCAGCTCACCTCACTTCCTGTTGCTTTCCCCTTTGAGGGTACGGACATCACAGGCTTGTTACCCTCCTTGGTAATAACAGCCTTTCACATGCGTGACGTCGATTACTAAATTGCCTTTAGCTTTCCCTTCCAGTTCTCTTAGTCTGTTTTCCAGCCTTTAATCATCTCTGCGGGTCTCTTCTCAACCTTGTCCAAGTGCACAAAGTGCCTCTTGAAGCACTTTCCAGTTTCAAAACAAACACCAAAATTTCCAGGCTTGTTCAAACTGGCAAAATGAGATGACTTTCTAAGAAAAAAAATATAAAAAAAAAAAGATATTTCAGATGTTCCTGGAATATGAAATGATACTCCAACCAGTTAATGTAGGGATAAATCTTTCAATATTTGTCTTTTCAAGCTGATGTCACTTTTGGACAGATTCTTGTTCCCTAAAAGAATCAGACAAGGTCAACATAATAAATGTTTATAGAGCGCCTACTATGTGCTGGACATTTTGTGTGGCACTAAGGAGCAAAAAATAAATGAGACATGGTTCTTATTAAAGAGTTCATAGGCCAGTAGTTGAAGGCAGAAACAAACAAAACCCATTCAGTGGGACAGATACAATAGCACAAATAAGAGAATGAGGAAGAGTAGAGGCAGAAGGAAGGAAGATGGCATCTCTAGCTGATGAGGTCAGGCTTGAGAAGATTCTTCTTAAAAAAAAAATGTTTTTTTAATGCTTATTTATTTTTGAGAGAGACAGAAACAGAACGTGAGTGGGTTAGGGGCAGAGAGAGAGGGAGACACAGAATCTGAAGCAGGCTCCAGGCTCTGAGCTGTCAGCACAGAGCCCAACGTGGGGCTTGAACTCATGACCCTCGAGATCATGACCTGAGCCGAAGTCGGAAGCTCAATCGACTGAGCCATCAGGCACCCTGAGAAGATTCTTGAAAGAGGGCTCAGAGCTTTCCGGGCTGGATGGTAGGTGAGGAAGTATGTTCCTTTTCTGGGCAGAGAACTGAAGGTAAGAAGACAGGAAACAGAGGGGTGTGTTTGATAGTCAGCACAGGACACCGGGAGCCTATGGCAAGAGATGAGGGTGCTGAGGATGAGATCACAGAGGGCTCCATTTATTGGTCATAGGAGTTTGAATTGTGTGTGGCAATAGGAGCCATTAAGAGCTTGTAAGTAATGTAATAATTTAGGAAGAGCCGGTGTACGGAGCAATCGCTCTGCTAAGAAGATTGTATGAGAGAGGCATGGGTTGAAGCGGGGTTGGCCTGGAGACAGACTCAGGAGTTAGGAGGTGCTTGCAATAAACCTATGAGAAATGATGTGGGCCCTGGTGGCGTGGGGGGGGGGGGAGTTGTAGCGAGGAGGAGACAAAGTGACTGATTGAAACTCGGCAATTTTGAGGAATTTCCGTGAAAGTTGGGAATGAGCAAAATAAGGCAGATGCTATAGGACATGGTGGGTAAGTCAAATGCCAATCAGTTCCTCCATTTCAGTTTTAGTTTCCAGAGGCCAACTCCACTAGACTTCAACTACGAGTTGAAAAGCTAAGATGTTACCTTCCAGAGCCATTGGGAAGAATATTCCTGAATTCGTGTTAATCTTGGTATCATAGAATCAGACAAGAAACTCAAGAAAATTAGACAATTCAACTGTGACTACATCATCCAAAATGTTACTCCGGGAGGTAGGGGCTAGGCAGGGGAATGTAGCATTTAGTAATCTAGGTCATTTACATACTCAGGGTCTGCATAAGATACAAGATACAAGAGGTAAACTTTAGAAAGTATGTATTTCAGATGCAGTTAGACCAGGTACTTTACTTACCTAAAGAGTGAGAACAGTGGGTGACAGGTGAGTTAGTGTGCAGTTGCTGTGATTGCCAAGTTGGTTGGCATTTTGTCAGATGGTGGCTGCTGTGGGGGAAAAAAGTCCCTTCTGCCTTTCCCCTCTCTGGGGCCCCGGTAGCCGCAGGAATGAGGGCAGGATGTGTTTGAGTAAGTGCTGGGGAACAGTCAGCATGACTGAGGGTGTGTGTGTGTGTGTGTGTGTGTGTGTGTGTGTGTGTGTTGGTGGTGGGAGGGGGTGATGTGGGCAAACTACTGAGAAGAGGGGCAATCCTTGTAAGTGGCCATGACTTAGGCATAGGGACCTCAAAGGGACCGTTCATTAAGAGTCTTGAGGTTCAAAGGGTGAGGGAAAATGAGGGCAAGCTAATGAACTTTCTGCCAGGAGTAAGTTCCTGAAATTCATTTGGAAGTTTTCATTGTCAGTGGGTTTTAGAATGCTTGGTATTGACACTTGATTACTTTCTTGGAAATCTATCATTATGAGAGGGACAAATGAGACTTATTCTAGACAATTAGTGAAGCTGAATTCTTAGGATTGCATTAGGAATGCTGGCTTCACCTCTGTGGTTACTTTCTTTAATTCTCTCATCTAATAATAGTAATAGCACCAACAGCAATCTCTAGGAGTCTGGTGCTTTACATATATTACCGTACTTTCTGACAACAATGCTGTAAGGTAGGTATTATTTTAGAGATAAGGAATCTGCAGGCAGGGAGGCTCATGCTATGTCCACAGCTGCTCTGCTATTCAGCACTCAGAACTGGAGCTGCCTGATTTTGAAGGTTTTGCTCCCCCCACTCCCTCTTTCCTCTCAGCTTAACCCCACAGGGAGCAGAACCGGGTAGATCTATAGGCACAGCTTAAGGCTTTGTCAGCCTTTGTCAGAGTTAGCAAAATGGAGTCTGTGGTGTACCTAGGGGTCCCGGCCAGCAACCGAGCAGTGTTCTTCTGACTCTGGGCTGGCAAGTGATTCCTCTCAGGATTCTGACTGAAGCAGAGGGTGGCGACATCAGGGCCCGAATCGAACTGCTGCCTGGCCTTGACTTCAGAGGCCGGCGTTCCTGTGATTGTTTTCTCGGGTTTTAATTTATGCTCCTGCCAAGTTGCAGACCTGGTGTCTAAGCCAGATAGAAAGGTGCATATTGGGCAACTGGAGCATATCAGGCAGCTATAAAGAAGCCTGTTTGGTCAAGGGCACCTGAGCTCATGTGGGTCAGGCTTTCTTCTTTGTGTGCTCTCTCTGGATGGGCACCTGGTGCCATGTCCTGTCAATCATACATGATATGATGTCCCTGATAGGGGATGAGGAGACTCTGCAGAGCTTAGGCGTTTCTAATTGGTATCGCTTTAAAAGATTGGATTATACGGGAATTTCTCTTGGCTCAAAGAATAATCTTGGATTATAGTCATTTGATAGATAGTTTTTGGGTAGTCAGTATATTTTAAGCACAGTTCTACGTACTCAGGTTATATCATTGATTAAAATAGAAAAAAGTGATTGTTCTTGTTGAATTTGTATTCTAACCGACAAATGTTACTCTTCGAGGGACATAGTCTTTCTCTTTTTGTTTTTTTAAGTTTATTTATTTTGAGAGAGACAGAGCACAAGCAGGGGAGGGCCAGAGAGAGAGAGGGGTATGGAAGATCCGAAGTGGGCTCTTCATTGACAGCAGATATCCTGATGTGGGGCTTGAGCTCACGAATCCAGGAGATCATTCATTTATTCATTTATAAATGAATAAGAAGTTAGACAGTTTGCAGTACTCTACCTAGAATAAAACAAAGCTGCTTGTGAACATAACATAAAGCAGAATAGGATAAATTCCATAATATAGATATTAAGGAAGTGAAGTGGGGGTTCAAAAGCAGAGCACATATTTTGATACCAAAATTAGGCCTCATGGGGAGGGTGGCATTTGAGTTCTGTTTTAAAGGACAGGTAGAGGGGTCCCTGGGTGGCTCAGTCAGTTAGGTGTCCGACTTTGGCTTAGGTCATGATCTCACAGTTCATGGGTTTGAGCCCTGCATAGGGCTCTGCACTGACAGCTCAGAGCCTGGAGCCTGCTTCAGATTCTGTGTCTCCCTCTCTCTCTGCCCCTCCCCTCACTTGCACTCTGTCTGTCTCTCAAAAATAAGTAAACATTAAAAAATTTTTTTAAATAAAAATAAAGGACAGGTAGAATTTTGGCTGGTGTAGATTCATTGGAAAATCATATCAGATGGAAAGATGAACATAGTAAAAACATGGGTGTATCTGGGGAAGATTGAGAAGGCCAGTTTGGAAGATGAAAGCTGGGAAAGTAGCTTGGGTGATATTGTAAAGGGCAAATAAATAACTGGGTCTTGTTTTTGTAGAAAATGATAGGTCATTTGAGGTTTATAAGTATAGAAAGGACATGATCAGAGCACTTTCTTAGGGGACGAGTCATTGATCCTTTGAGCAATTATTTGCTAGGCACTTTAGCTTATATTGTTTTAAATACTCCTGAAATGAACCACCATTTAATGGAGCAAATTGAGGATTAGAGGGTTTGGGAAAATTGTGCAAGATCACAAAATCAGACAGAGATGAAACCAAGATTGAAATACAAATCTATCTGGTTGTGAAAATTTTTCCCCCTAGTAACAGTGTTTGCAAAAATCCAGTTGAGAAGAAACAAGAACTTGTACTATAGTGGAGGCAGAATAAAAGGAGTTGAATGTTTAGGAGGACGGATGGGAATGGTACATTGAAAGTGGGTCTTAGAGAACCTCTCAATGGAATTTAAGAATGGATGGAAGGAAGAGATAAAAGGAGGAAGGAGTCAATGATGATTGAGAATTTTACATAGTGGGAAGAAGGAGTCAATGATGATTAAGAATTTTACGTAGTGGAACAGTGGCACCATTAATAGAAGCTGGGAAGCTGTGTGGAAGAACTGGTTTTGTAGAGGAAAAGGATGAGTTTGGTTTCGAGCATGTTTGCTTTGTGTTGTTGGAGAAACATCCAAATATCTGGCTGGAAGATAACAATGAATGTTTGATCTCATGACCAAAGAACTGGGAGCGATCCATACAGAAGTGATTATTCAATTGGATAATATCACTAGGGGAAGAGATAATTGGACAAAAGTAAAGGGCCAAACCAAGATTAGAAACTGGGTTTCAGAGTAAAAGGAGCCAACAAAGGATTCAATTCTTAATTTTGCAAATATGACCCACAGAAAGGGAAATTAGTAAAGAGAAAACAAGTGTTAGGCACCTGATATCTAGGAAACTTAAGGACGTGGATTCTTAAATACTCCACAGTGACTGCCATGTTATCTTATATTTTGTTTGGATAGCTTTTGTGTCACTTGTATGAGTGATCTAGAATGCCTTCTTGGCATTACGGTAGTGTTGTCCTGAGTTGATGCCTCAGTCCCTCCTGTCTATGGGGCTTGGGGCATTCTTGGATGTGTACTAATAATTCAAACATAGGCACTCTTATTTGGGAATGTTTGAGCAATATCTCCTTAAGCCCTGCCCTTACTGGTTGTTGTCCTACAAAGGAATGCGTATATGGCTGATTTTGTACCTCCATTCCCATCTTTTCCATTTAATTCCTGTAGGAGAACACAATGAAGACTGGGTTCTTGACTGGGAAGGTACTTGGAATAAGCCACAGTTAAGACTTTAATCCCACTGTCCCATGAAAGCGTGAATCTATGTCTTTCTTTTGGTAAAGAACTGGAAAGGCAGGGAAATGCACTTTTGAAAGTTTATGGAGGAAGACCAATTCAAGCAAGTGATTCAGAGATTACAAGTATCATGAAAAACAGGAAATGAGGAAGCAAGACTGTAATGAATCCTTATAAATGGTAAGTAAATTATGCCCTCACATGTGAAACGAATTGGCTGTGAAGATGCATGGTGTCCCTTCTAAAATGTCAACATTCCTGAATTTATGAAGTGCTGGTTCATGTTTCATTTGCTTGAAGTTTGCTTTTATTTTTTTTATCCACATTCTTGTGTCTTTCCTCAATTCACTTGTTCATGGGCTTTGTTTCGTTCACTGCTGAATTACCAGAGCCCAGAGTGGAGCCTGGCATACAGTAGGCATTCAATATATACGTGTTGAGCCCATCATTCCATAAATCCACTTCTTTGTTAATTCATTGATTGATTGATTGATTCGTTGATTCATTCACTCATTCTCTCATCAGAGATCTATTATTTATTATGTACCAGATTCTGTGCTAGGTCCTGGGGATAAAAGGGTAAATCAGAAGTTGTCCCTTTCCTAATGGAGCTAGGGCCTAGTGGCATGACAGTGACAGAAACAGAGGTGCAATTCCACTGGATAAGTTTGATAATAGACCTATGCACACTTTACCCAGGCTGTAGTGAGGAGGATGGAGAGGAAGAGGGGTAGGGAGAGGTCAGAAGAGGCTTCCTGAAAAAGGAAGCCTCCCTTCCTGTAGTTCAGAGATCTCCTGGTATTGATTATTTTTTTGCTCTCTCTTATCTCAAACCTCTTCCTCTCTACTGTGTCTTTCCCACCAACCTTTAAATTTGTTCAAGCCTCCACCATTTTAAGAAAAACAATTCTCCTGAGCCCAGAATCCCTCTAGGTACTTCCCTTGACTGCTTTTTTTTTTTTTTTTCTTTTCTCTCTTGTCTTTCATCTCAAGTCCTTGGAAATTCAGCTCTCATCCTCCCCTCTCCCCCAGATTGCTCTCAGTAAGGGTAACAAATGGCATTTTGGTTGCTAAATCTGATGCAGACTTTCTAGAACTTGTCTTATTTGTCTTCTTGGTTGCATTTGTGTCTGTTGACCCCTCTTTCACAATCCTCCTCCTCCCTTGGCTTCTCTGACTCTCCCATTCTGCTGCTGCTGCTTCTGACTGCCCCTTCTCGCTCTGCTGCAGGCTCTTCTCCCACAGATCATCATTTAGAGGTTGGTAAATGTTGGAATTCCACAGGGACCTTTTCTAACTCTGTATTCTCTTCCTGAGAAAATTGATCTACTCTTATGATTTGAATACTATTTTTATCCTGATGATTCCTGCATAATTTCATCTAGCCAAGATCAATCTTCTGAGCAACTGACCTTCATCCTGCATTTATTCATCTACTTAACAAATATTTACTGGTTGCCTACATGTGCCAAACACTGTTTGAGACAGAGAGGGAGAGAGAGAGAGAGAGAGAGAGAGAGAGAGAGAGATTCAGCAGTGAATAAACAAAGTCCTTGCCTTTCTGGTACTTCTATTCCACTTAAAAAGACAATGACACACACACACACACACACACACACACACACACTCTGTCAAAAAATACAATGGAGAAAAAGCAGAGTAGGGAGTGCTAGAGCGTTCATAGGAGATTTTGCTTTTTATTCAGGGTGATCAGCAATCTCCTCTAATTAGATGATGTTTATTTAAGTAGAGACCTGAATGGAGGGCAGGGTGAGCCATACAGATATCTGGGAAGAAGAGCTCAACTCACAGAGAAAACAGCCAGAGAAAATGGTCGTTATCATCATTCTCCATTATATTTGCCTATATTGAGTAAGAAATCCCAGATGATGAGAATCTTCTCCCTTTGGATCAGAGATGGGTAACTGGGGGAACAAGCGACTGGTGCCATTTCTGTATTTTTCCTTCTGAACCTTATACTCAGCAAGCTGGGCTTCTTTTCTTGCTTAATGTAGCTGAATCATACAGGTGGGCTAGGAAGAATTGAAATAGTCTCTGTAAATTAGTGGCTATCCCAGAAGCCATTTGGCAATAATTATCTTCCCCCACAAAACCACTCTTCCACCCATGTTCTCCCATAGAGACCAGAAAGAGTGGTTAGGAGGCTGTTACATTCCTTCCTGGCTCTGCCTTAAAATATGGTTTTGCATCCCAACTCCTAATATTAAATTTTATGATAGAATTCTAAGATGGCCCCCATGATTTCTGTTCTCTAGTGTTACTTTGTGGTAATGTTGGGTTACATGGCAAAAGAGATTTTTGCCGATGACATTAAGGCATTTATCAGTTTACCTTAAAATAAGGAGATTATCCGGGTTGGACGAGTCAGATCCCACGGCCTCTTTAAAAGCTGAGTTTTCTGCGGCTGGTTGCAGACTTCAGAGAGAATTGAAGCCTTATAGGGATTTGAGGTGAAGGGAATTCTCTGTTGCTGACTTTGAAGAAGCAGGGATTTTCAACAGAAGAAACTGAGAGTATTCTCTAAGAGATAAGAGAGGTACCTTGCTGACAGCCAACAAGGGAACGTGGTCTCAGTACTACAACTATGAGGAAATGAATTCAGCCCACAACCATGTGGACACTAAGGCAGATTATTCTGTCTTAGAGCGTTTAGACAGGAACTCAACCCAGCCCACACCTTGATTTCAGCCTTGTGATACTTGGAGAAGAGAACCCAACCATGCCTCCCTGGACTTCTGAATATATAATTGTGATCTAATAAATGGGCGTTGCTTCAAGTAGTTAAAGTTGCGGGAGTTTGCTATGGAGCCACAGAAAACCATATATATTTCAGCAGGATACTCTTTTACAACTATTAGTTCTTCATGGAAGAGTTTTAACGACATTTTCTTTTGCCTTGGAACAATTCTTTTTAGACTGAATTGTAATAAAGGAAGAGTTAACAGTAGGGCCTCACAGAGTGCCAAACGTGCTACTCAACACTTGACATCTCATTTAAGGCCTACAACCTGCTCATCTAAGAGGCATCATTGACGATCTCCATTCTACAGAGGAGGGAACTGAAGCTCAGAGAAGTTAAGTAACCCATACAAAGTCCCTCAACTAGCAAATGGTAGAGCTAGAACTTGACCTCGCGCTGCCTTACTCCACCACATAGACACACTTGTCAAAAGGTTTAGCGACTCCATTTGTGCTCTAACATTTAGATCTGAGAAGGATTTGTGACCCACGTAGCTCTAGATTGTAAACTATAGGGCTGGACAATAGGAAACATTTTCAGGTACAATTTGTGCACTGTTTGTGGTTGCAATAGATTAGGGAATCGTCTGGGGCACAATATCAATGGACACCCATCTATTTTTTGTTGTAATTAGACAAGGAGAAGGAAAAAGAAAATGAAAAGTAGTTGGAGGGAAATGGTTAGAACTAATAAAAAAAAATGGGCTTGATGTGGGTTTGAAGGTGGTTGGTCACAGATGTATTCAATTTAGCAATCCCCTGTTTCATGTCCATTCAAGCATGGGCAGGTGTCCTTTTTGCATGTGTTGCTCAAAGCTTAAGGCTGTCTGCCTTGTGCCAAGAAAAAAGAAGCAATTAAATATTTTAATATTTCCTGCCTATAAACTGCTCCCTGTTTTATTACTTCAAATGCACTGGATTTAAAAGGAGGTGTGAAAGGCTCCTGAGCCATTAATAAAAGGCTGCAGCCACTTGAGAAGAGTGATGCTATGCATTTTTCAAAGGCATGATTTCGGTCTGAGTACCTCACTCCACAGACTGTTGATTTACGATGGTCCTGAAACTGATACAGAAGCATGAGGCAAACACTTACCGTGCTTCCGGAATATATTTGGGTAGAACACAGACAATGAATTCTTTTCCTTGGGGAAAATATAAAGGAATAAAGGGAAGAAATATGAAAGCAGCAGTTCAGAAGTTATGGTGCAAAGTAGAGTCAGCGTAAAAAAAAGCGGATCTTTTCCTAGACCATTGGTGAATGTCATGTGGTTAATTTGTGAGATTTCTGTTCTTGGATGGACAGAATAAACAGTAGAGGTTTAGTGATTTCTTTGAGTCGTTGAGGGCTTCAGACAGAGACGTGGCCTAAAGTGAAAAGGTAGGGGCCCCTGCGTGGCTCAGTCGGTTAAGCATTGGACTCTTGATTTCAGCTTGGGTCATGATCTCACAGTTTGTGGGTTCGAGCTCCACGTGGAGCTATGCTCTGACAGTGCCATGCCTGTTTGGAATTCTCTCTCTCCCTCTCTCTGCCCCTCCCCCCACCAAAAATAAATAAATAAAAGGTAAAAACCAAGATGTGGTTCTATATTTTCTTATAATCAACTAAAAAGAACCAAAGTTCTAGTTCCCAGAGGTCTTAAACATTATTAAAAAAAAAAATGTTCTCTTTCCCTTTTCAGGGATGGTATGTAACAGAAGCCAAAGCATGAGGGATGTTGGAAATTCAGTTCAACCCAGCAAGCTTCTGTTGAGTGCCACTACATACAAGTTCCTGCTTGGTGCTGGGAAGGTTCAAAGAAAGCCAATGCTCCTGTCCTTTGTCTTAGGTAGACAATTTGGTCTTCTGTATGGACATGTTGAAATCTTTTAGAACATGCTGGAAAGATGTTTCCTAAACTTCAGTCACTCCTCTGCCACTTCTATAATTCCCACTGTGAGCTACCTTTTATTTGTTTGTTTGTTTGTTTTAGCCCAAAGGTTACTTAAATAAATTTAGCTTTATCTTACAGCAATAATATCTGGGAAATCATAGGTGTGATATGCGGGTTAAACCTTTCCAAATGCACCTTCGAATAAACAAATCTTAACAACATCCTACCTGAAACCACTGGGTTCATAAACATTTAGAAATTTAGAGCACTCTTGCACATACTATATGTTGTTTAGCGTCACCATAGGGGTGTAGGCAGCATTGCATAATCATTCATTTCCACAGCGAGACATATAAATATTTGCACTGGGTAGAATATGGAGTAAATAAAGCTATTGAATAGCTTCATATCAATTCAGTTCAGTAGGAAAACTTAGGCTTTCATAGATTTTTGGATTTCATAAGGAATTGTGGTAAGTGCCATTTAAAAAGCCTGTGTACCACAGAAAACAGAATCATTGGTAATGTCCAAGGTGTGAATTTAACCTTTCTTTCAGATATATAGCTGGGCTAAACGTTGTTTTGTTTTTTTTTTAAACAACAAGGTTGTTATTGAAGTATAAATATAAATACATTGAGGAAGAACTTAGAGAACACTGATCTTAAGCACACAGTCCAATGACTTTTCATATATACATATATCTTTTTGAACATGTAGGAATTCATATATATATATATATATATATATATATATATATATATATGAATGATACGGAGAATTAAGAGCTGAACGACCCAAGATAAATTGGAAACTCATTTGCTTGGGTTCTCCTAAAGAGTTGCACTGCATTCTTAGCCAAAACAGTAGCAATGGATGTAGAAACACTCCCTCTCTCTCTCTCACTATATGTGTGTGTATGTATGTATATATATATATATATATATATATATTTCCACATAACCACCACCCATGTTGAATACAGGACATTTCTGGTACCCAGAAGCTTCCCTCTGTCCTTTCCTGGTCAATACTCCTCCAGCCCCCATACCATGAAAACCACTGTTTTGAGTTCTATACATGGGTTAATACAAATAGAATCATACTTTGGCTTCTTTCACTTAGCACAATGTCTGTGAGATTCTTCCACGTTACTGCTTTATTAATGGTTTGTTCTTCATTGATGTGTACTATTCTCGTGGTAGCTTTTATGAACTCTTAGAATGCTACATGCAAATATTTTAAGTTAATACTTTCTTGGGATTGAAGCGTTCTCTTTCTCTTCGAAAGACAATCACATATAGAAAGCTTTTGTTGGGAAATTTTATGGTCCCCCTTTCCGCTGATTTAGAAGACACAACTCATGTTGTGATATTGTATGTACATGGAGGTTGTATTCAATTCCCATCCCGTTTTTACCACTTTTGATGAGTGGATGCAGGCTGCTAGCTTCATCATATAAAAAAAGAGATCAGGAGATTCTGAAGAATCATATTGATTTAATTTTTGGATAGGGTAATACTTTAGAGAAGGAAATTAAAAGCCCATATTGTTATACAGCTCGATTATGATAAGACATGAAAGACTCCTTAAAATAAATTTTATACTAAATTTGGGATGGTGCTTTATGTTCAGGCCAGCTGTTTGTGAAATGGAGTGAGCAGGCATGAGTTGGGAGCGATCACAGGGAGTTTTTTCACTTCCTTTTGCGTTCCTTCACAGCCTGGCTTCATTGAAAACATTTGGGTTGGTGTGGATTACTGGAACATGAGAAGCCCTCGTTCTCAAAATACAAAAACACATTCCAGAAATGAATAGCAAGGAATTGTCAGACCTTTGCCACTTTAGACTGATTTGGAGAATTAAGAGCTGAATGACCCAAGATAAATTGGAAACTCACTTAATCGGGTTCTCCTAAAGAGTTGCACTGCATTCTTAACCAAAACAGTAGCACCGGATGTAGAAACACTCACTAGTTTTACAAAAAGTATATATCCGAGGAGCTAAAATACATTTAGAGCTCTTATACGTGTATTTCACCCACATTATCTGATGAGAGACAAAACAGCAAAATAACACGCGGGTTTTCAGATCAGAGAGACTCGATTTTAGATCCTCTCCCTGTCATTGAGTAGCTAGCTATGCAATCTCAAGGACATGAACACCTCTGATTCTCAATCTTGATTTCTCTCTCTCCCTGTCTCTCTCTTTTTTGTAGTATTTGCAGTATTGTTATAAGTGAACCATTTCAGAAAGGACCATGCCAGTGAATTTTAAAGTAAGAGCTAAAAATGATTAAAGAGGCTTTCATTTCATAATATAAGAAAGCCCAACACATAGTAAACTGACTGATACAGTATGTTGCTACATCTTTATTTAGGTGCTTAAGGCATATATGCTGTGAACCATGAATCTTCCTTTGTTCAATAACAAGGTCTATTCTGCTTAGTGGGAATGATTTTGCCAAGAACCCAGCAAAATGCCAACAGAACTAGCCATATGATTATGTTTCCTGGTCATTATTTTTTTGGTGGAATATGGCCATAGTTCATAGAGAGTAATTGTCTGAAAGGTTGAGTATGTTTTTTTCCCTAAAGGGAGAAAGGGGTGGGGGAAAAGAAATTCAAGTGAGTATTCATTACATGTCTTTGAAAGCTAATTATCTCTTCATGGATAACTACTCTCCAGAAAAAAACCAGCCAAACCACTTGAAACCATCCACAAAGCTCACTGGCCAGTTAGGACAATGATGCTGAAAACGATTGCCATGCTTAATTTATTTGATTATACCTTGTTTTATAGACTGCCTGATGATTAGTGCAGGTTCAAATTCAGAACCAGGATTTACTTTTCAACCAACAAATTATTTTTCTCTGCTCCCTTGCACAAAACTAAGAACATTTATCACAAGAGGTATGTACCGAGGCTTCAAAAGATATCGTTAGGTTGGAAGCAAAATGAGCTTAATCTTGGTCTTTGTCAAGAATTGCTTAATTCTATTGGCCATGGTCTGGGAAAGGCAGGTAATAAAATGACAATCTGATTTTAAGGATACTTCTTGGAGATGAAGGGGACAGCTCCTCCCCTCCCCCACAAATATTTTCTATTTGTCCTGATACCGAAGAGAACTTTTTTTTTCCTACAAACGAGATTAAAAATCCAGATTTTCATTAAAAATTCTGAGAAATTTCAGATTTAGCAAATTGTTTTCTGATGTTGGTAATAAGGACTCCCTTGCTCCCCAAATACTTGGTGACTAATCTTTATTCTGATTCTTATTTCTCCAATGGCAGATCGCTTCACGCCAAATTCTATAAATATTTATTAAAAAATTAAAATATTCAGGCACTGTGATTGGTGCTTCATGTATAAAGATGAATGTGATCAAGCTGTACTCAAGTCCTCGACTGATCAATCTTCCTTTTCTGAATGTTGCTTCCTTAAAACATTTTGCACCTTAGCCAAAAAAACTATGTTAAAAAACCGGGACCAAGGTAAAGAGGGATCGCCTCACTGTCCAGTTTCAAACTACACGAACAACGTCTCCTTTAAAATGTTGAAATGGCAGAGTGACTTTGTTTTTACTAAAGGTATATTTTCCTCTCCTTTTAAAGACATATAACAGTATTGTTTTTGCTGTAAAAGAACGAGTCAGGTTCTGGGCTTTTCATGACCAAGTTAAGTAACTCAGAGCCTTGGTGCTAACAATGAAAGTAAGATTCCCTTTCACGGAAGGGTTGGCCCATTTGAAGTTGATGATTCTAGTCTGGCTGATTCAACAGGTTTTTATTTCTTAAAGCTTTGAGCACTGTGAGTCAGAAGGAGAGGAAGAGGGAGGACATGAGCTCACTACAGAAAAGCTGGTATTAGAGGAGAAGGGAGGGATTGGGTTTTGGACCCAAACCAGAGAAAGGAGTGGCTGTTACTGCAGCATGAAAATATGAGCACTGTGGGGGAGTGGCTGAGCTGTTTGTGGACTTGGCCTCAGGGCCTCGAGGCTAATCTTCCACAGGGAGCAAAGTCATTGGTTACCAGCCTAAAGAGTGAGCTGGTTTTGGAATCTTTTCGCTCTTTGCCTTCCTTTGCCTGGAAACTTGACTTGAGAGGAGGGTCTTGCCTCTGCCCTTGACTCACCTACACCGCACTTCCTTTCGTTTGAATGCTCCCCGAAGTGAGGTCACACTGGTGAACTCATCTGGGTCCAGGAACCGGGAAAGCAAAGAAGAGCTTTCACATGTGAGGATCTGCCTATGGTGCTCACCATACTAGCCACTGGATGCCATGCTGCCTTTGTCATGGTGCCGGAGATGTGTACACACACTTTTTCCTTCCACTTCTTACTCTCAATGTCAGTCGGCTAGTGGTTCAGATTCTCCTAGAACTACTAAACTTTTTGCCAGATTTGCTAATCAAAAGAAAAATGGATGTGGCTAAGATTTCATCTTTCTATCCTACTCTTCATGGAGGGATCGTGAGAGGGTCTGTAGTAAGTAGGACCCTTTTCATACAAGTGACAGAAATGCAACCTGAACTAGCTTAAGCCAAAGGGAAGGACAAAGGATATAGCTGGGTCTCCAGGATCACTGGAAACAGGGACTCTGATATTTTCAAGTCTCTCTTCTAGCTTTCATTTCTACTCCTTTCAACATGTTTTCCTATAGGCATCCTCCACAAGGTCACCAGGATCTTAGATCAGAAGGCTTGACACCACAGAAAGATCGTCTGTCGCTTTTCCTTAAGTTCCAATTTGTGGAAGCTTCGGGAGAAACCAGTGCAGGTCACATGTAGCCTCTCTGGCCAGTGGATGGGCTCCAGGTAGCTTTCACCTGGAGTGTGTAGTGTGGTGGGGGAGGAGTGTTTCCCAAAAGAAGATGGAAATAGGAAATGAGAGTGGGGTTTGCCAAAAAGGGGAAAGGTGCTGGGAAGATAAAAGAATATATCCTTGTAACAGGACATAAAATGGATGGTAAGATATCAGAAGAGAAATTTTAGTTGACCGCTGGGTCTGGAAAATCCATAAACTTACATAATTAAACTTAGAGTTGATGGTATAAATTTATGACTAGATCTCTTTGGTTAACTTTTAGCCTTTCTTCTGGGAGGGAATATATAGCACTGAATGTTCATTTCATGATGAGATGAAAAACAAAAGGAAAAAGACTTGTTGCCCTCACATTCATGCCCCACACCAGAGTCCCAAAGTAAAAATAATTTGGCTGATTTCTTTTGAAAGAAAATGCAGATCTCTGATGACTCAGTGCAAGCTTTGGGTTAATTCCAGAGGTATCTAACGCCCAGAAAAGGAGAGTCTTGCAGCCTCATTGTTCTGGATTCTCTGAAGATGGTTTTACCCCTAGAGGGGTTAATCATTCAGGACTTTTATAAAACTTTACCAAATTTAATCACTTTGAGGGATGCTTAAAACTAACCCTACAAATGGGCAACATAACATTTCATCTCATTGTTTTTTTCTGAATGTTTATTTACCATCTATATAGTCTTTATATATTTTTTTTATTTTTTTAAAAAAATTTTTTTTCAACCTTTTTTTTTTTTTAATTTATTTTTGGGACAGAGAGAGACAGAGCATGAACGGGGGAGGGGCAGAGAGAGAGGGAGCCACAGAATCGGAAACAGGCTCCAGGCTCTGAGCCATCAGCCCAGAGCCTGACGCGGGGCTCGACCTCACGGACCGCGAGATCGTGACCTGGCTGAAGTCGGACGCTTAACCGACTGCGCCACCCAGGCGCCCCTTTATATATATTTTTTAAATGTTAATTTTGTTTTTGAGAGAGAGAAAGAGAGCGGGAGTGGGGGAGGGGCAGAGACAGAGGGAGACATAGAATCTGAAGAAGGCTTCAGGCTCTGACATGTCAGCGCAGAGCCCGATGCAGGGCTCAAACCCAGGAACTGTGAGATCATGACCTGAGCGAAGTCAGATGCTTAACTGACTGAGCCTCCCAGGTGCCCCTAATCTTTATATGTTTTAATGGCTATGTTTGCCTAAAAATATTCCCTAATTACTTCCACTAAAGAAAAACGGTATTGTCATATCCAGGGTTTTCAGTGGGAGGAAAAAGCCTAGGTCAAAGGACAGAGGAAGATTGTTTGAAACATTTAGTTGATTATTGAAAATGTCTAGGTCCAAGAGTGAGAGCAATATTGAGGCCATTTGGGAAAGATTTCTGGGCTTGGATGAAAAAAAGGTAGAATGCAGAACATGGAAAAGTTCTTCTTGTACTGGTGAGCAGCAGTCTCAGGGAGCACTGCCCAATCCAGACCATGTGTGTTCGTGCTTCTCATAGTGGTGCCCTGTGTGTCCCTGTACCTTGCATCTGACCTCTGTGGTCTTGATCATGGCTTCATGTGAGATGTGCAATTGAGAAGCATGTGGCTGACATGGAAGGCAAATTATTCCTAATCCCATCTTCATACCCTAAGGGAAGTGGGTCTGGTTGTCTGAGTCTTGTCAAGTTTAGGGCAAAGTAAATAGTTGGCAAGCTGGGAGGTGTCCCATAGCTATAGAACCTGTGGGTTTAAAGCAGGGGGAGGGGAATATCCATAAAAGTCATGTATGTCTGTGAATTGTCTCTGCACTGGGAGCTTGTTCGACTGGGCTATTTAATAGTTGATTTTGAATGTAGGCATCAGCTGTTTTCTTGTTTTTTTTCTGGTTCAAGCACCTTTAAAAGTTACCAAAAGGGTTATTAATGCAAAATTGTTGATTAAAAAAGAAAAAGAAAAATAATTAGTTGAGAACTAAATGTGCACTAAGAAAATAAACATTAACATATTTTTAGTTAAGCTACACATAGACCCATAGAGTAAATACAAAGAATTATAGGCAGATTGAAGCATAGTCCTGAGGTAATCTTGCCATTGCTCTCCCTTAGGACAGGAGTTAAACCATTAGCAGATTTGTCTAGGATAATGTCTCTTTTCTGTCCTCATGGCATTGTTTTCCTTTGATGACACTAAGACCTCGACTGCTCAATTAACAGCAAATATATAGTATTTTGCAGCAACCCCTAGTCTATCTGCAATTAACTCCAGCTTTAGAGTGCAGCATATTCTGTTCCACCTACTGAAAACAACTACTTTTCCAGTGCCATGCCTTTTTTTATTCTGTTGTCAATTGCTATTACACAAATATATTCAAAATAAGTTGAATTTGTTAGCAATTATACAGGAGCCTTCACACACTGATCCAGCTTACTCTTCCAACTTCTTTTTGCAGTCTTTCACTCATGCAAATGGTTACCTACCATTACACTCTGAAGTTTCACGTTTCCATTCCTGATCTTGGCTTTGTCTTCCTTGTCAGCCTTGTGAACTCATATATGTGCTTCTAGGCTCAGTTTAATTCTCGCTTTCTCTCTGAAATCTCCTTCATGGCTCCCAACATCCCTCAGCTAAATTATGTATAAGCCTTAGAACATTGCACTATATGTTGTTGATGATAATGTAGTGGATTTGAATTGTGGTTCAGAAAGTTATTGTGTAAAAAGCACTAATTTATTCTTTCCTTTCCCTCTCTCCTTCCCTCCCTCCTTGCTCTCTTCCTTTTGTCTCTTTTTTCTCCTTTATCTCTTCCTTCCTTTCTCCTTCCCTCCCTCCTTTCTTCCCTCCCTCCTTCCTTCCTTCCCTCCTTTTGAAAGTTAACATAAACGACAATCTCTTGGCTTTTATATTCAGGGCCTACCCAATACCTCCATTTGAGTGTTTAATAGAAAATAAAGTCAGTATGTTAAACAAGGATGTCTAGATCTCCCCAACCCTTCCTCCCAGTCTGTTTTTTCTTCAGTCTTTTCCAGATATCAGTTGGTGGTAATTCCTTCTGATTGCTCCAGTGGAAAAGTCTGGAGTAATTCTTGACTACCCTTTTTGTCTCACACACATCCAGTCTATCAGGAAATAATGTTGGCTTTACCTTCAAAATGTATCCAGAATCTGACCATTTCTTATTACATCTACTGCTACCACCGTGTTTTCTTGACTAGATTACAATAGCCTTTAAAACATTGTCTTTATTCTTTACTCCATAGCCTTTTGCAACTTCTAACTACAATATAATTTACTTTTTTTTTTATTGTATAATTGTTTATGGCTACCTCCTCAATTTAGAATGTAAGTTCCAGAGGGCTATTTGTCTTTTTATCCCTGCTGAATCTCTAGCCCCTGGCATGTAATAAATATTTGTAAGTAAATTAATAAATCCGATTCTTAATGGAATGAACCTATCTTGTGTGGCTTTTGCTTCCCCACTCCAGCCCTGGGGGAAGGATTGCAGTCTTCATTCAGTGGTGATACAATGGAGGGCAATTCTCATTTGTTGTCAAGCCACTCTAGAACATTTGAGGGTCCCAGTTGGCATGATTTCTTCATGACTCTGCTGCTTTTGTTTCATGTTTCAGACACAGGAGTCCTGGGTGTGGTTAGAGCCTCTTGCTGAGGGCCCAGCCTCCCCATGTGCTTCCTACAACCCTGAAATCTGGCTGTCTTCCTGGGAAAGCACACCAAGGAGTCCCTGATCTCCGCCACCACTCACCTGTTGACATCTGCCCCTTTCCAATGTGCTCTCCTTTCTCTGCCTTCAAGGACACTTCTCCTCTCCAAGAAGTCTTCATCTTCACTTTGGTGAACGCAGTTCTTTCCAACAAGGAAAGCCGCTTGTGTCTTTAAGCCGCTTGTGTCTTTTCCTCTGAAGAAAACTTTGGAAATGAGTCCCTGAGACCCAAAGTATGTGTTTGAAACAGGTCAAGAGAAGCCTTAATGATACACTTTTCACACACAGGGCTAGAGTTTTAATTTTACTGTTCTTTGGCAATTACTGGGTATTAGCACTGCAACAATCCTTGTGTGCCTGGTGTAAATTCTCCTTTTTCATGGTGGATTATGCTTTTCATACATATTTGACTTTTATTTAAGAGTTTTGCATTTATGCTTATTACTATTTGTCCTCAACTGTGTCAGTAGCAGCAGCAACTTGTGTGTGTGTGAGTGTGTGTGTATGGTTTGTGTAATTTTAGTGTCAGGATTATGTCACCTTTATAAGGTAAATGAGGAGGGTTTGTCTTTTTATATATCCTGAAATTGTCTATGTAGTGCGGTATTTCTTAATTTTTTTCTTAATCTTTATTTATTTTTGAAAGAGAGACAGAGTGCAAGCAGGGGAGGAACACAGAGAGAGGGAGACACAGAATCCAAAGCAGGCTCCAGGCTTCAAGCTGTCAGCACAGAGCCCGACATGAGGCTCAAACCCACAAACCTCGAGATCATGACCTGAGCCAAGTCAGCCACTCAACCAGCTGAGCCACCCAGGCGCCCCAATGTGGTAGGTATTTCTTAAAAGAAAAGTAGGTTAACTCTGGAGGTTTGTTTTTTTTTTTTTAGAACTAGTTTTTGAAAAAATAAATATTTCAATTTATTTCAACTCTATTAAGTCTATTTAGACTTGTTTGTAAGTTTTCCATTAGCAATTGATTAAAGTTGTGTATTTCGCTGATATTCTAAAATTAAAAAAAAATAAAATAAAATTTAAAACATTAAGTGGCACGTAAAATTATTTCTAGAGAGTGATCTCCTTTGAAGTCTTTCAGATCAGGTTCTTTTTTCCTATTTCTGCCCTAAGTTATAGACTTAAACTTGGTTTTTCTTTATTCATCCTGGGACAGAGAGAAGTCTCTTTTTTAACTTAGTGTGTATGACCAGTTAGGGTTTGTAGATTGTCTTTGGCTTTCCTCACTGACACTTGGTCCTAGATGAATTCTCCCTTCAGGTCAAAATTGGAGAATAATTTGATTATATTAGGTAATTGATGGGCAAGCCTTCTTATCCATCCCTCACAATCAGTCAGACATTCATCTAGGGTAGTGTCACGTACAGAAAAGGGACTACTACTTTCTGCTTTTCCTAATCTTTGAATAAGCTTTCCTCAATGTGTTTTCTGAAAATACTTGTTATGTAGGATATTAAGAGTTATGTGAGTCAATTTTTAATCCAGGCCAAATAATTTAGGCAATGATGGATACAAATTTAAACATGATGGTTTCCTGTAGGGAATCTCAAAAAGGTTACATGCACTGTGAACATCCGAGAAAGGGTTATGCATCCTTCCTCAAATTCTTTGTTCACAAAGCTTCCTGGAAGGCCATTTCATAGTGCTACTCTTCTGTGAACCTCATGTAGGGAATTCCTTTGTAATAGAGCAGTGTACTTGGAGATTAGCAATGCCAAGAACAAATGGCTGGAATGTTTTCTGTACCTCTTCATTTTAAGAGTGTTCACCTATTTTTCTCTTAGAATTAATCTCTGACTGGTTGTAGAATGATGCCGGGTTAAGAGCTAATTTTAGCTGCCTCAGATGCCATGCAGTAGTGGGACTACGGTCTATGCATCTCTAAGAGTGAAGAGATTAGAGGAGGAACAAAGAGGATTGCTAGGGACTCCTATTATTTTTTTATTCATATTTTTCAGTGGCTGAGATATTGTCTTTCAACAAATGAAGCATGAATAGGCTTCTGAATTTCTTTTTTAAAAATATTTTTAAATTCAATTAATTTTTTTATCGAATAATTTATTTATTTTTTATAATTTACATCCAAGTTAGTTAACACATGATGCAACAATGATTTCAGGAGTAGATTCCTTGAGCCCCTTACCCATTTAGCCCATCTCCCCTCCCACAACCCCTCCAGCAACCCTCTGTTTGTTCTCTATATTTGAGTCTCTTATGTTTTGGCCCCCTCCATTTTTATATATTTTTTGCTTCCCTTCCCTTATGTTCATCTGTTTTGGATGAACATCAAAGTCCTCTTATGAGTGAAGTCATATGATATTTGTCTTTCCCTGACTGACTAATTTTGCTTAGCAGAATACCCTCTAGTTCTATCTACATAGTTGCAAATGGCAAGATTTTCTTCTTTTTGATTGCTGAATAATACTCCATTGTATGTATATACACCACATCTTCTTTATCCATTCATCCATCAATGGGCATTTGGGCTCTTTCCATAGTTTGGCTATGGTTGATAGTGCTGCTATAAACATTGGGGTGCATGTGTCCCTTCGAAACAGCACATCTGTATCCCTTGGATAAATACCTAGTAGTGTGATTGCTGGGTCATAGGGTAGTTGTATTTTTAATTTTTTGAGGAACCTCCATACTGTTTTCCAGAGTGGCTGTGCCAGTTTGCATTCCCACCAGGAGTGCAAAACAGATCCTCTTTCTCGGCATCTTCACCAAAATCTATTGTTGCCTGAGTTGTTGACGTTAGCCATTTTGACAGGTGTGAGGTGATATCTCAATGTGGTTTTGATTTGTATTTCCCAGATGATGAGTGATGTGGAGCATTTTTTCATGTGTCGGTTGGCCATCTGGATGTTTTCTTTGGAGAAGTGTCTATTCATGTCTTTTGCCCATTTCTTCACTGGATTATTTGTTTTGGGGGTGTTGAGTTTGATAAGGTCTCTATAGATTTTAGATACTAACCCTTTTTCTGATATGTTGTTTGCAAATATCTTCTCCCATTCCATTGGTTGCCTTTTAGTTTTGTTGATTGTTTCCTTTGCTGTGCGGAAGCTTTTTATTTTGATGAGGTCCCAATAGTTCATTTTTGCTTTGGTTTCCCTTGCCTCTGGAGGCGTGTTGAATAAGAAGTTGCTGCAGCCGAGCTCAAAGAGGTTTTTGCCTGCTTTCTCCTTGAGTATTTTGATGGCTTCCTGTCTTATGTTTAGATCTTTCATCCATTTTGAGTTTATTTTTGTGTATGAAAGTGGTGCAGGTTCATTCTTCTGCATGTTGCTGTCCAGTTTTCCCAGCACCATTTGCTGAAGAGACTGTCTGTATTCCATTGGATATTCTTTCCTGCTTTGTCAAAGGTTAGTTGGCCATATGTTTGTGGGTCCATTTCTGGGTTCTCTTTTCTGTTCCATGGATCTGAGTGTCTGTTTTTGTTCCAGTACCATACTGTTCTGATGATTACAGCTTTGTAATACATCTTGAAGTCCATGTTTTTTTTAAGTTTATTTATTTGAGAGAGAGAGAGAGAGAGAGAGAGAGAGAGAACATGAGTGGGGGAGGGGCAGATAGAGAGGCAGAACGAGAATCTCAAGCTGGGTCCATGCTGTCAGCACAGAGCCTGAATAGGGGCTTGATCTCATGAACTGTGAGATCATGAGCTGAGCCAAAACCAAGAGTCAGATGCTTAATTGACTGAGCCACCCTGGTGCCCTTCAGCTTCTGAATTTCTTAAAATGCAGCTTTATTCTTAGACTTATTAGAAATCCCTAATAGATTCTTGCAAAAGGCTACAAATTTTGTTTTTGGAGATGTAATAACTTTTGTCTTTGATCATTTTCTGTGACCCCGTAAGTATTTTAACAGGGAGTTAGGGTGGGCTGAAAAATAAATTTTAAATCTATTTTCTTTATAAATACTCCTTCAAGTCCTGTAAATTAGCAATTATTATCTGAATTATCAGAATTCAGGAAACTGAAGGCTCAGAAAAGGAGGATAAACAACAGAGAGAGGGGTAAACTTCCTGCTACCTCTGACGTGGTCTCTGCAGTTTTCACACATCCCGTTAAGCATGCTTTTTCAACTGGACTTGTAGTTTTTTGTTTTGTCCTTCTTCGTAACTCTCTAGACAGCATCCTTTAAAAAGGCAACTCTCTTGCAAACAGGCAGGCTCTAAGCAATATCTTTGTAGTCAGTCCCTTGCTGAACCAGCTTTTGGTGTCAGCATCCATTAGACTGAATACCATAAGCTGCCCATCACCAGCAAACTGCCAACGAATTATCCTCGATCACCTTCATCCACCTTGTTTGGTCCTTGTCGTGAACCTAAAAAACAGAAAAAGTCCAAGAGTTTTGGACCAGTGCTACTCAAAGTGCAGCCTCCAGACTGGCATTGGAGTGGCTTTGGACTATTTGTTTGCAACAAAACAAGTATGGAAATTGAGAACAAGCATTCAGAAACTTTTATGGCAATCTGACATTGCCCTGAGTTCCAAGTGTATGCTCAGTGGGCCCTGCCCTGCTTGCTCTCAATTGTACAGAGACACTTTCCCAATCTCTTTTGTCCTTGTCCCAGAAATGGCCCATGATCTGAATCCCAAATACTCGGAGTCTGAGAAAGACCCATTAAGATGGAGAAACAGGGCTTTCTTCTCCCAGGTGCTCCACCAAGACTTCTTTCTAATGATAGTGACAGAATAGTTCATGTCTTCTCTAGCTCATGCCGAGTTCAGGTTGTGTTAAAGCAACATGAGCATGAATTGAAGCTTCTCACTCAATGTCATAGAAATGCCAAATCTATCTCTAGGTTGCAATTAAATTAGGAGGCCAGGCTGTTCAGTTGTGGCCCCATATAATGTGGCATAAGCCAGGTCTCAGAGATGTGATAAGTTATTTAGTGCCATCTGCTACAATTTCACTTATGGGACTGTTAAAATAATTTTTTTTTTCTGAAATTAGGGAATTTATTTTTTTAAATTCCCCAGTTGAATATCTTTTATGTAATACCTTGTGTGTGCTGTGTTCCAAAGAGTAAGCTAATGCATCCAATGAATTTACTTTAAGAAGAAGACTTACATTGTGTGTGCATGGGTGTGTGTATGTGCTTGTCATGTGTGGTAGATACATTAGTATTAAAGAATACCGGCTGTAGTTCCAGACTTTTGTTAAATTGAAGAACTGAACTGGTGAAGGGCAGGGCAGGGTACAACATTCTTTTTTTTTTTAATTTATTAAATTTATTTATTTTTGAGAAAGAGAGAGACAGAGCACGAGCAGGGGAGGGGCAGAGAGAGTGGGACACAGAATCGGAAGCAGGCTCCAGGCTCCAGCTGTCAGCATAGAGCCTAATGTGGGGCTCGAACGCACGCACCATGAGATCAAGACCTGAGCTGAAACCGAGTCAGACGCTTAATCAACTGAGCCCCCCAGCTGCCACCAGGTGCTCCCAGGCTATAACATTCTTAAGAGACTCAGGTATTAAATACAATCTGTTTCCAAGCTCTTAAAACATTGTGAGATGAATAGTCTTTTCTTCCTGTTCACATATCAAAATCTTTTTGGTTTGGACCCAAACCACTGTTTACAATGTCTAAAATTGTTTCCTTTCTTAGCCCATCTGCCAACACTGATTCTTAGTAGTTCATTTATTTATTCATTTAAGAAACACTTCCAGGGCTCCTATTGTGTGTCCAGTATTGTGCTAGAGGTAGGCCCTTATCTTTACAGGGGAAACCCACAACAAATCAGCGATGATAGCAGATTGTACGTTGTGGTAAATACTTTCATAGATGGGATATATGGGAGCATAGAGGGTGACACATTTAAATCGGAAGAAAGGAAATTAGAAACAAACTTTGCAGGGGAGGTGACATTTGGGTTGAAATTTGAGGAATAAGAAATAGCTGCTCAAAGAATGTCTTCCTCATGGGTGTGTCCTTGCACGTGTGTGTGTGTGTGTGTGTGTGTGTGTGTGTGTGGTTTGCGTCTGTGGGAACATCCTCAGTAGAGGGGTGACAGCATGTTAGAGGGCACAGAATCATGAGTGAGGAAGATATCCCAGAGCAAGTCTAGGTAAGAGATCCCAAATCTCCCTACATCCTAAGTGCCACAAAGAGGGACTCTTTCATTCAGTGATGTACTCCCAGAGCTTGGCTGGCACATAATAGGAGCTCAATAAATATTTGTGGAACAAACGAACAGCCTTGAGTACTAAGTAAGTCCAAACTTGTTTGCAAATATTTATATATATATATATAAATATGTGTATATATATAAATATATATGTATATATAAATATAAATATACATATATATACATATATATATATATATATATATATATATATATATAGTAGCACGATACTAGCAGTTGTAGCTAGCCTTTATTATGCTTTTATGATTTTTTGGTAGTATCCCCAAAGGGAAAGACTCTGCCATATAACAGCTGTTCCCATCCATTTATTCCCATTAGAGTCACCTGTTGTTACTTTGCCAGCAATTACTGATCTGACAACTCTCTGGTTGTGTCAAGCATGGTCAGGGCTCAAAAACTCTCAAATGCTCCTTCAGATAGTAATCCATTGTGACATACCCCTAATAAGAGGAGCTTATAATATTTTTTGAGGCTAAAGCATACACGGGAGGGTCAAGCAAGTAATAGGAATATCTTTCTATGTCAAGATGCTTTAACGTGTATGCATGTTAGAATTAATGGCTAATATCAAGTTAAATCGTTAAGTCACAGCATTAAACCATGAATGTGGATCCTCAGAAAGCTTCTTTGCTCTCATAATTAGACCACAAACTAGGAAATCTGTGTAAGTCCCATAAGGAGAACTTGAGCATGTGAAGGCTTGATTCACTGAAAATTGATAGTTAGCAACTGACCAGAAACTAAAGCGTCAATTGATTTTGGAATTAAAAACGGCAAAACTAATAAAAAAATCACTTTTGTTGAATTGAAGGGAAGGTGGGTTTCAAAGCAATCTAGTAATTATTTTTTTTTAATTTTTTTTCAACGTTTTTTATTTATTTTTGGGACAGAGAGAGACAGAGCATGAACGGGGGAGGGGCAGAGAGAGAGGGAGCCACAGAATCGGAAACAGGCTCCAGGCTCTGAGCCATCAGCCCAGAGCCTGACGCGGGGCTCGACCTCACGGACCGCGAGATCGTGACCTGGCTGAAGTCGGACGCTTAACCGACTGCGCCACCCAGGCGCCCCAGCAATCCAGTAATTAGAAAATCTTTATTCGGTTAGAAGATACTGCATTTAAAATGAAATTAATTTTAAGAATGATTTATTCTGTGAAAGATCAGGCTACTTTATTGGCTTGCTTTGGAACTCACTTTCAGTGGTTTTCTTTTTACATCTCTTTGCAGATATTTTCCTAGATAAATGCCTTTCTCACTGCGGGCAGTGTCTCTCTTCTTTCCAAACTTCACTCGGTTCACGTTCTTCGGGAGGGCTCTTCGGTTAACCTGACCCAGCTCTGATTGCATGACCCAGCTCTGACTGCAGGCTCACTGTGTTTCTCCCAGCCCCACCCGTGTTGTTTTTAGATTGTTCTTTGCCATTATCACACGGATCTGTATTAATCAAATTAATCTCCCTCTTTCATGGTCTTATGTTCAAGGCTTTTTAGTTGCAAGAGGCAGAAGGCCATTCAGACTATTTCTAGTAAAAAGAGAGTTTATGGAAAGGAGACTAGGCATCTCTGAAATATCTGGAGGCAGGGAAAAAAGGACAGTCAGGCCACAGGAAGCCCTGGATTGCAGATCAGTACCTGAGTGTATTCCCTTCTCTCATTGGGTGACTGGCCTCCTGGGTCTACTTTCTCTGCTCATTTGTTCAATTTTGCTTGCCTGTTTACCACTTTGTTGTTGTTGTTGTTGTTTTAACTTTTTGGTTTTTTTTTAATGTTTACTTTTGAGATAGAGTGCCAGTGGGGGAGGGGCAGAGAGAGAGCGCGCGAGAGGGAAACAGAGGATCCAAAGGGGGCTATGTGCTGACAGCAGAGACCCTGATATGAGGTTCGAACCCATGAACCATGAGATCATGACCTGAATCGAAGGTGGACTCTCAGTCGACTGAACCACCCAGGCACCCCCATATTTGCCACCTTCTCCATGGCTGCCCTATTCCCCCTTAACCTCCGCCTGTATGTAGCTTTTGCTTATGGGTCCAGACATGACTTTCATTCTATAGCTGTCAGTATGTCTCTCCACCCCTACCCCAGGCAACTGTCACCTTACTATCTCAGCTATTAAATCTAATGCTACATTCCTATGTCAGAGAATCTGATTTGCTCAGCTGAATTATAGTTGGTTTCTCCTCAGGGCAGCTGTTTACGCATCACGGTTAATGGTAGGTATCATTTGGTACAAACAGATGGATTCTCTGAAAATAGGTCATGGGCAGCAGACAATGATTGATATCTCAAGTCCAGCATCCTCTCTTGGCATACTGGTCAGTGTTCTCGATTGTTTTAAGGGCTACCTGACAGATTGTGACCAATGTTAGTGACTCAGAACTTTTGGGCTCCAGTGGTCTTCACTATTTTGGGTACCTACTTAATTAAAAATATTGCTATTTTATTTCTAACTGCCTTATTTTTCCAGTTTGCTTTCATGCTAGGGTAGGAACCAAGTTCTATGGACTAAATGATTGTTTCTCCAAACTCCCAATGTGATGGTATTAGGAGGTGGGACCTTTGGAAAGTAATTAGGTTCAGATGAAGTCATGAGGGTAGAGTCCCCATCATAAGATTAACACCCTTATAAGAAAGGACACCAGAGAGTTTGCTTCCTTTCTCCCTCTGCCCTCCTGCCACACACAGTAAAGGTCATGTGACAACACAGCAAGAAGGTGCCCATCGACACATTAGGAAGAGGGTTCTCACCAAGAATCAACCCTGCCAGTACCTTGATATTGGACTTCCCAGCCTCTAGAACAGTGAGAAAATACGTGTTCAGGCCATCCAGTCTCTGGTATTTTGTCAAAGCACAGCTTGAGCTAACTAAACCACCAAGCATTTATAGTTTTGCTTCCATTCATAGATATAGCCCCTGTCAGTAGTTAAATCATAGAGTGCTCAGGTCTCCAGGAGACAGGATTCAAAGCCCAACCTCTCTGGACACCAAAACAATGCCCTTCCAGCATTGTTCTCTGCTCTGTGTCTCTCTGCCTTTCACCCCACATTTGTAAAACAAACAAACAAAAAACACCTCTAATTTCAGCCAACCAAAAGTAAGTTTCAAATATTCTCTCTCTTAAAGATTTTATTTTTAAGTAATCTCTACACCCAACGTGGGGCTCAAACTCAACCCCGAGATCAAGAGTCACATGCTCTACTGCCTGAGCCAACCAGGCGCCCCCTTGAATATTTTCGGCACGTCAAATTATAGTGTTTAGTTCAGTTGACAGAGAACCTTAGAAGACTTGTTTCGAGTTTATAAATTAGTCACGGAACTTTTTCTTTTGTATTTTTTCACTGGCAGAGCTTCTATTGTATGCCATAGCTTCAGCCTTTGACATTACTGTTATGAAATTCAAAAATAGGGTTCATTTAAATTTTGTTTTTCCTCAAAATATACCTTGGGTTCTTGCCATTGTCACAGGGAACACATACAAAGCAGCTTGGAAGTGTGCTTTCTTCCAAGTCTCGCCTATCTTTTGTCAAGCTCTTGGGTAACCAGGGGCCTTTTAGAATTTCCCCAATTAGCATTTAACTAGATATGATAATCTGGAATTAGGGTTTACTGACTTTAGAGATGCAACAGAGGAAGGAGATCCTAATGGGAGTCTGGAGACCAGAACTGCAGGTTGGGCTCTACTTCTTAATAAGTTATTACTATGTGACCTTGAGGAAATCCTGTCTGCTTACCCAGCCTCAATTTCTTAACCCATGAAAGGGAGCAATCATGCCTCAATACCTCACAAGAATGTTGTGAAGATAAAATAATGTATGGGAAAGCACTTTGTACACTGAAAGGTAATATAGAACTGTAAGTGGATATTATTATTTATTTTATGAGCCAGTAGAAATCAAAGCCCTGGTTTCATTGCCAGGAGGATTTTCCTCACAGATCTAATTCTTAAAGCTTGGCTTTGCCGAGTTAATGAGTACTTTCCAAATAAAGATCCCTTTTACTGCTTTGATTTTGGTGAACTTCCCTTTACTCTGATTCAAAGTCACATGGGAAGGAGCTCTTGTAAAGCCATTGTTTAATTTAGACTTTTCATACTGCGTGTATGTCCGGCTATTCTCTGGTTTCAGTCTCCAAGGAGCCTTTGAGGGCAGACCGTGCTTCTTTGCCTTACATATAGTTTGGCAGCAAATGAGGTGTTTTCAATAGGGAGGAAAAAAACTCACAGTATGTAACCTGTCACCTCAAGGAAGAAGCACATCCTGTTCTAAAGAAGTTGCTTCAGAGCCGGCCCGAGGACCATACCAGTGTTTTTACTTATGACTCAGGCAATAGCCTGGGATGATGTTTTAAGGAGAGAGTTGTTACATGACATTGTAATAACAATGTGAGAAGCCATCATACAAAGCTCTTTATTTTAGTAACTTAGACTTCTGGTCAATTCTGTTTAGCATGCCTACAACTTTCCATGCTAATACACAGGAGAAGTACAAAAATGACGTTTAAAATATCGTTAGATAAAAGCAGATATGCCTTTAATTTTAGCCTTAGATGTAAACGGATGCAAGCAATGGATAGTTGACTTGCCTTTCCTAAGTTCACTTGAACGGTTCCAATGGAGATAATTGTTCCAAGTTTTTGTGTTAAATCTCACCTGTTAATGATGCTTGAATCCTGTTCTTCCTAAGCTTCTGGCATCCAGTCATTAGCGCTAGGGAATGGAGCAAGAAGGAACTTTAAAGAAATGAATGGCTTTTACAATCTTTATTCCATTGTTATTGTCTGAAGCTCTATAAAATGTGGAAGAACCGAAAACAATATCCACACATCCCCTGTCCCTTGCCTTTTGTGTTGTACTTTTACCAAACTCTGGGAGAATAGTTTTGCTAGTTGAAAGTTTATTCCCATCCAGGCACCTCAGCAGAATCCCACAGTGCCAGGTCAACAGGCGAAGCTACCGAAGTGTCCCAATCTCTTGTGATTTTCTCCTCTTCTCTCCATCCTAGTGCATTATCTGGGGTTGAATTTAAAGTGTCAGGCCACAGAATAGACAGATCGTTCACGTGGTAATATTCACTTCCTGAAACTCACATCTGGGTGGGAGTAAATGCAGGACTGAGATTCTAATATTATAACTCATGGTTCTATTTTCTGCCCCTCATTCAGTGGCTTCCTTTATGAGTTATAGATGAAAGTGAAAATTAACTACAATTTTAAAAATATGAAATTTTGGACCTAAAGCCAAGAAATCTTAGTATGCTAATAGCAATAGGAGCAGGATTTTGTTTTTTTACCGTAAGTCCCAGTTTTCATTAGTGTCATAATTCTGTATCATAAGAAGCCCTGGGAGATGGGGAATGTTCAATAATGTGAAAGCTATCATCCACCAGCCATGCTTTTAATGTGGGTAGCTCTTTGCAAGATCTATTGCCGGAATTTCTGGGATTCTCAGATGGTGTTTCACACGAGTGCATGAACAGGTACAGCCACTAATGAACTCTTTGTCCTAGAACTATTGGAAATATTCAGAGAACAAATGATCTAATATCAGGCTTTATGTAGACAGGGCTCTTGCTTTGAGTGTGAAGTTGGTTCTTAAAATTCTAAATTTGTGAGATCATCAGGAAAGTTCAAGAAATATTTAGGAGATAATAGTCAGTTGGTTTGGCTGGTATAGAGCTTCATGGCACAGAGAAGTTAAGGACAGAGATGGAAGAATGTTTTGGTTTCTTATTAATGTCATATTATTCCTAGAGTGAGTACCATTGTAATCTCTGGATATACTGATGATAGTTATTACAAAAACATTTGAAAAATATGTATAAAAACTTAGAGTCTCATTGCGGTGGGGAAGTTAACAGTGACACAGACTTGTGTTTGAATCCCACATCTGCCAGCTGCTAGCCAAGTGACTTTGGACATGTTAAACATTATTAACATTTCCTGATCCAGAAAATGGCAGTAAAATATTAACCTCAGAAGTTTGTAAGAATTAGGTAATAGTTTATGTAAATATGAAATATATAAACTAGTTCTCACGTATATAAACCATGTGTGGAACATGGTGAACAATAAATTTAAGTCCTCATTTCCTCCCTAGATGGTTGAAGTAGCCTCCTTACTCGTGTCCCTGCTTCTGCTCTGGCTTTGCCTCATTCTATTCTCAACATGGCAGCCAGAATGAGCCTGTTACAATGTAAGTTGGATGGTGTCATTTCTTTGCTCAAAACCTTCTGATGGTTTCTGGTTCACTCAGAGGAAAAGCGTTATAAATGCCTGGTATTTTTTTTTTAAGATGTTATTTTTTAAAGTAATTTCTACACCCAACATTGGGCTTGAACTCACAAGCCCGAGATCAAGAGTTGCATGATTGGAGCACCTGAGTGGCTCAGTCGACTAAGTGTCTCAGGTCATGATCTCACAGTTTGTAGGTTTACCCTGCATCGGGCTCTGTGCTAACAACTCAGAGCCTGGAGCCTGCTTCGGATTCTGTGTCTCCTTCTCTCTCTCCTCCCCTCCCCTGCTCATGCTCTGTCACTCTCTCTCAAAAATAAATAGACATTAAAATAATAAATAAATGAATAAAATAAAATAAAAAAATTGAGTTAGTCCTTAAAAGAAAAAAAAAAAGAGTAGCATGCTTTACCAACTGAGCCAGCCAGGCACCCTGGTATGTTTTTAATTTCACCTTCTTCTCTCCCTTTGACTGTCTGTTGCAAACACACTAGCCCCTCCTTACTGTGCCTTCAATATTCCAGAAAGTTCTCCCCACCACCTAATACTCTTTACCTGTGTCCACTGTTTTATTTTCTACAAATCACTTATCACCAACTAACCTTCTATATATTTTACTTGCTTATAGCATTGATTGGTTGTCTTTCCCTGTTACAAGAGAAGATTCAGTGGGATGAGGATTTCATTTTGTCTGCTTCATTCATAGCTCTATCCCTAGTGCCCAGAACAGAGCTTGGTACATAGAACTTCTCAACACATATTTGTTCAGTTAGTTTTGAAAGACTGAACTAATGGGAGCCATTATTAGTGAATTAGTGGGATCTCTTAGTAATTAGTGCATGTACATGATTATTCACCCATTCAACAAACATTGGTGAAGCACATAATATAAGCCAGCATTACATTAGTTGTTGGAATAGAGCCAGAAACAAAAGACACATGGCTCCTGCCCTCTTGGAGCTTATGGTTTTAGTCCTGCAAGAATTGCACTGAGTAGATACTTCTAATTGTGAGAAGGTGAAAGATTTTTTTTTCATACTACTTAAGTATGAACTTTATTTGAAGTTTTCAGTATCTTTAAACATTACGTTTGAAAACTTCGAAAACTTACTTTGTTTATCATTGTTATTTTCAAAAGGAGTTTAAGGTAGAATTAGAAGATTACATTCTAACTTTTTTTTATTCAAGTGTAATCAACATCTTCTAACTTTGTTTTTAGGACTGTGAAAGAAAAGAGTTCTAGACATCCCCCTGGCGATTGGCTTTAAGTCTTAAATATTTGTTCTCATCCTCATGATCAGATCAGCATTACATTTAAAAGCACGTATGATAACTTTTAGATCCACTGCAATGCACGTGACTTACTGAAATGTTACTCCAGCTTCTACCTAATTTTAATTCCATATTTCACTTCATGATAATTTGATATAGGTCTCTTCACAAAGCAATATTATCTTAGAGTTTGCAATTTTGTTAATCGCTTGGTGATTAGAATATATATTTCAAACTTCTCATTTCATTATGCTGAGCTCTAGCTTAGATTTTAAAAAATGATTACCAGATTTTATTTTAAGATTTTCCATTCTCTGATGAAGAGAGTAAGCTATTAAAGGTCCATTCAATCAGGTAAGTCAGTGTCATGTAGGTTTTTAAATTATTCTAAATTAATTCATCTTTTACTTTGAATTTGTTCAAAATAGTCTCTGCTACTTAGTAGTTTTGATTCAAAAAATCACCCTTTAGCCAGTCTGATGCTGGATATGATTTCAATGAGATCCTCCTTCACAGTATTATTTCTGTGAAGGCATTGCATCAGCTTGCATTGGTCACACTGAATTTGCCATGTTAAATGCAAGTAACACAAGCTTAACCCATGCAAAGGAAACCGTCACAGTTCAGAGTAATCAAGTGGAAGTTTTGAAATACTCCCTTTTCTAATCACAAGAGGTTAACGAAATTGTAAACTCTAAGATAATGTTACTTTGTGGAGAGACCTGGGTCAAATTATCATGGGTAATTCTCAAATGGAATTAAAATTAGGTAGGAGGAAGTTCCAGTTGATTGCGATCTGGCCAATCTCAAGGCTATGATGATCACCTGTTTCGCATTTACTAGGGTCATATTTTGTCCTTGCATGGGTATCATTGAAATCAAGGCCGGGGCGCCTGGGTGGCGCAGTCGGTTAAGCGTCCGACTTCAGCCAGGTCACGATCTCGCGGCCCGTGAGTTCAAGCCCCGCGTCGGGCTCTGGGCTGATGGCTCGGAGCCTGGAACCTGTTTCCGATTCTGTGTCTCCCTCTCTCTCTGCCCCTCCCCCATTCATGCTCTGTCTCTCTCTGTCCCAAAAATAAAATAAACGTTAAAAAAAAAAGAAATCAAGGCCTCCGTTTGGGAAGCATACAATAGTTCAATAGCATCTTCTGCCTATTTTCTTAACAAATGGGAAGCCAGATGCACCACAGAGTGGTGAATAGGAAAAAAAAAATGTAAAAGCCTAACTTGTTAAAAACAAATAATAATGATGAAAATTGATAACACAGGGCTTGAATGAAAAATAAGAAAAGAAATTTTCCTATAATTAAATTGGAAAGGTGAAAGACTGAAATGGAAAAAAAAATATTTAGTTCTAAGATCTAGCCTGCACTTAAATTTTATTTTATTTTATTCCTATAGAAAGAGGAAACCAATCATTCTCTCTCAAGGGGTATAGAAATTGCCACTTTCAAATAAAACTGACACAAAGAACAGTAACTTTTACACTAGAAGACTGTAAGTTAGAAAATACATTTGAAAAGTCCAAGAAAAGGAACATTTTTTGTGTGTGATATGTTCTTGATAAGATCCCAGACAGCCTTTAAATAAGATTCCTCCACTAACTTCAAAATCCTTTAGTGATGAGTATTTGATTTCTTAGTAGCCTGCATTGTAATTCCATTGTATTCAACTAACATTCACAGAGTGCTTATTATGGGGTAGATGCTGAGAACACAAAGACAAATGTGCCCCGATTCTAGATTCAAGGAACTTCTGTAGTGAGAGAGAGTCATGAGAATATACAAGGAGAAAGCTAAAATTTGTTCACCACTGAGCTATCTGGTAGACCTTTTTAGGGCAGTTACATACTTTAGTACTTTTAATCCTTATGGAAAAATTATAAGGTCGATATTATATGGACTAGCCATTTTATTACTGAAGAGCTTGAGGGTCACCCAGTGAGTAGCGGAGCGAGAATTCAGCGTTAGGTCTATCTGCTGCCAAGGACTAATTCTTTCCACCCTGGGATGCTGAAAAGAGAAATATGTATACATATATACAAACAATACATATATTTATACAGATATAGATAAGTGAGTGTATATTTACATATACATGTACATAAACACAAATATATATAAGCCCACATTTCTATAGGAGCCATACATAGACATACAAGGGCCTCCTTTGTTATCTAAATCACATACTATTTTATATTTATATTTTTTAAAAAAGATTTTTTTAGAGCAGTTTTATTTATTTATTAAAAAAAATTTGTTTAATGTTTATTTATTTTTGAGATAGAGACAAAGCATGAGCCGGGGACGGTCAGAGAGCAAGGGAGACACAGAATCCAAAGCAGGCTCCAGGATCTGAGCCCGACGCGGGGCTCGAACTCACAGACGGTGAGATCATGACCTGAGCCAAAGTCGGCCACTCAATCGACTGAGCCATCCAGGCGCCCCTAGAGCAGTTTTAGATACAAAGCAAAATCAAGGAGAAGGTACAGAGATTTCTTATATACCTCCTGCTCCCACACATGCATAACCTCCCCATTATCAACATTTAGTATGTTTGGTACATTTGTTACAATTGATAAACCTATGTTAACACATCATAATCACCCAAAGTCCATGGTTTACATTAACTAGGGTTCACTGTTCATGTTGTGCATTCTACGGGTTTGGACAAATGAATAATGGCATGTATACATTGTTACAGAATCATACAGAGTATTTTCACTGCTCTAAAAAATCCCCTGTGCTCCAACTACTTATTACCCCCTCCCCAACCCCTGGCAACCATTGAACTTTTTACTGTCTTTTTTACTGTCTTTTTACTGTTTTGCCCTTTCCAAAACATCATATAGTTGGAATAATATAGTATGTCATTTTTCCAGATTGGCTTCTTTCATTTAGTAACATGCATTTAAGTTTCCTCCATGTGTTTTCCTGGCTTTACAGTTCATTTCTTTTTAGCACCAAATAATATTTCTTGTCTGGATGTATCACAGTTTATTTATCCCATTCACCTACTGAAGAACATTTTGGCTGCTTCCAGGTTTGGGAAATTATGAATAAAGCTGTTATAAAGATTCATGGGTAGGTTTTTGTTTGGACGAAGGTTTTCAACTCCTTTGGGAAAATATCAAGGAGCGCGGTTGCTGGATTATTTGATGATCAAGTGCATTTTTAATGTGTTACATAAGGTTTTGGTAAATACAGCCCACATTTCATTGTTTTCAATGGAAAAAATAATGCATTACTAGAGTGCATTGTGTTTCTCCAAATAACACTATTGCATTTTAAGTACTTACAATCTCTAAGGGATTTCTTACATAATATAAAGCATTTTACAAAACCGCTGATCTAATTATTTAATAATTAATCAGTCATTAGTGCAAATGTTTGAATGCAGAATGCAATAACAATGTGCAGTATCAGATACGAATTATAATTTCCTCCTGCAATGGCAAGCACTATAGTGTAGAGAAACCATGATATGATGTTTGAGTTACATGAGGAATTCAAATAACAACTAGCAAAATAAAATAAGTCCATTTGAAAACAGTTATTGATTGAAGAGTTGCTGAGATTGAAGAGGTTGCTGGGGTGAAAGGAGAGGAAAAAAATAGAAAGGTGGTCACTATTGCTGTTTGCTGTCGGTGAAGGGGAAGGGGCACTGTGCCGGTAGGGGAGTGAGTGGGACAGGAAATGCCTGAGATTTATCTATGTCCAGGTCCAAGAAACTGGTGGACAGAGACTGTCTTTCTTGATGTTCGAGTCTCCAGCAGCAGATGACTATAAACCACCATCTGAAGCCTTAGCTGAAGCAATGGGACAAAACAACAAACTTAAAATGGACATATTGATATGGACACCCTGCAATACTATTTATAACTGCATTTTGGAAGATGATGCTTTTAACACTTGTCCTGGCCACATTCATTTGCAAGGGCATTTAATTTAATTTAATTATTTTATTTTATTTTTTGTTCTTTTAAAGTTTTGGCACTGAGAGTGTTCATGGCTCTTCTTCCTGTTTCCCCTGTCAACAGCCAATGATGAGCATGGAATTGAATGAGTTCCTTGGGTGTAAGTACTGTACCTGCGATGCTAAGGGTTTCTCATTATCTTCACTGTCCACTAAACCCAACTGCTTTAGCATGGCTTGTGATGTTTGCTTTGTACCACTTTCTCAAAACCTTGCAAGTTAGTGACAAACGGCCAAACCAGTTTGTAAACTTCACTCCTTCTTATTCTGATTTTCATCTCCCAGCCTGACTGATGAATCTGAGAGCCTGATGAATCTGATATTGCATGGGACACATCTCATGTGCCACCTCAGAGTCTCTTGTCATTTCTTCCCTCTCTTGGGATACATCATTCTTCTGCTTGAAGCCAACCAGCCACATGTCTCGATAAGAAGTCAAGACTTGATAAATATGATAAAACGTTATGGAGACGGGTGATGAAACCCAGAAGTCCACTGGGAAGTAAGAGACAGGAAGGAACTGGAAAAAGAAGTTTTAGCTCCCTTCTTCTTTCCAGTGGACTACTCTAAGGCATGGTTTCTCTGTATAGCCTAAAGTTGTATTATGTCATATCATACATACCCTGTGGCCTAAAGGAGTCACCTGCCTACCATCTGCATGTGCCTTCTTGAAATACAGTTTATATCAGCGGCCAGCAAGGTAACACATTATCTTGTATTCCTTCTGGTCCTTCACTATCTCATTTCCCCTTTCCTTTCCTCATGCTTCCCTGGTGTTGTACATTCATTAAAAGTATTAGAGCTTAGTCTGTGCCACAACTTTGTTTTCTAGGTAATCCAGGCCAATGCAGATCAAAGCAGTGTTGGCTGCTTTAGTCCTCTGCACGAGATATTGCATGTTGAGATGGTACATTGATTTGACATTGTTTTTCATCTTAGAGCCATTTTGATGCATGGTGTATTAGTCAGTAGTAAAAAATGCTTCTCAGATATAATCTAGAAGAGAAAGTGTTATAGTATCATCAAATATTTTGGAATTTGGCTTCATGACAAAATTTTTATGACATCATTGAGAAAACAGAATTTTAATAATTGAGAAATAGCAAATGCACTCAGGTTAATTAATGTTTTTGTATATTTTTCGGCTAGCATTTTGACATTGACTATCCTGTTGGTCAATGTTTATGCGTCTGTTTCATCAACTAAATTTGAAGTACTTGAAGGTAAGGAGTGTGAAATAATTGATAAATACTTTGAATTACCTTCCAACAAATGACCATACAAAAATAAATGCAAAAATTTATATACTTTTTAAGTGCTTATGTACATGTATAGTCTACTCATGGACACCAGATAGGGTACCAGGGGGCTCATAAATCCCTCCCCCTAAGAACTACATTTCAGAAGAGACTAATGGGAAGAGAGCTTTGGAGTGTGTGGGTTTTGAAGGGTCTTTGATAACAGACTAAATAGAAGTAGGGGAAAAATAGAAGTGGAAAGATACTCAATTTTAATTCAAAAATTGCCTTTTCCCCTTTGATCTTTTTATCTATAGAACAAGGACAATAATCATACCTTTTAGATTTGAGATGATTAACAGTAATAGTGATATAGAGAATATACTATACAGTGTGTATATATTTATTGCACGGGAAGATAAAAAGCCTAAAGATTTTTAATTAACAAGTAAGATGGTTAAAATGGGATTTTAGAAGAGAAACTCATTGGCAGTTTTCACAATGGAGTGAAAGGAAAAGAAACTTTAATTGCTGGGTATGGAGGAGGGGAGAAATACTGACGTACAGAAATGAGATGAGTGGGCCATAAACAGCACTCTCAGTATGGGTAAGAGCAAGACTTTTTTTAAAGGGAAGAAATGTCATATGAGGAGCAGTTAGCATTTAAAAATATTTCTTCCTTTAAGAGGTCACTTTCACAGGAACTTACTCCCACTTAGTAATTTAGAAATGCGTGATTGCAATCATCATAAATGTTCACTTAAAATATTCAAGAAATAACTATGACTACAGTTGGTAGACTGCATGATAGATTTGCTGAGGGAATAGAAACCTCTTTTGGAGAATTTCGCACTAGATTACGTAGAGAGATGAGTTAGGATGATGTTCCCAAGAGTAATGCCGCATGTTTGATTTCTATGTGGGATGATTGGCTTCTTTCTGTTTCTCTCATCCTTAACCTCTTCCTTATGGCTCATAAGGCAGATTGGTACCAATTGGTCTACAGATCCTAGAACTGATAGGTCTCTCTTCTCTTTGTTTCTACTATACTTAATTCGGAAATTTTATCTTTCCATTTGGATATTCCATTAGCTTCTTAAAGCAACTCTCTGCCTCCAAGCCTTTCTCCATTTAACGTGTTTTCTGAAGTAAAGCCAGAGTATTCTTTCTGAAATACAAAGATGGTCACATCTCTTCCCTGCTTTAAACTCTTCACTGATTCCTCAAGTCCTGCAGAATAAAGTTAAGAGTCCTTAGCATGACTTACAATCATCCTCATCCTATGTCCCCAGGCTTATCTCCAGTCATTCCCACCCACATGTTCAACCTCTGTATACGTGGCAGTTCCAGAGGCTGCCATGTCTGTTGAGAGGCCATTGCTCTTTTTCTTTCCATATAAAATTTTCACTCATTCTACTTTAAACTGAAATGTAATTTTTAATACATGAACATAGATTAATCATGCAAACCATATTACAGTTCTGTCCCTGCTTTGCCCCATGAGCAGGGACAAATGTGTGATTTCCAGAGGCAACCAGATTCGATAATTAGTATTTCTGGTGCTTCTCATTCTTTCTTTATCCATTTGTCTAGCTAGCTAGTTGTTACTTTTCTGATTTTAAAAATTTAGACATTAAGGGTGCTTGGGTGGCTCAGTCATTTAAGTGTCTGACTCTTGGTTTCAGCTCAGGTCATGATCTCATGGTTTGTGAGATTGAATCCTGCATCAGGCTCTGCACTGACAGTGTGGAGCTTTCTTGGGATTCTCTCTCTCTCTCTGCCCTACTCCTGCTCATGTTCTCTCTCTCTCTGTCTCTCAAAATAATAAGTAAACTTCAAAAAAAAATTAAAAAAAATTTAGACATGATCTCAAAATACTACTATAGAAAGTTAGAATTTAGCTCCCTTGAAGTCTTTTTCTGCAATATTTGTTTACTTTCTGTACTGGGTAAAAGTCTTATTTGCCTCCTCAGTTTCCCGGGTGATGTCCAGCTCCCAGACTGTGATACTGCTCCCAGGAGATAATCAGTCATTTGCCCTGGAATCTTGGGCCCTTCCTCTTGGCTGCCAGAAGCACAGTTGGGCCAACTAACACAAGGTTTAACATTTCTGGCTCTTGTTACCACATCTGGATTTAGATGAAATTCCAGTGCTCGGAATGTGAAATTCATCTTCCCAATGGCTGTTGGAGGGACCAGATAACCCAACTCAGAAATGAAGGAGAATTATATCTGTGGGTAAATTTTGACCAATGAGAGGCCAACATGTAACAAATGGCCTTTATTGCTTACCATCATGTTGCATTGCTTTATATACTTCTGTCACTCATTGACCTGGATTTGTACCTCTCCAATAAAATCTCACTATTAAAATTTCTTTAAATATTTTATTTATATTTGAGAAAGAGAGAATGAGGGAAGGGCAGAGAGAGACACAGACAGAATTTGAAGTAGGCTCCAGGCTCTGAGCTGTCTGCACAGAGCCCAATGCAAAACTTGAACTCATGAGCTGTGAGATCATGACCAGAGATGAAGTTGTACACTTAACCAGCTGAGCCACCCAGGCATCCCAAGCCTCACTATTTAAATTCTTTTGTCAGACCGAGACCCCATTTTTCCAGAGCATTCAAGGCTAAGACACTTTCCTTCCCCAGTGTGTGTGTTTGTGTTTATGTGTTTGTGTGTGTGTGTGTGTGTGTGTGTAGACAACTTTTAGTTAATTCAATAATCAGAATTTAAATTATCATGGTTCTATACATGCTACATATCCCAGCAAAACCAGCAAGATTGATTTTACTTTTCTCCCCCTAAAGCTTTCTATTTTTCCTGGAGTTTAAAATAACATAGATTTTTGTTGTTGTTGTTCACTTAATTACTATCCCAATATAGAAATCTTCCCAAACATTAAAGTTCCTTTAATACGAATAAAAATGTTAGGTAACCTAACAGTTCTTTTGTCTTTGAGATTCCTACTGTAACCTTGTGTTGTCTTGTTCCAATTTGAACTCGTTGACCTTTAGACTTGCTGTTCCGCACTATTCTCCAAATTCTCTTTGTATTTTTTTTTTTATATTCTTTATTTCCTGGATCTAATGCCTTACTTTCTTTTGGTTTACAACCTCATGTTGGTGAAGCACATCCTCCAGTAGCTTCCTAAAAAAAGTACATGGGAGGTAATTTATTTTAAAATCTTAAATGCCTGAGATGGTCTTTTTTAACCTTCATATTTACATAATAAATTATTTGGATAAGGAATTTTTGATTAGAAATAAAATTTTATCAGAATTTTAAAAACACTCCATTTTTCTTCTAGTATATTGCACCACTTCTGAAAAGTTTAATGCTAATCTAATTCCCAGTTCCTTGTATATAATCAGTTATTTTCTTACAGGAAGTTTTAGTATCTTTTTCTAAATATCTAACATTTTGGATTTCATAACGTTGTGTCTTATTGTGGGTCTTATTTTGTTAATAAGGTACCAGGTGTCATTTTGTAAACTGAAGTTCTTTTTAAAAAATTTTTAAAAAATATTTATTTATTTTTGAGAGAGAGAGAGAGAGAGAGAGAGAGAGAGAGAGGAGGAGCAGAGAGAAAAGGAGACACAGAATCTGAAGTGGGCTCCAGGTTCTGAGATATCAGCATAGAGCCTGACACAGGACTCAAACCCATGAACTATGAGATCATTACCTGAGCTGAAGTCAGACACTTAACTGACTGAGCCACCCAGGTGTCCCTATAAACAGGTTCTTAAGTTTTAACAAATTATTTCTTGAATTCTTTCTTTAAAATATTTATGGCTCTTATTTCTTAGCTATTTCATTTATCAATAAGTGTCTTTGTGAGATTTGTGAATTCTTTTAGGTTCTTGGGGTATAACTGCAAAGACTAAAAACCCTATTCTCATGGAGCGTACCTTCTAATGGTAGAGATAGATAAGTTAAACAAGTAAACTAAAAAGTATGTTAGATAGTGATAAATGCTGAGGAATAAAAGGCCAAGAAGGGAGTTATTATTTGGGGTGTGTGTGAAATTTGCAATTTTAGATATGGGGTCAGAAAAAGCTTCACTGAGAGAGTGAGGTTTAAGTTAAGACCAAAGGAATCAAAAAGTTACCTAGGTAGATCTCTGGGGGAAAAGCCATTTAGGTAGAAAAAATATAAAGTTTGAAGTACAGATGTATTTTAGGAATAGTAAGGAAGCCAGAGTGACCAAACTAAAAGAAGCAAATAGGAGAGTGGGAGGGAATGAGGTTAAAAGCAATTGGGGCCCAAATTATGCCTTGTAGGTAGAAAGGAGACCATTAGAGGGTTTTGAGCAGAGGAATAGCATTATCTAACATATGTCTTAATGGAATCACTTTGGCTGGTATGTTGGGAGTCTGAAAGAGGGCAAAGACAGAAGCAAATGTACTATTTCGGAGGCTGTTGCAACAAATCAAGAGTGAAGTGATAGTGGCTTGTACCAGAGTAATGGCAGTGAGGATTATGAGATGTGGTTGAATTCTTTATATGTTTTGAAGGTAGAAGTGTCATGTTTTGCTGACAGACCATATCTGAGGTGTGAGATAAAAGGAAGGAAGATGACTCAGGATTTTGGCATGAGCCTAAAAAAAGAAGTTGCCAAAAACTGAAAAGGAGAAAAGTACAGGAGGTGAAGATTGTTTTTATCTTTATTTCTGGGAAGAGGGAGGAAAATATAAGTTAGAAGTTTGGAATTAGGCACTGGAAGTATGAGATGTCTGTTACATACCCAAATAAAGATGTAAATTGTGAGTTTGATATTTAGCTCTGCATGTTGAGGTGACATATGTGGGTTAGAGAGATATAGATGTAGAAGCCTTCGGCATTCAGGTGGTCTGTATGACCATGAGACAGGACTAGATAGCCCAGGGAGTGGGTGTAGATTTTACACTGATTAGAGGGGTGGAAATCTAAAGGTTGAGTCTGGAGGCCTTGCCCACATTTAGAGATCAGGTTGATGAGTAAGAAACAGGAAAGACAGAGAGGAAGTGGCCAAGGTGTAGGAGGAAAGCAGGTATGTGTGTAGTTCCACAAGGAAAAGAAAGTTTTCCAAGAAGGTGGGAATCATCAACTCTGTCAGGTGTTACTGATAAACAAAGTGAGATGAGGACGAACCAGTGAAATTTTTTTTGGTGATCTTGATGAGAATAGGTGTAGGGAAGTGGTGAGGTGAAAACTGGACTGGAGTAGATTCAGAGAGAGAGGAGGGAAAGAATTTCAATTAGTGGGTGAAAATACATTTTTTTTTTCAACGTTTATTTATTTTTGGGACAGAGAGAGACAGAGCATGAACGGGGGAGGGGCAGAGAGAGATGGAGACACAGAATCGGAAACAGGCTCCAGGCTCTGAGCCATCAGCCCAGAGCCCGACGCGGGGCTCGAACTCACGGACCGCGAGATCATGACCTGGCTGAAGTCGGACGCTTAACCGACTGCGCCACCCAGGCGCCCCTAACATTTCTTCAGCAGATTTGCTTAAAAAGGCAATAAGAGAAATAAGATGGTATCTTCTTATGAAGATGGTCCCAAAGGTGAAGATGGAAAACTCTGCCCCTCCCATAGCCAAAGCCAAAACCAAAGCCAAGGCTTTGAAGGCTAAAAAAGTGGTACTGAAAGGTGTCCACAGTCACAAAAAAATATCCATATGTCACCTATCTTCTGATGGTCCAAGACACTATGTCTTTGAAGGCAGCCCAAATATCCTCCAAAAAGCATCCCTAGGAGAAACAAGCTTGACCACTATGCCACCATCAAATTCCCCTGACTACTGAGTCAGTCATAAACAAAATAGAAGACAACACACTTGTGTTGTCAAGGCCAACAAGCACCAGATCAAACAGTCTGGGAAGAAAATTGATGACACTGATATGGCCAAGGTCAACACCCTGATCAGGTTGGATGGAGAGAAGGCATATATTCGACTGGCTCTTGACTATGATGCTTTGGATGTTGTCAACAAAATTGGGATCATCTAAACTGAGTCCAGCTGGCTAAATATAAATATAAATTTTTTAACCACCCACCCCCCCAAAAGAAGAAAAGAAACAAAAAGAATAGAGATAAGATGGTGGCTGGAGCTTTACTCTGTATTTTGGGAACAAAGATTATTCAGATGTTGAATATCCTAGATTGATTCTCTTATTTTCCTTCTTCTATTTTATATTTTCCAATTATTTATCTTCCTGTTCTTGCCAGGAGAGTCTTTGATTTTTGTCTTAAAACCCTCTGTTGACTTTTTTTCTATTGTCATTTTAATTTCAAGAGCTGTTCTTTATTTTTGGGTTGTTCCTTATTCACACGAATTGTGAGCTCTGTTCTTGTTCCTCATTTATCAAAAGTTCTATTGAAGATATGAAAATTAATATAATATAATATATATTAACATACATAAATAATATAATATATATTTTTGTAAGTAATAAAGCTTTTCAATTTTGGTGTAATTGTGTTTTTACAAAAACAAATAAAGGAGATTTAAGATTTATAAATATGATATAAATGATATAAAGTATAATATAACAAAATCCTTATGCTTGAAATACGACTTTTTTTCAGTTACTTAGTTTTGTTTTATAAGTTTAGTCTCATCCCATCTTCCTAAAGTTACTTATTAAAGTTTTTTTTTCCCCTTAAAGCCTTTTCCTGCTCACCAGTCTTCTACTTTTTTTTGTTTGCTTTGGTCTATATTGCATGTTAGAGGGCTTCCTCAAATGTTTGGAGATCCTTGACTGTCCATGTGTAGAGTGGGTCCCGAAAAACTAATTAACAGCTCTGTGTGCCAGGGCAGCACTGGCTGGCCGCCAGCTTTCAATAGAGATGGGAACCAGCTCTTTCCTTGTAGACCTCTATTATCAATGTCTATAGGTCTTCCCCCAGGACCATTCTGTTTTTCCAGAGGAGGATCTTGCAACTTTCTGCTTAGAGAGGTAACTGCAGACTTGAGAAAGGAGTTCAAGAAACCTCACTGGTACAGAGATTTTCACTTAATCTTCTATTTCTTATATGACACCTTGCTCTTGACCTTAGCTGTGTTTGGTGTTTAAGAGTCTCTCAGGTTCAGCTTTTTCTGGAAGGAAGTCTCTTGTCTTCTGTGCAGAGTTCAAAGGTATAGTTCACTGGCTGTGCAGACTGGTAGAAGGAATAGGAGACTTCGAAAAGCTCCAGATTTTTAACCAGTCCTTTTCTTGTTTCATTCTGAATATTGGCTCTTAGAGGCTACCTGGTGGTTCCATTGTCTGAGTCTTTTTGGTATCTTATGGAGCAAATCCACTCAACTCGTACTGGGATGCCGCCTCTGTAGGCAATAGATTTCAGCCTTCTTCCCTCAGCTCAGTCACTTATCACCTCAATAGCTTCTGTCCGTCTCTCACTTCCTCACCAATTCTCTTTGTTCTATTGATTTTAAATTTTGGGGTTAAATATTTACATTATGTAATTTTAAAGAGGTTACTCAGAGGTAAGTATGTATATTCAATGCCCCATATTGACCTGTGACATCACTTACTACTCATTCATTATATTATTCATCATTCACATGTGACCTTCCCAGAGAAGACACTCCTAGACTGAGAGAGCCAAGTTCCCCCGGGAGCTCTGACACTACTCATGGTAAGTCTCCTATGTTATCCATTGCTTTGTCTTTTTCCAGGACTATAAGCCCTAGGAGGCAAAGACAATGATTTATTTATCTTCAGAGCTCCAAAGCCCAGTACAGTGTTGAATGAATGGATATCTGCAGAATTTACCCCATTAGCCTTTTTGCAGATACATAGTGTGGACTATAAGGGCAGCATGTACAAAAGTACAAGAGTGGATAAGTAAAATTATATCACAGAAAAGTGGTTTTCCTATTAAATAGCTCTGTGAAACTAAGCTAATTACCCTCTTTCGGCCTCATTTCCTCAGAATTGTGACAGTAGTAATGGCCACTACAGAGACTTTATTGGGGTAGGGGGACTAATTGCTTTAATGTATGCAAAACATTTAGCCAAGCGTCTGGCTCATTATAAGCACTCAATTAACTATTATTACTTTAATTTAAATAATAATTTTGGGGTATGTTCTTAGAGATGTTATAGGGTTTTTCTTGCTTCCCCTCCCCCCTCCCCCCCATGGAATTGCCATAACCAAAGAATTTTTTTAAATATTTTTTTTAATGTTTATTTATTTTGAGAGAGAGAGAGAGTGCAGGGCAGGGGCAGAGAGAGGGAGAGAGAGAATCTCAAGCAGGCTCTGCACTGTCAGCCCAGAGCCTGACATGGGGCTTGAGCTCATGAACCATGAGATCATGACCTGAACTGAAATCAAGAGTTGGGTGCTCAGCCAACTGAGCCACCCAGGTGCCCCACCAATGAATATTTTTGATACAATATTAAGAACTAGGCCAGGGGAGAAAAGAGCCTATATTTGAAGCCCTGGGAAGAAAAGACATGGTTGGGGGTTGGGTCTGGCCTCTAGAGTGAGCTACTCTTGTTCCATTCTTTCCAAAACTCTAGGGAGATGAGTTCTCCCTTTCTTTCTATCTGAGGACACTGGAAAGTTTCAGTTTTCTTTCCTATGGAGAGTAGTTTGAAAAGGACAGATATTTCCTGATTTGTGTAATTCAAGCTTAGTTCAGCTGAAAAAAAAATTAGAAGGAAAGTCAGAAATAATAATAATTAAAAAAAAGACATTGAGTAAGTTAAGGTGTGGAATCAAGGTTTTTCAAGCTACATGAAGCATGGGATTTTTGTTTTTCTAAACTCTTCAGAGTTTAGAGTGAAGGAGGGGCAGAACTTGTGGCACTGACTAATAAGAAAATATACGTAATCCCTGGATGTTCAAAATTTGCAGGATTTTTAAGCATGTTAATTGCTTTGACACTTAAAGTAAACCATGAAACAGTATTGGTCGAAAAGAATGGAAACTAACTTAAGTGTTGAAATTGGGTAACTTATATATTCATTTTTTGGTGAGGGAGTAGAAACTGAAACTATGATGGCGAGTAAAATACACATAGTTCCTACTATGACTGAGCCTCAAGACTAATGGAAAAATAAATAGTCTTTAAGGAAAACCCTAAATATGTAATTGTAAATTATAGGGCATTTGCGAGCTATTATCAGGGATGGGAGGTTGGTAACACTGAAGGAAAGACAATTTCAGAACACGATAGGAAGGAAGTATTTGGTGGGTTTGGCCACTACAGAGTCCTGTCAGGGTGATGTTTGTTATTAGGAGAGGGTAGAAGAGTTGGTGGCCACAGAAGCCAATGAAGACCAAAAATAAGCACTGCCTTGAGAAGCATATGAAAGGACATTCTATGTTATTATCAGGGCTACTAGGAGCCATTGAATTACCTTAGCCAAGGAACAATTCCATTCAGGTTTAGTAAAAGATTACATTGGCAACTATGAGGAGAAGTGTTTAGAAGAAGGCAAGAGGAGCCTATTGAGAACAGGTAGGGAGCTAATGTAGTGGTATTGCAAACTAGGGTGCTAGCAGTGGAAATAGAGAAAAGAGGTTGCATTCGATATTCACTTTTGGGGAAATCAGCTGGATTCCCTTGACTGATTGGATGTGGGGAAATGAGGGAGAGGGAGATGTCATAGATGGCTTTTGGATTTCAGAGGGCAGCTGTGAGGAAGAAGAGGCTTGAGAAAAGTGTCATGAGTCAGGGAAGAAACATAGCATGGCATAGTCAAGAGCAGTTAATAAATACAGATGGTAGCTGATTTAGGACAATTTGGCTTATGGCTTTTTGACTTTATCATGGTGTGAAAACAATATACATTCAGTAGAAACTCTACCTTGAGTTTTGAATTTCGATCTTTTCTCAGGGCAGTGATATGTGCAGGATACTCTCTGGTGATGCTAGGCAGCAACAAGGAGCCACAGCTTCCAGTTGGCCACGTGACGTCGAGGGTGAACAACAGATATGCTTGCAACCATTCTGCGCACCCATTCTCATTTTCAGTACAGTATTCAATAAATTACATAAGATAGTCAACACTTTATAATAAATTAGGCTTTGTATTAGACGACTGTGCCCAACTGTAGACTCATGTAAGTGTTCTGAACGTGTTTAAGGTAGGTGAGGCTAAGCTATGACGTTTGGTAGGTTAAGTGTATTGAATGCATTTTTGACTTTTGATATTTTCAACTTACGATGGGTTTGTTGGGATGTCACCCATTGTGAATCAAGGAACATCTGTAATTAGTTTTTTCCTGTTAACCAATCCTTCCAGTTCTGGATTATGTCTTGACTTCATTAAAACTTCTCTGACCACCTGAGGCACAAATCAGTTGGCCATCACCTCACATCTTCTGGAGTACTTGCGACTCACCTGAAGTAACATGCTGCCCCTTGCACATGCTGTCCCTTATTCTGCTGACCTTGGTACATGACGGTCTTCTTTTTACACCTAGATTGTAAACTCAGTGGCAGGGGACCTGTTCTTATACTCCTTTGAATACTCAAAATCATTTATTAGCATTTGTACATAGTGGGGTCTCAATAAAGATTTTTTGACTATTTAATAATTGGAAATATTATCACTTTGAGAGAAATTTTGAAAAGGACGTGTTATTGTTAGTGATTCTTCTCTCATATCTCATATCTTCTCTCATATCTTTGTTAGTGATCTTCTCTCAATATCTTTGTGAGGATGCAATATAAAGAACTATAGAAATGGGGGCCTGGGTGGCTCAATCGGTTGAGTGTCCAACTCTTTTTTTTTTTAATTTTTTTTATGTTTATTTATTTTTGAGAGAGAGAAAGAGATAGGACATGAGTGGGGGAAAGGCAGAGAGAGAGGGAGGTTACAGGGAGTCTGAAGCAGGGTCCAGGCTCTGAGCTGTCAGCACAGAACCTGACACGGGGCTCGAACCCACGAGCCGTGAGATCATGACCTGAGTTGAAGTCACTTAGCTGACTGAGCCACCCAGGTGCCCTGAGTGTACAATTCTTGATCTCTGTGCAGGTCATGACTTCACAGTTTGTTAGATCGAGCCCTGCTTTGGGCTCTGTTCTGACAGCATGGAGCTGCTTAGGATTCTCTCCCCCATCAATAAAAAAATAAACTTAAAAAAAAAAGAACTAGAGAAGTATTTATAGCAGCTATAGTTTATTGTAATCTATAAGTTTAGTAAAGAGAGACTGAGGGAATCCTGCGTATTTGTTTTTAAGTCTCTGTATTCATTGTTCCTGTTAGAGGTGATGGGTGCATTTGGAAAAACAAGGTGATGGTGGGGTGGAGGGAGGAGGGGATGAATGAGGGCAGGAAGGGAGGTGAGAGAAGACTTACTAAAATACACACAAAATGTGTGTCTGTGTAATCCATGAAAAATGTTGCAATGAGGCCCAAAGAGTGCTCTAAAATGATGCCTATAGTGGTACAAGTCACACCCACTACCTTCTATGCCTCATGGTTAGTGGTGAATGTAGGACAGGGCATGCTGACCCTGTGGCTCTTTGATGGGCTTCTCCAACTCCTCGTTTGTCTCAGACTGCTTGTAAAGCAGCCTCTTACAACTTCCTTTGTCCATCATCCTTTGGAGTTTTTTAAGTGAGGGTGGGGACAGATGATCACTGCTGCCACTTATCTATAAGCTCCTGCTGTTATTATTAATCATAGTTTGCTCTTTACTAATGTGAGCACTTACATGGAAATAAAAGGCATTAAATGAATAGCTCATGTATGGTAGGATTTGGGGTAGGCAGCTTTGAAGACATAGATATGAAAACAAACCCCAAAATTTATGATCTCAAAGAGCATACAGTAGCAAAGTCCAGTGTGTACATAGACATACAACTTTTCACTATGGTAGTAGAGATTTTTTTTTTTTCTATAGAAAGCTTAGCTATTGGTATTTAAGGCTTTAGAAATCAGGATTAGCAGCTTTATTTCTCCATGTGTTAGCTATGTGATCTGGGCAAGATACTTAATTTTTCTGAGCCTTATTTAATGTTTATTTATTTTTGAGAGAGAGACAGAGACAGAGACAGAGCATGATTGGGGGAGGGGCAGAGATTGAGGGAGACAGGATCTGAAGTAGGCTCCAGGCTTTGAGCTGTCAACACAGAGCCCGATGCGGGGCTCAAACCCACAAACCACGAGATCATTACCTGAGCTGAAGTCATACGCTCAACCCACTGAGCCACCCAGGTGCCCCTCTCTAAGCCTTATTTGCATTAGTCCCGAAATGAAGATAGTGACACCTTCATTCTAGGGTTGTTGTAGAAATTAAATAAAATAATACAGTCAAAGCTTCTAGTGTATGTATTATACATGTTGAGTGCTTAATAAATCATATATATGCAAACATGAAGATCTATTCCACTTGTCTAACAAGTGCTTTCATATTCATTTGTAGTTCTGGTCTTTCTTTTGCAAAGACAAAGTTGATGATAATGATCTATTTCTTAGGGCTGAGTCAGACCAGTTGGCCCAAGGACCCACTGTTTCTTCACAGCCCATGCAGCACCCTTCCATGGTTTAGCCTTCCGCCCACTCCACCCTTCCTTCTCCCTCCTAATTGCTTCCCACCCGCCCTCACAGGACTTTCCCTTTCTCCCACTCCAAATGATTATGTAAGAGTCAGGTTGCTCTTGACAATATATACTTATAAGAGCAAAATTCAGAATAAATACTTGGTTATTTCAAAGAATGAAATGAGGCATCTTGTCTCGCACTTTACCCATGAGTCAAAAAATTTATGGGCATGAGTATCAATATCATCTTCACCGATCTGAAATAAACTTGATAAGTTGTTCGCTGTTTCTTGGCTTCAGCTTTCTTGTTTGTAAAACAGATGATTGTGAAATGGGAAGGTTGGGTTGCCTCTGGTGACTGGAGATGTGTTATGGTGAGCAGCACTGGGAAAGTGTTGGGCGAAAAGATCACTGTCAGAGAAATCAAGAGATCCAGATTCTTGATTTTAGACTGGAAATTAAAGTATGGGAAGAAAAGGAAAGACCTGACTTTTCTAAAATATTCTGACACTAATCCATCTTATACTGGAAATGTTTTGGTGCTTCTTATTCAGTTTAAACATGGAGAGGAGTAAAAGAATGCTGAGAAAGGAATGGGAAGAAATATCAGAGATCCAGGGTGTTGGTGCTGGGGATGGGATGGTCAGAGTTACTGTCAATTCAACCCCAGGACTTTGCTCATATAGGCACCAAAGGATATTGTCTTCCTTGTTTGTCCCCAAGAAAGATAATTTTCCAAAGTTAAAGGATAAGCACTATATTTAGTTGTTCACTAGATCTATTGGACAAGGGTTTATCCATCGCTTTCTGGGATAAATGTGTATTTTCAGCCAATATTATATTTTTGGGTGCTTATTTTCATAAAGCAGTAATTTTTTAATTTTTATAAGGGATAGAGAATTATTATCTCTGAGATGAAGCTAGAATATCACTCCCAAAACTGTCCTCTTCTCAATCCATCTTCCCCACACAAATTTAAATTGCTCAATGTAATTTCAAATCTTAGATTTAAAAATAAGAATACAGACTTCCCAGTCACTGTCTGCCTGAGATATTATTGCCTTGAGATGCTCAGAAGTCAGGAGAGCATGTTATATATAATCATTAGTTCATTAAGCTAGCCCCCTTTTTCCATAAGTAACAAACCACAGTGCCACTTACACTGTCATTCCATTCATTAAAAAAAAAAGTACCGACTTTTCATTACTATCACTGTGACAGGTTTAACATATTTTCTTACCTGCAGAAACTAAAGAAACCATTTCTGACCATTAAGAATAAAGTCATCCATCCAGAACTGAGCTTTTCTCTAAAATGGTACTCGTTAGGCAATCCTCATTTGCAGGGAAGGAAATGAAAGAATTATATGACAGAGAGTGACTGTTTGGAGAAGAGAGACAGGAGAAACCCTACATTCAATGTTTAGGGGAAGTAATATTTGAGCTGAGAACAGAAGGGTAACAATGACAAATGGTCTTTAATCACTACGCATTTAATTATATTCTAGTCATTTACATACATGAATTCACATGTCCTGGGACTCGTGCTCCCAATTCTGCTTTAAAAAGTCTCTGCTCTTGTAGTTAAGTTCCATGAAGAACTGGAGAAAACCATTTCAGAAAAAGCAGTGGCAGGGGGAAAGTCTCTAAGCTGGTATGAAGTCAGGTATGTTGAAGAATGGGAAGAAGTCTAGAGTGGCTTGTGCGGAATAAGCTAGGGGAAAAAAATATTATATATGGGAAAGTGTGTTGGAAACCAGAGTAAAGAATTTTGATTTTATACTTTAGTCTTTGGACTCATTGTCTCAATCACTATTTTAATAATTTGAAGGTCAATTTGCTTTTAATTTGTACTCTATGCAATAATCCTGAGCATACCAGGACAATAGACACGAGAGGTTTTTTTTTTAAAAAAATCATAGTATTTTATGCTCAGTATTATACAGATAATTATTGAGTGTGAGACTCTTTAGGTAACAAATATTTCTACTCCTTAAAATATCCAAGTGTAAATAATTCACCACATTGAATAGTATCATTTCCCATAGTCCAAACCAGGTCTATTGACCACTCCAGCAGATTGTTGCTATTAGGTGCAATTTCCTCCTAGGGCATTCAAGAAAGTATAAATATTTAACATCTTTGAGCAATTTGAGCAATCATAGTTTGCTCTGATATTAAAAATGCAATAGCAATGAAAAGTCTTTCTAACAGAATACAAATCCAGATCTAAATAAATGCAGCATTCTTGTCTATAAACTTTTCAGGAAACCTTGCACATCTTCAATGGCATTGTTTCAGGTTAGGCTTGTCCTTTTAACACACTGAGTCTCTGTTCGGTGATCAGAGCTGTCTGTCTAGCATTTCATCTCACTGGGAAATTGGCTTCTGGGTTTGATCACGCTTAACAAGCAATGTCCACCACGTAAGCAAGGACAAAGCTCTTTGTTGGTACCGAGGAGGTTAACATTCTAAAATACCACGATAGGTAGAAACAGAAATGACTTTTATTCTTCTGTGTAGAATTAGAGAGCTGAGTTCTTTTAGGATGATGGAGTAGATATTTTGGAAGTACCAAATCTTACAAGAATCCTCCTTGACAGAAACAAAAGCAAAAATTCAAAACGGAGGGTAGCCTAACACTTAGGGTATTAAGAACACATGAAAAAGAAGATTGACCATGAGGTTGGTGAGGATTGTTTTGGGTCAGTTACTAAGGAAAGGACAGAAAAAACTTGATTCAGATGTAGGTACTAAGTGTTTATTATTTGAGTCCAGAAATGGATGGGAGTGGGTAAAAGGGGATGTTCCCTCAGTAGGTTGATGTTTTTGGCAACATTACAACTGATGTTGCAAGAAGGGAAATAGTCTCAAGATGAAAATCTCTTACAGGTTGGCATTTGCCCAAAACTGTAATGTTGACAGGGAAGTGTGGGCACACCCAAAAACATCCTGATTAAATTGCAGGTGTTGTGCAAAAGCAAGTGGGAAGAGCAAATATTTTATAACTAGTAAGCAGATTTTGGCAGTTGCCTTATATATAGTGTGTGAGATTATAAAATCTTAAGGCACAAGGTAATTCTTTTATATTTCTGTTGTAAGAGAGTTTTGCTCAGAGACTCATACACTATTTGATTTGGAAAAGACTTTTCAGATCATCTCTTCTAATGGGCTTTTTATTTTTTAGCAGAAATAACTCTTTTCAAATAAAATTTTAAACTGAGCTCTGCTAAGGGCTCCAGTGTGGCTCAGTTTTAAGTGTCCGATTCATAGTCATGATCTCCAGGTTCTTGAGTTTGAGCCCCACATCAGGTTCTGTGCTGACAGCTCAGAGCCTGGAGCCTGCTTCAGATTCTGTTTCCCTCTTTCTCTACCCCTCCCCTGCTCGCACTCTGTGTCTCTCTCTCTCTCTCAAAAATAAATAAACATTAAAAAAACTTAAAAAAATAATTTTAAAAAGTAAATTGAACTCTGCTATATAAAAACAGATGGGGGCACCTGGCGGCTTAGTTGCTTAAGCATCAGACTCTGATCTCGGCACAGGTCATGATCTCACGGTTTCGTGAGTTCGAGCCCCACATCTGACTCTGTGCTGACAGCATGGAGCCTGTCTGGGTTTCTCTCTCTCCTCTCTCTCTACCCCTCTCCCACTTGCTTTGTGCCCCCCGCCTCTCCAAATAAACATTTAAAAAAATTAAAAAATAAAAACGGATGGTATTTTATTAGTAAAAATGACCTTAGAAGTTTAAATTGAACATATTTATTCTTTATATAGTGACCAAATGGACCTAATGGAGTTGTTTTGATTAATACAAAGGCTTGGAATCAGAGCTACTGTGGGGCACTTGTGATTTCATGAAATCCTTAGCTTCTCATTTATTTTAGGATTTTTGTGTGTTTGCACATGATTAAAAAAATCCCGATTTCCGCAGACAGCTAGCTGCAAATGGGAGGTTTCAGCAGATCCCTTTGTAATCTCAGGATATTCTTGGAGGAGAATCTTTTATCCTGAGGTCCACTCAAAAATGAGTCAAACTGGAAACACAAGTTAATGCATTAGTGGTTTCCAATGTGCTGACATCTGGCATATAACTCCTTGGAGTGTTCTAAATATTATGATATTTAAAATGTTTCCACACTCCTTAAAATGCAAATTGAGTCCAATATCTGTTGAGCCCTTTCCACAGAAGTTCTTCCACAGAAACCCAGGGCTCAAAAGTTGTTAGTGGTGGTGTGGTAATTATTTCAGGCTTTCCTGAACTGAAGTGTGTGCAATCCAGCAAAATAAACAAGCTTAACACTGTTAAATAAAATAATTCATGTTCTAGCGAGGAAATGTCACAGTCGAAACTAAACCCTGAGCCTCTTGACTTCCTTCCTGTTTCATGTTTGTGGAGAATGAATTGAACACAATATAGTAATGGTTCACTTATTGTCAGTTTTATTCACTTAGCACTTTAGTTTTATTCATGAGGATATGCCTTATGGGCTCCCATTCCATCTTTTTAATAGGTGTTTCACCGGCTAGATTGAAAGTCCCTTGTCCAAAGGAACTAAGCCACATATTTTTTTATAGCCACCAGTGTCGTGCGTATAGAGTAGGATATTAGTGACCTATTGATTATGCATTCAAGAAAGATATGAACTTATTCTCATATAAACATCTATTATTGATAATTTAGTTGATGGTGAAGTGTTCTGTTGATGTTTCAAGCTGTACCATTTTCAGTGCATAGATGAATCTGTCCACAGTTTTGTTTAAAATTTCATGTAACATTTTTATGTACTGTTAGTGAATTAAAGGGGGATATACCGAATAACCACTATGTCCCCAGCAATTGGTATAATTCCATGGACACAACGGTAAGTCTTTTGTGCAACTATTTCACATATCATAAATACAAACAGGTGTTCAAAAGAAACCATCATGCCAAATTAGCAGCTATCGTTGTTGAGTTTGACACTAAATTGGGTTTTTAATTAGGATGATTGGTATTTTCTCCTTCTTTTACTTGGAATGGTAGCATTCAAAAACTGAAATATCGTCAGATCTGGTTTTATGTTGTGGGAAGATTAAAATTCCTTCTTCGGAAACATCCTGGCTTTGTTTCACATTATTTCTTATCTCGCTCCTCATGGGAGGGTTATTACCCATCCAAGTAGAAGACCTGTTTAGCTCCTTAATGTTCATGGCAAGATTTCAATCTTATTTTTTTTCTAAAATGTTAGATTGAACTCAAAAACTTGATGTTTTGTAGATAAAAAATAATTGAAAATTAGCAGTTTCACGTGGTTCCGCTAAGTGTATGAATTCAACTGAAATCAAGTTGTTTGCTATCCAGCTCTTATCAAAAACTCTATGGATAAAAGTGATAATAATAGAGGTTTGGCTTAAAGCAGAGGTCGACACACTTTTTCTGAGAGGGCCAGTTAGGAAATATTTTAGGCTTTGTGGGTTAGTCTATAGCAACTACTCAATTCTATTGTTGTAGCATGGAAGCAGCCATAGACACAGAGCAAATGAATGGCTGTGGCTGTGTTCCGATAAAACTTTATTTATAAAAACAGGCACTGGGCTGAATTTGGCCTGGAATCATAGTTTGCTCACTTCCTTGGACCATGTTCTTTCGGTATGAATCGCCTTTGCAGAATTACCTTGTGGTGGTTAGCTTTTGTGGGGGGAGGAGTTGGGAAACAACCATAAAAAATTCTTTATTACATTTGCTCTGGGGATGTTACACAAAGATATTATTCATATGATTAGCCAGCATTCCGCCTAATATCTAGCTAATCCCTAGAATAATCCCTAGCTAATATCTAGGTAACGATTTGTTTCTTCTCTTGCCTAAATGGTTTTTATGATAATAAAACTCTGGCTGTCTCCCTTTTTTTGCTTTTGTTACCAGGAATAGCAATCCGAAATGCATGCTTCAGCTACAGCCACTATGTTGACATTTATGTTCTGTAGAGGTGAAATTCCCTTCTTTCTTATAATTAGCCTTGATTTGACGATATATTTAAATTGAATTTTCCCTAACTTTAGAAATTTTGAATTGTAATCTGCTACTCTCTTGCATGCTTCTTTGTTGTGAACAGGCTCAAATTCTTCTGGATCATGTTCGAGAGTAAACATACAGAGTAGGTACCCGATCCATGTTCATATCTGAAAGTCAATTTCCTGTAAGCTTTTAGTATTTAAGGTACACAAGTATATACTATTGAATTATTTTAATCCAACAAATAACTTATGCATATATATTCTTCTGCTCTCAAGAAGTTTATAGCTGGTTGGGGGAGACATACATATGAACAAATAGTGACAAAGCTACAAGATAATTGTCCTAACGGAGGTACATGTACCATGCAACCTGGAGCTCGAGTTTTGGGGAATGATGCTGTTGCAACATCTTCCTCCTTGGCGCGATGAGACCAACTATGCCAAAACAAACCTTTTGTGAATAGTCATTATTTCTTACAGAAAAGCTTAAAGGCATATAAGTAAGATGATGCTTGATGTTTTGATTTCCTGCCTTAACAAGCTTAAAACACTCTTCTACAATTAATTGAGAACTTATGATTTATACTTCAGAAAAACAATAATTTCAACCAAGTTTTATTAAGTGCTTGTTAAAGACATTAGTTCCTTATATCTAAATTAATCCCCGAGCATTTCAAGGGTTTGAGTTGATATTTCAGTCCACCAGCTTTTTTCACCAGAAAAGCCAAGATATCCCTTCGTGTTATTTGAGACATTAGAAGTTGCTCTATCCTTTTTCTACAAGCGTGTTTATGCTCAGTGAACAGAATGAGAATGTTCTCTATCTGGTAATGGACTATACTTGCATGACTGTCCAGATAGAGTGGTGTGAGAATTCGGACAAACACATGGTTAAAAAAAAATTAAAATGCCTTTAAATTTTGTTTCTTAGAATAAATGATCAGAATTGAAATTTCTAGGTCAATTGGTATTGAGTATGTTTGTGGTTCTTAATATATGACTACACTGTTTTCACAAAGGCTATCCTGTCCAATATACTTAGCCTTCCATGAGCATCATTTAAGGTTTATCTTGCCAGCCTGATATTAACAATTTTTTTTAACGTTTATTTATTTTTGAGAGAGAGAGAGAGAGAGAGAGAGAATGAGCGAGGGAGACGCAGAGAGAGAGGACAGAGAATCTGAAGCGGGTTTTGTGCTGACAGCAGTGAGCCCAACGAGGGGCTCAAACTCATGAACTGTGACATCATTACCTGAGCCGAAGTCAGACACTCAATTGACTGAGCCATCCAGGTGCCCCTTGCCAGACAGACATTTAAAATACAATATAAATTCTTGCCTGTAAGCACTGTATTGGAGACTGATTATTTAACTGGCCATCTGCTGAGTCTGTCTAAAGGCACATGCTGAACACCTTCATGGATGATCCAGTCTAAAACCCACAATAGAGCATGTAGCTTCCTTCCCTGGGGCAGCCCTCCCTGTGTATGTGACTATTCGACCAGCCTGTGGATCCTGTATCTTCCCTGTAAACAGATCCTTAGCTTCTAGGTAACACTGGCAGCCACTCTCTGGAAAACTCCTACTACCACTCCCACGCATTGGTTAAATCCTTGATTACTTCCTGTGTGACTGCAGAAGGAAATCTTCACTAAGAGAGTATCAATTGTCTATTGCTACGAATTACCCAGAAAATCAGTGGCTTGCAACAAACAATAAGCATTTATTTAATTCATGAGTTCATGGGCCAACGAGTTAATATGGATGAGTACTCTGGTCTCTGTTAAACTTGGTCACATATGGCAGGTGGCTGGCCGTTAGCTGGGCATGACTGAGCGGCTGGGCTGCTTTCCTTCTCTAGCAGACTATCATAGGTGTTTTCCTTGCATGGCAAATGTACAAGAAGTAGAGGAGCTTCATAAGAATTTGGGTGGTTGGGAGACGTGTAACCTGACTTTGAGGCCTCTGTGTGATTGATAAACAATTGTCTGTTTTTCAAGGGGATCCTTTAATATAATTCTAGACTCCGGAGTCAAAGTCTCTGGATTCAAATCATGGCTCTACTAGGCACTGTGTGTCCTGGGCCAAGTTATTTAACCCCTCTGTGCTTTTGTTTCATAATTTGTTATCTGGGCATAATACTAAATTGTACCATGGTGGGTTGTTGTGAAAATTCAATTAATGAACATACGTAATATGTTCAGAACAATGGATGTAATATGTTCACATAAAAATGCTAAGGAAAATATTACCTGTAAAATACTTCTCTCGTATGTCACTTTTATTGGTTTCCTCAGAGATCTCATTGCTTGGAAACTCAACTCCATTTCTGTTGATTTAGACCAGATCCTTCAACTGTCTGCTTTTGACATCCCTTCAGGGCCTCGGCTTCTCCCAGGTCACCACCCTGCTGGGTGGCTCCACTCATTCAGACATCCTTTTGTGTGGAGTACATTCCAAGATGCTGTGGCACTCACAGTGTGCACTCAGAGGGTCCAAATTTGTGCCATGGCACAGTACTCTGAGAAACAAAGCCTTGGAAACAGCTTTGTGTCTTTGTTCTATTGTTAAGCAGTCCATTCTAGCTAGCCTATTTTTCTTTAACTTTTCTAGCAAAGCCACCTGAGACTGACTTTTTCTCTTAAATCTTTCTGCTAAGGCTGATCCTAGAGCAGGTCAAAAATACCAGGTAAAGAAGGTGTGGGATGTTGAGTGGGGGAAAGAGAAGAAACCGGCCAGGCCCCAGGTCTCCGACACAGGTTTCACAGCCCAAGTTAGGCCTACAGTGGGAAGAGGAAACAAGCTTCATCTGGGATACAAGTTTGGATCTTTGATGTCATACTGAGTTGGATCTTTTTTTTTTTTCCCAACGTTTATTTATTTTCGGGACAGAGAGAGACAGAGCATGAACGGGGGAGGGGCAGAGAGAGAGGGAGACACAGAATTGGAAACAGGCTCCAGGCTCTGAGCCATCAGCCCAGAGCCTGAGGCCGGGCTCGAACTCAAGGACCGCAAGATCGTGACCTGGCTGAAGTCGGACGCTTAACCGACTGCACCACCCAGGCGCCCCCTGAGTTGGATCTTAAAAATTCATTTCAGTTCCTACTGCAAGCAGGCTCAGGCTTCATATGCAAGAATACACTTATTTAACAAAATAAGCATTATCATCTAATAGGAAAAAGACCCTCACACTCATGGTCACCAGCTTAATGCTAAGGTACAAGGGCAACTTTATCGCCTGTCCCCCAGTTTCCACTCTCTGGTCTTCTCAACTGATTAGTCACCTCTCACATAGTAATGATGGGAAAACAGGTTTCAACCCACAGTTTTTGGAAATCACTTAGCACCCATAGCCATGGTAGTTTTGGAATTGTTTTGGATGAATTGTATTGTTGTATTCCTTAGATGAAACTGGGATAATGTGGAAAGTTGCATTTAAAAACCCTATTTCATATATATGCGGGTGTTTTGTGTTTCATTTTGTAGGTTGGCGTTTGCATCAGTATTGCACAATTGCATTATTTTGATTGTTGAAACCATGGGTTTTCTAAGATTTCTGCTTTGTGTATTTCTCCATGTGTAAATTATGTGTGTTTCACCCATTATTGAAATTTTCTATGCACACGTTAAAAACTTAAATAAAAACTTGCAAATGAAAGAATTAAATAAACACATTACTCATTTATCTCAATCTTATGGCATTTTCACTTCTGACTCCAAATGGTTGGTGGGAGAGAAGATAGATGTCTCCTAGTTTAAAGCAGCAATCCCCTGCCATACCCTACCTTACACACACAGTCTCAGTCTTAGAGGGATAATTGTGAACTCTGAAACTACTGTTTTTAATTTTGGGGGGTTAGTAGCATATGAGTGATTAAAATGTTTCTATGACTAGTCCTTGATATATCAATTTTAGACCTCTATGCACAATCTGCTATGGCAGCTAAATCAACCTCTCACTCTTTGCTTTTCCCATCCCAGTATAGTTATATTGTTTTTTTTAATTCCTCTATTTGTGAGTTTGTAAGTTTGAATAATGTATCTTAACATTTATACCTTATTCTATTGATTCCTGAGTTTTGACTTTGAACGATGAAGGTTTTAGCCTCTCCATTCTTGCTTTCATTTCATCTCCTCTTTCGCCTCCTCACTTCAGTCAGTCATGGGTAATTTTTACATTGTCAAGGTAATTGACAACATTGTCAAGAAATGTTGATAATACCTCTTTATTATTTTGTGACCATAATTGAACTGTTAGTGCACTGTATATGGGATGTATTGAAACTTCAAAAGCTGTGGAGACCAGGCAGGCATGCGTTAAAAACTGGTAGACTTTGGCGAGCTGGTGAGTGTATGCTGAGTGTTGTTTGGATGAAAGTGAACCCAGTGATGCAAAATATCCCGGTATTTTAAGAGAAGCCTGATAATCCAGATTTTTATGTGAAATATTCTGATTTAAAAATGCTGAACCTCATTAAATTAAAATACACACACACAGTCAAATAAAACACTTCTGCTGGATGGAGCCCATTGGGCTACCAATTTGTGACTTCTGGTGTATAAATTGTGTCTAAAGTTTATAAATAAGTAAATGTTATTCATATTTTTATAGTTTTCAAAAATCATTCATAGCATATCAAATGCTAATTTCCATTCTTTTTAATTTTTTTTTTATGTTTTATTTATTTTTGAGAGAGAGAGAGAGAGAGAGAGAGAGATTGAATGCATGGGGGAAGGGTAGAGAGAGAAGGAGATTGAATCCGAAGCAGGCTCCAGGCTCCGAGCTGTCAGCAGAGCCCTACTCAGGGATCAAACTTGTGAGCTGCAAGATCACAACCTGAGCCAAAGCTGGACGCTCAACTGACTGAGCCACTCAGGCACCCCTAATTTCCGTTCTTAAATAGATTTTTTTACCCTTGCTTTTCTTAGATTCTAATTTATATTGTCTCCTTTTCATTAAATACTTAAGGTCTTTCAGCTTACTAAGGAAAGTACCAACTTCAAGTCCTTATTTTCTCTGGGTGTCTCTGTTCCATCTAGACTGATCTTTTAGCTTTTTGCAGTTTTCATCCAAGTACTAATTCTTGGTTTAGTTTTGGTTTGGTTTGTCTTTTGTGTTGGCATAGTTCTCCCATTTTTTGGCTTGAAGTTTTTCTTTCTTAGATTCCTCCCTTGTTTTCATGGAAAACATCCTTAAGTAAGTACCTAAGAGAGGATGTGTAGGAAGTAAACATTTTGAGTCTTTGTATGCCTGAAATGTTTTTATTCTACGTTATATTTGACGGCTAGTTTGGCTAGATATGGAGCTGTAGGTTTAAAATTATTTTCCCTAATTTTAAAACCATTTTTCTTTCATTGTGGCTGCTGTTTTTTAAAGCGTTTTGTTAACTACTGGCTTTCAAACATATTAACATGTATAACTTTGCAATGTTTTCATTATTTAAAGAGAATAAGAAAATATAATCATTTATATTAATGTTAGGAGAAGAAAAGCAAATCTAAGGAAAACAGAATAAAGAAAATAAAGTCAGTGGGGCGCCTGGGTGGCTCAGTCGGTCGAGCGTCCGACTTCGGCTCAGGTCACGATCTCGCGGTCCGCGAGTTCGAGCCCTGCGTCGGGCTCTGGGCTGATGGCTCAGAGCCTGGAGCCTGCTTCCGATTCTGTGTCTCCCTCTCTCTCTCTGCCTCTCCCCCATTCATGCTGTGTCTCTCTCTGTCTCAAAAATAAATAAATGTTAAAAAAAAAATTAAAAAAAAAAAAGAAAAGAAAGTCAGTATTGCTTTTGTGAAATCTGATAACAGTCTTAGTCCCGTTTGCATTTTTCTTTATATAGAAACTTTTAGGATTTTCCTTTATCCTTCATGTTCTAAAAAAATTTATCATGATGCGTCTAAGCTGGAGCGTTTTTCCTTTATTGTTTGAGGCACTTAGTAGAAACTTTTTACTGAAATGTTCATGTTCTTAGTTCTGGAAAATTCCTATTATGAGTCTTTTTTTTCTTAATAATTTTAGTCCTTTTCTTTTTTTTTTCTTTCTGATTTCACTTTATAATATTAATGGAAGCTGCAGTTTGAATGTCTTCTGGAATAGTGAACCTTTATGAAACTGAATCTAGAAAGGGACTCGGTTTTACTTTCCCATTCTATTTTACCTGTTTTATAATTGTCTGTTTTCTTCTCTTGACTTTATTTTCTTCATTATGTACATGTTTAGAAAGTCAGTAAGACTTACTTTTAAAAATATCAGTCATCTCCTCAACTCCTCTCTAGCCTGAATTTTCATTTCTAAGTTCTCATACTTATTACTTCTAGTATTTGCTTCCACCATTCTAATAACATGCTTACAGTGACTTTTTTTTTCCCTAAAATGATGCTACTGATTATTTTTTTTTTTTACCCTGAAGCCAAGGATTTAATTTTGTGATACATGCCTCTCCCCCTCAATAGAAACACTTTTCTCCCCCATTTTCCAGATAAAATCTTCTCATTCTTTCACATGAAATCAATATTCAGTGTTTATATTTTTATAACCACGTAGACTTCATTCACAGATGAACTGGGCAATGGACTCTCATTTTGTTTCTTTTCCCATATAAATTTTATTTTTCCTGGAGTCATCACTGTCCAGCTTTTTTCTTTTTGTTTCATTTTCCGAGTACCAATCTCAATTCAACTCCAAACTTTTTGCCAGATTATAAATCCTCTCTCAGTGCATTCAAACTTATCAAATAATTTCTCGGTTTCAGTTAAGAGCATTGAAGCTATTCCTCCTGGATGGGTAGATTTGATGTTCCCTAGTCTAGCTGCACTGCTTTGTCTTTGGGATCCCCCTTCATCATCACCATCATGGAAATTCCCTTCAGCTCTCTCCTGTGTTGGAGACTGTTTCCTGGTTCCCATCTCTTGGTTCCTCTTTCTTGGTTTATCCTTTCCACTAGTTCCAGAGAAAAGGAACATGGGAACTACAGTTTTGAAACCTTTCAAGCCTATTCCCGCTCTTGATGAATAATTTATCTCGGTATAGACTTCAATATTAGATGTCATTTCCTCTTAGAATTTTCAAAGCATTACTTTCTCACCCAGATTGTCTTCAGAAAATCAGGTCTGATGTCATTTTGATTCTTGGCTTCTGATCTGCTTTTCTTTCTGGAAAGATCTGAGATCTCTTCACTCTTGGTATTTTGAAGATTCATGATTTTAAACCTTAATGTGGAGTTTTCTTTATTGTATTGAGAATGTGATTGACACATCATATTCTTGCCTCTTCTTTTCTCCATTCTTTTTATCTAGAACTTCCGTTGGTTAAATATTGGGCATTCTGGACTGTCTCTCTTGTCTTCTGTTTGTCTTTTGTCTTACATTCTAGATGGCTCTCTCCACTTTACCCTCCAATCCCACTACTGCATTTTAAACTTCTAATATCAGACTTTTCATTTCAAGAGCTCTTTCTTGTATTCTTAGTGTTCTGTTAAAACCAGCATCTTTCTCACTGTTCCATAGCTGTAATATCTTTTCTTATCTTTCTGTAGATATTTGTTTGGAGAAGAATTTTTCTGTCTCTACCCTGTCTCATCCCTCCCAGTCTCTTTTACTGTTTGTTTTGGTTGCTGTCCCTTATGCTCAAAGTTTTCCTCAAATGTCTTGTGTCTTCTGGGTGTCCGTCCATATTTACGTTTAATGCACTAAGAAGCTGTCTGGAATCTCTGATGGGCTTTATTCCAGCATGATATGATTTGGATATTTTACTGGGCAAACCACAACCATCAATAGTTGTAGATCTTTTCTCACAGTCTGGTCAGCTGAAAATTTCCTTCCCAGGGATCTAATTTGGATGCTGGTGCATTCTGGGGACTGAGGACAGGAGAGGGACCCCACTCTTTGATATGTCCCTTAAATGCTTTATTTTCAGAATGTCACTTTGACTTCAGCCGTTCACAGTATAAGATTGTCCTGCTTTAATCCCTCTAAAGAATAGTTTTCCTTGGGTGGGGAAGGGAAACTTCTCTGGCTGAGCAGTTTGGGCAAGGTGAACCTGGGCAGGGAATGGGTCTAATTGTTTTCGGCTATGATCCAGAATTTGCTTTCAAATCTGTTTGAGCCACACCTCTATGTCTCTTTTAGATAAAGATGTCTTTGATTTTGAAATGTTCCAGGGTTCAAGCTTATTCCTGACTTTATTCCACTGCTGGCATATGTTTAACTTTTCCCCTTTTTAATGTTAGTCATCTTCGTTTGTTGGCTTCATAGATTCCAAATTTTGATGCTGTCATTTTTTTCTCTGTCCTCATTTTCCTTGTAAATTTATTGCTTTTTTCCCCTTCCATATCTTCTGTGAAGATATCATTCTAGTGAAGTGTGGGAAAGGAATGAAGCTCAAAATGTGTCTTTTGGGGTGCCTGGGTGGCTCAGTTGGTTAATCATCTGATTTTGGATCAGGTCATGAACTTGCGATTCGTGAGTTCAAGCCTTGCGACGGGCTCTATGCTGAGAGCTCAGAGCCTGGGCCCTACTTCGGATTCTGTGTCTCCCCCTTTTTCTGTTTCTCCCCCGCTCACACTCTGTCTCTTTCTCTCAAAAATAAATAAAGATTAAAAAAATTTTTTAAATATACCTTCAAATTGTCATGTTCAAACAGAAGTCTTTTATTTATTTATTTATTTATTTATTTATTTAATTAAAAAAAATTTACATCCAAGTTAGCATATAGTGCAACAATGATTTCAAGGGTAGATTCCCTGATGCCCCTTACCCATTTAGCCCCTCCCCCTTCCCACAACCCCTCCAGTAACCCTCTGTTCTCTATATTTAAGAGTCTATTATGTTTTGTTCCCCTCCCTGTTTTTATATTATTTTTGCTTCCCTTCCCTTGTGTTCATCTGTTTTGTATCTTAAAGTCCTCATATGGATGAAGTCATATGATATTTGTCTTTCTCTGATTGACTAATTTTGCTTAGCATAATATCCTCTAGTTCCATCCACGTAGTTGCAAATGGCAAGATTTCATTCTTTTTGATTGCCAAGTAATACTCCACTCTGTGTGTGTGTGTGTGTGTGTGTGTGTGTGTGTGTGTGTGTGTATCTTCTTTATCCATTCATCCATCGATGGACATTTGGGCTCTTTCCATACTTTGGCTATGGTTGATAGTGCCGCTATAAACATTGGGGTGCATGTGTCCCTTTGAAACAGCATATCTGATCATCCCTTGGATAAATACCTAGTAGTGCAATTCTTGGGTCATAAGGTAGTTGTATTTTAATTTTTTGAAGAACCTTCACACTATTTTCCAGAGTGGCTGCACCAGTTTACATTCCCAAGAGGTCTCTGTTTTTAATTCAACATTTACCTTATGGGATATCAAAGTTTGGGAGGATTTTAAACTAACAAAATCTACAAATTCCATTACTTTATTATAACTACTTCAAAATTTATTGTTCAAAAGCTTACATATTTTATAATCATTTTGCTCATACTATACATACTTGCATTGGTGATTTCATTTAATATTTCATCATAAATATTTTATATTTTCCTATAGAATATTCTTATGTGTGACCTTATAATGTTTTATTGTGCTGATGTCACATTTTTTATTCAACAAGTTTCTAATATTGGGTCCTAAATTTTTCTTATCATTCATAATATCAAAATGAATATCTCTTTACTTTTTTGCCTTCTTGAATTATTTCTCTAAAAATATATTCCTTATCATACAGTGACTGGATCAAAGAGGAGGATCATCTTTATGAGTCTTATCAAACATTTCCATATTGATTTTCCAAAAATTTTATACCCAATTTTAATACCCCTCAATGACTGAGGAGATAATACTAATGTTACCAAATACTACCCCTCAATGACTGAGGAGATAATACTAATTTTTATTAACAACTTGGCCCTTCCAAGTGCTTTCCCAAAACACAGATCTTGTCCAAGAGAAGTGTCTTTAAAAAAAAAAAAATTTTTTTTATTGTTTTTGAATGAGAAATAGACAGAGCCTGAGCAGGGAAGGGGCAGAGAGAGAGAGAGAGAGAGACAGAATCTGAAATGGGCTCCAGGCTCTGAGTTGTCAGACAGAGACCGATGTGGGGCTCAAACCCACAGACCATGGGATCATGACTTTAGCTGAAATTGGTCGCTTAACTGACTGAGCCACCCAGGCGCCCCCAAGAGAAGTGTCTTTTAAACTATCTTTGCTGTATGCATGTTTCTGTGAATCTGATTAAGACTATGGACATTGTCTCCCACCTCCACAGCTGAATTCCCTCAGGTACATGGGGTTATATGCATGTACACACACACACACACCTCTCTACACATAATTTCAGACATTTGGAGGAACACCTTTGAAGTGCATTCTATGGACTCTGGTATAAGACTCTAATCTCTAGAGAAAGCACCTTTCAGAGCTGTGAACATCAAACTCCTTTGTTGTCAATAAATTCAAACTGAGATAAAATTGGAATCACTGAATCACTGAGGACCCCATAATCTGGGATTCATGTGGTTCTTTCCTTTACCACCATGATTATGGCTAAATCTAGGGCCATGGACAGTGAGGAGGAGCTAATTCTTATGACCTTGGTCCAATTTCTGTCCCTGAACTTCTCCACTGCTTTGTATTTATTGGCCAGAAACATGATCACTATATATATCGGGTACACAAACTTTAGTCAAAAAATGAGCAAAATAGGAAGCTTAAGTGGGGATTGGGTGTGAGAAACTTGGAGAAAAATAATAGAAAGAGCATGTGGAACTAAAAGTGGCCTATTCTGAAGCATTGTACAATCTTACATGATAAAATGCATATTGAGGAACTGAAATTAGAACTCTTGGTAACCATGGGAACAGCACTGTTATGGCTCAATTGTTAGAAAAACAGTCCTGGGATTTCTGTGAAATGGAAATGATTGTTTAGATAATGATACATCTCCAGTATGAGGACTGATAGTGAATTTCCAGCATTATTGGAAGTGGTAGGCCAAAATATGAGGAACTTTTCAAACCAAACTTTCCAAAATATTTCTTCTTGAAATAAACACAATTAAGTTTTATAAGGAAATTCTAGCATTTGGCATTTTGCAATGTGATTTTGAAATTTTATAGCCATCATTTTCCTATATGTCCATACTTTTCCATATCCCTCTTTTTTGCATATTCTATACTTAGCAGTTTTGCAGTAGCTGGCTCCTGGAAAAATTTTGTGTGAGAATTCTATTATTCTAGTCTCAAGATCCCAGAGTTAATTTTAGAAAGAGAATTTAGAAGTTAGACGCAGAGTAATCTTAAAAGAGGAAATTTATCTACAAGTAAGGAAGTAGTAAGATCTGTGAGATCTTTGCTATGGAGAAACTATATAGTAATAAAATAATTAACATTTATTTCAAACATAACACGTTGTACCAGGAGCTACACTTCTTGCTTACAAAAAAAAAAATGATGCCGACTTGTTTTTTATTACTCTCAATGTTTACAGAGTGTTAAAGTGAGGCTCAGGAGGATGAAGTAATTTCTCTAAGGTAACAGGATTGTAGGTGACCACATGGTGACTAGACCACACTCTTCATTCTCTATGTCTTTTTATAGCCACGCCTTGTGCTCTTTCTACTACTCTGTGTGGTCAAGATCTGTATCTGCTCCATTTTTGTAAATATAGGGATATGTGTGTTGCTTTCTGATTCTCTGAAAAATTAAGAACTTTTATTGCTGTTCCTAATGATTGATAAACCCTTCCCCTCAATCATTACAGCTACCTGGATGTTCATGGCTCAATTCAAATGCCCCATCCTCATAATACACTTTTTTTTTTAACCTACCAAGTTGTACCATCTCTCCATCCTTGACATTTCCACAACTTTTAATCTTACATTTCTTACGTTCCTTTGCAACCTTCCCCTTCTGTTGTGTCCATGTTTGGTTTAGCTACTTGAAGGTGTCTCACATACGACAAATGTCCACATGCTGCTGCTTCATTCATTGTTAAGCGACTAGTTTTTGTCAAATGACCAATTGCACTGATCTTTGTATGTCTTCAGGTGACTGGACAAAGAAGAAGGTGAAAAGTAGAAGTGTAGGTAATTATTAAAAAGAATGTTTTGTGGGGCACCTGGGTGGCTCTGACAGGTGTCCAACTCTCAGTTTTGACTCAGGTCATGGTCTCACAGTTTGGGGGTTCCAACCCTGCATCTGGCTCTGTGCTGACAGTGTGGTGCCTGTTTGGGATTCTCTCTCCCTTTCTCTCTCTCTCTCTCTCTCTGCCCTGCTCTATTCCTCTCAAAATAAATAAAAATAATAAATAAATTTATTTATCATAATAAATAAAATAAAATAATAAAATATGTATGTTTTGATCTTTCCTTCCTCCTCAGGGAAGTTTCTGTAAAATGGATAAAAGCTTGCCTGAAAAGCAAGCTTTGGAAAAGGACTGAAGATAATTGCAATTAGTTCTTATTTTATTTTATTTTTAAAAATTGTTTATTTTTTTCCCTATAATTTATTTATTTTTTATAATTTACATCCAAGTTAGTTAGCACATGGTGCAACAATGATTTCAGGAGTAGATTCCTTAGTGCTCCTTACCCATTTAGCCCATCCTCCCTTCCACAACCCCTCCAGTAACCCTCTGTTTGTTCTCTATATTTAAGAGTCTCTTATGTTTTGTCCCCCTCCCTGTTTTTATATTATTTTTGCTTCCCTTCCCTTGTGTTCATCTGTTTTGTATCTTAAAGTCCTCATATGGATGAAGTCATATGATATTTGTCTTTCTCTGATTGACTAATTTTGCTTAGCATAATATCCTCTAGTTCCATCCACGTAGTTGCAAATGGCAAGATTTCATTCTTTTTGATTGCCAAGTAATACTCCACTCTGTGTGTGTGTGTGTGTGTGTGTGTGTGTGTGTGTATCTTCTTCATCCATTCATCCATCGATGGACATTTGGGCTCTTTCCATACTTTGGCTATGGTTGATAGTGCCGCTATAAACATTGGGATGCATGTGTTCCTTTGAAACAGCATACCTGATCATCCCTTGGATAAATACCTAGTAGTGCAATTGCTGGATCGTAGGGTAGTTGTATTTTTTATTTTTTCAGGAACCTCCATACTGTTTTCCAGAGTGGCTGCACCAGTTTGCATTCCCACCAGCAGTGCAATAGAGATCCTCTTTCTCCACATCCTCGCCAACATCTGTTGTTGCCTGAGTTGTTCATGTTAGCCATTCTGACAGGTGTGAGGTGATATCTCACTGTGGTTTGGATTTGTATTTCCTGGATGATGAATGATGTTGAACATTTTCTCGTGTGTCAGTTGGCCATCTGGATGTCCTACTTGGAGAAGTGTCTATTCATGTCTTTTGCCCATTTCTTCACTGGATTTTGTTTTTTGGGTGTTGAGTTGGATAAGTTCTTTCTAGATTTCAGATACTAACACTTTATCTGATATGTCATTTGCAAATACCTTCTCCCATTCTGTTGGTTGCCTTTTAGTTTTGTTGATTGTTTCCTTTGCTATGCAGAAACTTTTTATTTTGATGAGGTCCTAATAGTTCATTTTTGCTTTGATTTCCCTTGCCTCTGGAGATGTGTTGAATAAGAAGTTGCTGCAGCCAAGGTCAAAGAGGTTTTTGCCTGTTTCTTCTCTAGGATTTTGATGACTTCCTGTCTTATGTTTAGGTTTTTCATCCATTTTGAGTTTATTTTTGTGTATGGTGTAAGAAAGTGGTGCAAGTTCATTCTTCTGCATGTTGCTGTCCAGTTTTCCCAGAGCCATTTGCTGAAGAGACTGTCTGTATTCCATTGGATATTCTTTCCCGCTTTGTCAAAGATTAGTTGGCCATACATTTGTCAGTCCATTTCTGGTTTCTCTTTTCTGTTCCATTGATCTGAGTGTATGTTTTTGTGCCAGTACCATACTGTCTTGATGATTACAGCTTTGTAATACATCTTGAAGTCCGGATTATGATGCCTCCAGCTTTGGTTTTCTTTTTCAAGATTGCTTTGGTTATTTGGGGTCTTTTCTGGTTCCATACAAATTTTAGGATTGTTTGTTCTAGCTCTGTGAAGAATGCTGGTGTTATTTTGATAGGTATTGCATTGAATATGTAGATTGCTTTGGGTAGTATTGACATTTTAACAATTTTTTTTCTTATTCAGGAGCATGGAATATTTTCCCATTTTTTTGTGTCTTCTTTAATTTCTTGCATAAGTTTTCTATAGTTTTCAGTGTATAGATTTTTCACCTCTTTGGTTAGATTTATTCCTAAGTATTTTATGGTTTTTGGTGCAACTGTAATCCAGCTACTTCTAAAAAACTAAAGAAAACAGAACAACAACAAGAATAAAATAATGAAAACTGGCCTTTACGCAATTTCATTAAGCTGAATATTTTATAATTTAAAAAATGTGCTCTTTTTAGTGGCTGTAAGACCTCAGAAAAGTACAAGTCTATCAATGCATATGACACCAATGATGACCGCAACCAATATGAACCCAAAACATTTAATTTCTCCAAAGGAATTTCTAGATATGCTCACTTACAGATACATTCATTGCTTCCTTCTCTATATTTGAAACATCCTTTTGTGGAAGTGGTCTAACTTATGGCAAACCCAATGCTTAAAAACTCATTTGAGATAAGGCCATCATATACAACATGGATGTGTTTTATTTGAATCAATTATTGATTATTGAACATTTTTTTAAAAATTCTAGCAATAAGGGGCACCTGGGTGGTTGTCGGTTGGGCATCTGACTTTGGTTCAGGTCATGATCTCCTGGTTTGTGGGTTCAAGCCCTGTGGAGGGCTGTGTGTTGACAGCTTGGAGCCTGGAGCCTGTTTCAGATTCTGTGTCTCCCTCTGTCTCTCTCTCTGCTCCTCCCTGGCTTTCACTGTCTCTCTCTTAAAAATAAATAACTATTAAAAAAATTAAAATTCTAGTAATAAGAGATGGCTAAAAGGAATAACAATAATAATTCTCATAATATAGCTTCAACTTGGATAATAGTCTGAAAACTAAAAAGAGCCCCCAAAACAAAGACATGAATTCCAAACAACTAAAACTAACACAAAATTCTCAAGCAATATGCATGTATCAATGTTTATAATAATGGCAATATTAGTTTATTTGGAGTGCACATAATTTATAGTAAGTGTTATCCTCAAACATTAAGTGTTATTCTGGTAGGAGTCTCTTATATGATTTACATGTTTGGTGCCATTCTATAATTAATTAGGCTGCCTAATTTAATGACAGATCATACTGGCTTGTTAGGCTTTAATCGAAGCAAAACAGGACTTCAGGGGGTGGTTTTAAGACCCTTTCCCTGAAGAGTCTTGTCTATTTCTTACTGGTTACTAGCTCATACATTTCTGTTTGGAGAATTCTACAAGGAAATGCACTTTTGGTTAGGTGAATGTTTGTAAGAGCTATTGGATTTTTCTTTTTCTTTTTTTTTTTTTTTTTTGAGTGAGACTGCTACCTCCAATAGGCATAGTTTGTGATTTTTCCCCTAAATTTTTAATTCAATGTTAGTTGAAGAGTAAAGGAATTAGCTCCTTGTGTAGAATGTGTTATATTTGGGAAGTTTTTACATTACAATATGTGCTGAGTAAAATTATAGTGAAATATTGGGTATTATTATCATCAGGCTCCCAAATTTATTGATGGCACACATTGAAGTGGAATGTACCTCCCCAAAGCTGCAGTAGACAGAATGTCACCTCCCTCCCCAAAGATGTTCAGATGGAACCTGTGCATTTGTCACCTTACCTAGGTGGGTCCAGTTTAATCACACGAATCCTTAAAAATGGAGATCTCTTACAAGCTGGGTGAGAGGAAGAGATGTGATGATGGATACATGGTCAGGGAGATACCATATTGCTGGCTTTGAAGATGGGAGAAGGGATCCAGGAACCAAGGGATACATGCCATTTCTAGGAGCTGGGAAATGAAAGGATAGATCCTCCAGAAAGGAAATAGCCTCTGAGACCTTGATTTTAGCTCAGTGAGACTCATGTGGGATTTCTGACTCACAGAACTGTAAGATCAAGAAATTCATGCTCTTTTAAGCCATGTTGATTATGGCAATTTGTTGTGGCAGCAATAGAAAACTAATATAATAGCTGAGATAAACTTTCTCATGAGGTCCCATTCCTCTGGCTAGCAGGAAAAACAATGTGAACCCATCAAGTAAAAGTATTTCAACCCCTTCTGCTTTAAACTGTTGTGTGTTGAGGTCACTTGTTCCTTTTTGGGTAAATGTTTGCTCTGCCAGAGTTATTTTCCCTTTCTCTCTTTTTGCCAAGGGGACACATAGGCCAGTGGTGTGGAAGGGGGCCGTATATCTTCTTGGGAATGAGGGAGAGGGGGCTTATCCATAAGTCTCTGGTTGTGGATCTGTTTCCACTAATCTTTCCTTGTTGGTGTCTGCTAAATGTGCTGCTGTTATAGCTGGTCCTTCTGACCTTTGAGTATGCACTAGGAGAATGGTCCTTTGGGGAAAAGAAAAGTAAGATGCAGAAAGAATTCTTTCCAGAGAGGAGGAAGAAGTAAAAATCTAGTCTCTTCCCTTGCTACCTACAGTAGACACTGCTATTGCCTCTGTCAATGAGGTCCCATCCCTAACCAGCCCTGGACTCTGCTGACCAAGTGGTCTTAGCATTTCTGCAACTTCTGGGTGGCCATGTGAGCACTTCTGCAACTTCTCTATTCTGTGCGAAGTGCATGGGAGGCTATAAACCTTATTTTAGGTCTCCTTTCACCGAAGCTGTGCTACCAGTCTTGGGCTTCTTTGGTCTAAATGGCTCAGCGTTTCTTCTCACAGCTTTGAGCGTTCCACTATACCCAGACAAACGGGGGACCAGTTCTGACATTCTTAGGATTCTTGTGCTTATCCAGATGTATCTAAAGCATTTCCCTCATACTGTGCATAGTGTTTGCCAAGGATTTGTAGAAGCTGGACACCTTATCTCCTCAGACCGCCTGTCTTTATTCTCCTTCTAAATTCTCCTGGGTTTAAAAAGGTCTGGATTTTTATTTCTTTTCCAACTCTGGAAGGTACTTTCCCTGCATCTCACTTGACTTACCCAGAGTAGCCCAACCTCCCTTTTTAACAGTAATTTTAAGAGTACTAATAGAGAAGGATATCCCCTTCACATTATAGAAGAAACTATCATCTGAATTGACCACGTTTGTTTCTTGATCGGGTAGCTTCAGGACAAGGATACATAAGAAACCGTGAAGACTGAAAATACACTGGTTTAATGCATGGATCAGCACAATATAGCCCACAAACTGGCTGACTGTTTTTGTAAGTTAAGTAGGAATACAACTATGTGTAACCATTTACAAATTGTCTCTGACTGCTTTTGGGCTACAATGGCAGAAACGGACGAATGCAGTAGACACATTGCAAATCCCCAAATATTTACTAACTGGCCCTTTAAGAAAAGTGTCTGTTGACCTCCAGTTTGATGTATTCATTCTCTATAAATATGTAACAACCCCCAAATCTGGCAGCTTAAAACAACAAACATTTATTTTCTGATGTTTCTGTGGGTCAGAGATCTGGGCTGCCTTGTGGGGAATTCCTGCTCAGGGTGTCTCCTGAGGTTGCAGTCCAGCTGTTGGCCAGGACTGCAGTCATCTGAAGGCTTTCCTGGGGGTGAAGAATCCACTTCCAAGCTCATACCAGGAGGTCGTCAGCAGACCTCAGTTCCTCACTGGCTGTTGGCGTGGAGACCTTGGTTCCTTGCCACAGAAGGTTCTCCATGGGGCTGCTCCACATGACAGCTGGCTTTCCCAGGAGTAGGTGATGAAAGAGAGAGAGAGAGAGAGAGGATGAAATGGAATCAGCACTCTTTTATAGTCAAGTCTTGGAATTGATACACTATAACTTCTACAGTATTGAATTTGTTCGAAGCCAGCACTAAGTCCAGACCATCCTCAAGAAGGGGGGACCATATGAGGACACGGAGACTAGGAGGCAGAGATCATTGGAAGACATCTTAGAGCCTGTTTATCACATTTCATAACCACCTCCCCCCTCATTTTCACTTTTTTATGTTAGCATGATGCATATGGATTTCTATCCGCGTTGCTCTGGAATTTAGGACTGAGGACTGTGAGAACCAAGATAAGCCAGGTAGTGGTGCTGAAGCCATTTCAATAAGCCATCTCATTCCAAGACAGCCCTAAAAGTTGGTAGTCTGCTTGGAGCTGGTGGGCCATATCCAGGCTAAACTCAAAAGGTTAGAAACACTTGGAAGCCTAATAAAAAAGAAAATGGCAAGGATTTAGAGAGCATCGAGATTGGTTGATTCAGTCAGGCTGACTTTTGGCCAGGTAGGCACTTAAGAGGACACTTCACCAACAATAAGCCTCTTTTCTTTGTTAATTTATTCAGTATTCAACAAATATTTGCTGAACTCCTACTAAGCTCCAGGTGCCGTTGAAGGCTTTGTGGATACAGCAGCAACCTGGAAGCAAAGATGGCCTCAGGCAGGAAACATCTTACAGCACGTGCTTCCTCGGTGTGTTGACAGAGACAACAAGTGACTTCCCAGAATTTGACCCTTTCAGGATTTATGGGCAAGAGAAGATATTTATATAAAAAGATAATAGGTAGAGTGGCCCGCTTGCATCCAGGGACGTGAAGGGAGATCCTGGAAACGTTGTAATGTATTTACAGTCCTTCCTGGTTTGAATGCTTTAAAAATGCTTGTCGCCCCTGAGTCTGTGAGTCCAGACACCGTCATGATGGAGTGACAGGGTCTATAAAAGCTACAGACTGTTGAAAATATCAACATGCTGCCTTTTTTTTTCTTTCCTGCTTTATTTAGCCATTTTTAGTATATCCATATCTCTCACTAGGCTCAAACTGCATATGTGTGTTTAACAATCAGATCTGGAATTGTGCTCAAGAAGCCTCTATCAAAACCCAAGTCATTTTTCTTCCTATTGAGATGGATGTACACAGGAGAAATTGGGGAAGAAGGGAGAGTGTTCTTGGCTGATCCATAGGAAGTCGGGTTCACTTGGGGATAAAGTATAAAGGTCCCATATCTATGCTTGCAGGGTGAAGGAGGTAACCGTGGTGGCCCTGCCTCTAGGACACTGTAAAAGCTTTTGACCTACAAATGAGGTTAATTTCTTCTATGTGTGTCATTGAAGGCCAGTTTTAGGATTCCATTAGACACAAATATTCCATTGCCTGTACTTGTATCAATGGGTTATTGGTGTGGAATTTTTTTTATGGGTCTCTAGAGAGCCTGACGCTAGGGGCTCTCTGGAGCTCGTGAGAATGTTTATTGCAGTCATCCACATTTCAAAAGGGAGGGACTTGGAGGAAAAGATAGCCACAAAAATGTATTGTTTTGAGTCTGAATCTGTGAGAAAAATAGAAATGTAATTTTAAAATGAAATACTAGCAAAGAAAAGATTAAGGTGCAATGGATAGCCACAGTGATTCCTGTGACCATGAGTCCTTTTCCTTGGTGATTGTAATATCTGATGCCAGACACACAACATGTTACACTTACTCAGCAATTAAAGGTAAGAGGTTGTGAAACTCTAAATGAGCCAGAAAAAAAAAAAGGGGGCAAAGGGCTGAGTTTGAGTGAGTAAAGGAAGATAAATCAGATGAGATTGCATGTTGATGACACTGACCAGGGTTGCTCAACAGCAATATCTGACAAACAGCAAGAGAAAAAGGAAACATTTTGGCCGAGTCAGCCACCCCCAGCATCTCTCTTCAACACCCGACGAAGAAATCCCCACTGCTGGATGAGTTATTTCCTCTTTCTGCTGTATGAGTACAATGGGGGGAAAAAAACCAGATCCTAGAGCTGAAATGTGAAGTTAGGAAACAGAGGCATGAGTAATAATGCAATAATGAATGAAACAGAAAGGCCCAGAGGTGTGGATATTCCATCTAGAGGACTTGCATTTGGTCAGGTCTGTTTTGGTGCAGTGGATGTTTCAAATGTCTTATGCTGTCGCACTGGTGTCTTGTTGACAACTGCCTTCGTTACCCTTGTTGTTGTTGTTTTTTAATTTTTTAACATTTATTTATTTTTGAGACAGACTGAGAGAGCCTGAGTGGGGGAGGTACAGAGAGAGACGAGACAGAATCTGAAGCAGGCTCCGAGCTGTCAGCACAGAGCCTGATGCAGGGCTCAAACTCACAAACCGCGAGATCATGACCCGAGCTGAAGCTGTATGCTTACCTGACTGAGCCACCCAGGTGCCCTGACCCTTGGTTTTGTTCGTTCCTTCTTCCTGCCTGGATTCCAGCAGAAATGCACCTCCCCTCACCCTTTCTTTGGCTTTGCCATATCTATCTGCCATAGAAACTCCTGTTTTCTTCAAAACACAACTTAAATCCTTTTTTTTTTTGGAAAAATCCATTCTCCCAGCCCAGAATTAACTTCTTTCTCTTTTCTCCTCCTAATATGTTCAGCCTTTTATTAAATTGGTCACGCTGTCCTTTATACACAAGTTGTTTATACATTTTCTGTTGTCTATATTGAGTTGAAGAGGGCAAAGGGTTTACCATGAACATCCCTATATTTTCTATAATATTACTCAGTGATAGGAGGATATAAAAAGCCAATATAATAAGTCAATGTTTCTTGGCTTAAAGGATAGACTAACTCTTAATAATTTGAACAAAGATTAGCAAGATCCTAGGCAAAAGTCCCTTAACTTTATACTGTAGACAAAACTAATTAACCACTATTTTTGCCTGCCTTGTTATATCACATTCTGATAAAATAAACAAGGCTGTTCATTTTTTTTTAATCCCGGGGAAGTGACTTTATTTTTATTTTAGAATGTTTTAAATTAAAAATTAAAAAAGGAATTGGTTCCATCTATTTTTGGGTTCCTTGGAGACATGATGCCTGTGGTCGCCTTGTCGGCTTCAGATTCGAGCTGTAGAAGGTTCTAGAATATTTTAATGCTTTCCCCCTTTGTAGAAAAATCTTTTAAACAGAGATCCATGTTGTAAAGAAGAAACAGAATGACCATCAGTAGATCCTATGGCTCTCTTCCTTTTCCCTTCTGAGCCTCTCAAAGGTACAGTTTATGCCTGTTTGCCTTCACTTTCTAGACATGCCTTCGTTTCCTAACTCTTTGCTATTAACTGACTTTGATCATCACACATCAGAAAGAGTTCTCTAAACGGTCAGTTGTAACTTCCTTTTTGTCAAAGTCTCTCAGCAGCATTAGTTGTTGATAACCTCCTCCTTGTAACTGCCTGCTGCTGTGGCCTTGACATTGCTCTGCCCTAGATTCTCTCCCAGGGGGAAGGGAAAATGAATTTGTTAAACACACTTGCTCCTGCTAGGAGCCTTCTCTGTATCATGGTAGGTGAGCTTCAGGACAACTTTCTGAGACAGGAGATGTTCTTGCACACCATCACTAGAGCATAGAGGTTTTGTCTTGTCCCATTGGCCAGTTATTTCATACTGGGGTTGGTCTTGTGCACCCCAGCTGGTTGCAGTTTTCTTGAGAGTGGAGTCCACACCTTCTGCCTCTTCTGTATTACTCACAGTGCCTGGCACAGCAAATATTCTCAGGGTTTAATAAATATTTGTTGACTGATTACAGATGAAAGTACTCAGACCTTGAAGATAAAGACTAACATAAACATTGGCCAGTTTTTTGTTGAATCTATGTTTTTCCAAGTTCTGAAAAAGACCTTCTTTTATATACCATTTTAAAACACACACACACACACACGCACACAGACACACACACACACACACATCAAGCCTCATTCACGAAAGGTTTGACACTGAGATTAGAAAACCATTAGCAACCGTCACAGGCCGGCCGGAGCGGGTTTCCTTCCAGTGATAGAAGAACCGCTCGGCTGGGAGTGGCCATGCCTCGGAATTAGATCAGGGTGATTGTATTTATTTATGATTATGTATTAAACTGGACAACTTGGCCCGGTTTCTGAGTCAGATGCACTGAGTTTGTACTTTCTGACACATCACCCTCATCCCTGTGAAATGAGAAGCAGTCGTGGGTGAAACGGGACAGGGTGGGGGAGGGGGGCGCTGGCAAGGCTAGTGGGTCTCACCCTCTCCATTTCCTCCTCACGCCCTTACTCGCCTTTCACTTCCTCCTTTCCCACCAGGTGCCAGAGGGGTTCTGCTTCCCCATACTCTCTCTAGCCCTGGGGGAAGTGGTGGGCACTAACTTCTTTTTAAAAGTGTGCCTACTGTGGAGCCTGCACATTGTTGGGCATTCAGAGCCATTGCTTCATTTGCAGTCTTTTGGCCGCTCCGTGAGGTAGCTTTTATTACTTTTATATCACAGAGGTGGAAACTGAGGCTTTGAAAGGGTAGGAAATGTGTCCCAGTTACACAGTTTGTAAATACAGAGGTGGAATTTGACACTCACCTGTCTGACTCCAAACATCTGGGCTCTTTTATGTTGTACAAGGTTGCCTCTTCAGAAGAAAAGGGCTGCTATAAAATTGGTTCCCATGGAGGGCTTTGTAGTCTATGGTAGAGAGACCAGAGTTTTCCCAATAGAGTTCCAGAAAACTTTCCGTGACCAGAGGGCCAGGGTGTTTGGGGTGGAGAAGGCTGTTTGCTTTACCCAAAGGCTGATTTAGGGCAGGATCCTCTTGTGCTTACGTGTGCCTTGTAGTATTGCACCTGACCTTTCCAACTAAGCATCCTTAGCCACCTGAGGCACCTGGAATTCAATGGTTAGAGACTTTTTTCTTTGATGGATGTTCTTTCATGAGTCCTGGGAAAATGAAGTTAGTGTGTAGGTCCTTCCTTGTAATCAGAGGAAAAGCCTAAGTTACAATAAGTAGCAAAACCCTCTCATCAGCACCAAGTTAATTGACCACGGATATGTGGGAGCAACATTCGGACGACTCCTCTGCACTAGCTGCAGCCATAGCCCTCACCTGTGACTTGATGGGTGATGCAGCCTGGCAGGATTTCAGAAGCTTCTTCAGGACAAGGACCATGGCTACAATAGCGAATGGGTCTTCATTATCCGAGGAAAATTACTAAATATATACATATGCATATTTAAATATATATCTTTAAGTCTCTTGAAAATGAATCGACTTAAAATATTTTTTTATAAGAATAATGAAAAAGAAGTATGATTGGTTCTGTGCCTTCAAAGGGAAACTAGATCTCCTGGTGATCATTTGTTTGTTCTTGCTTATATTTAAATCAATTTAAGTCAAATTGTATTTAGCACTTTAGAAATAAGTCAGAGAAAGAAAACGACATATGATTTCACTTAGATGTGGACTCTAAGAACAGAACAATGACTAAACAAACAAAAAGCAGGATCAGACCCAGAAGTACAGAGAACAAACTGATGGTCGCCAAAGGAGTGGGGGATGGAAAGATGGGCAAAATGGATGAAGGGGAGCAGAGGTACAGACTTCCAGTTATGGCACGAGTAAGTCACAGGGAGAAAAGGTACAGCATAGGAAAGGTAGCCAATGGTATTGTAAGAGCCTTGTAGGGTGATTGATGGTAGTTACCCTTGTGGTGAGCAGAACGTAATATACAGACTTGTTGAATCACTATGTTGTACACCTGAGACTAATGTAACATTGTGAGTCAACTACATTAAAAAAATTTTTTTGATAGATATTGTCAAACTATTCTCCTAAGTACACTGTCCATCTTCCCCAGAACCTTGTTAATGCTTACCATTTTCATTAAGTTTAACATGGCCAGTTGAAGAAAGAGAAAATTGTATCCGTTACTGGAAAAAAACTATATTTAGTATTTTAAGAAAACAGAAAGGAGTCAAATACTGATCATTCTTTTTCAGCCTCATTTTCTAACAAAATGATACTACAGCAATATTGAAATCTTCACTTAATGGATGCATACATTTTTGTATTACAATCAAGGTTATTTTTTTGCCTTAAGTAAGGGCTTTCTCAATTATCCTAAAGGACTCTGTTAATCTCTTTTATCAAATAATTCTTTTTTTTGCCATGCCTATCACACTCATATCTTTTTTGATTTCCTGTTCATAATTTTTTTTAAGTTTATTTATTTTGAGACAGACAGATTCAGAGGAGACTGCACTTGAGTGGGAAAGGGGCAGAGAGAGAGGAAGAGAGAGAATCCCAAGCAGGCTCTGCTCTGTCAGCGTAGAGCCCCACGTGGGGCTGGATCTCATGAACTGTGAGATCATGACCTCAGCCAAAATCAAGAATCAGATGTTGAGCTGACTGAGCCACCCAGGTGCCCCTCCTATTCATTAATTTTTAATAGATTCACCTCTGCCAATTCATTTTTTCTGTGTGTGATCCAAGGAGTTTTCCAAAATCACTTTCACCAATCTTATGAAATACTACTTTTGCAATGTTTGTCATTTTCCTTGGCAATCTAGTGCATTGCATTTGCATTGTTTGATTAAATGTCTACAACATCTAAACTGTAAGTCACAGTTGGTATTGATGTGATGGGTGGAGATATAAGCTAGGGCCAAGTGAAGGGTAAGTGGCGACTGAGTATTACAAGAGATCAGTCTGCCCCTTTGTGAATATTTTTGTGGGATGGTGCCTCTGTGCTTCCCCAAGCGACCAGGTAACTGTGAGATGGGGCATAATGTAGGTTTAAATAATAAGGACTCCCTCGGCTCAAATAATTGTTGAATGAAATGGAACTGACTTGGCCTGGATCTGCTCTGACCCTATAAATGTAGCAGATGTTAGGAGCCTACAGGCTTGGGTTGCACTGAGATGAACTAAATCCTTTCCCAACCATTTTGGTGTGCATGAATAGAGCTGAAAGCATTCCAGAACTACTGGAATGTTAAATCTCAAATTCAGAGATTTGCTTGAAGGCCCATAATTATCTCTATTGTGATGCCTTTCAACAGATCTAAGAAGTTGTGCAGTTTTGATTCAAGGTAGGTTACGCAGAGGGTAAAGCTGAATGAGACGTAGGTTCTAGGCCTGTACTATTATACCTGTATTATGCTTTTTGAGATGGTGGTGGAGGTTATTGGCTTCAACAGACTTCAGTGCTATGATCTTCGTTTCTTTTAACTTCACTTATTATTATATTCTGTGTGCATGTAACTTCATAAATAAGAATAAGCTTTCTTTCTTGTAAGTATTTTAGATTCAATAGGCCAGTGGCAGAGGACGCTTGGTAGCCACCCTTCTCTAATTATGTACGAATGACCATATATTTAAGCAGTATTATTGGCAACGTATCAAAGCATTTCAAAGTAATAATAGTTTTTTTTCCATAAGTAGAGAGGATAAGTCCGTCTTGCATCTTCCTCTTGGCTTCTTTAACATGCTCTTTATAAGACATTTCTTTTTTTTCTTTTTCTTTTTTAACACGTGTTGTAATGGGATGAGGGGGTTGGGGTTAATTCAGTATTTTTCTTCCCAGTGGACTGCAAGTTTCTTGAGGACAAAATATTCATCTTATTTTGCTTCATGTCCCCAGGATCTGACATTGGACTCCAAAAATGTCTGTTACATTGTTCTTTAATTGCAGTAGAAATAGAGAAGCTGACTCAGAAGGAAGGAAATGGTAAATGATGGTGGTAGAAGTGAAGTAGGTTATACTAACTTTGCAAGGACAGGAAATAAAGCAAAGGTAATTGGTGGAAGGTAGGACAGAGGGCAGGTTCTCTGTGGTATGCTATGAAAGGAGGAGAGGGCAAAGTACAATACTTATTCCACTGGAAAAGCAAATAAACAAGCTGGAACATTCTTGCCTGAGTACATATAAACTTGGAGTCTGTGAGCAGCTAGATGCTCTATGGTAGTTCTAGTGACGAGGTTTATGAAGCCATCCGCATTGTCTCTAAGGCCTTTTAGTTTATGCTCTTTCAAAAGTGCTTCCCGATAGGAAATGACACTTTCTAATGAAGTGTCAGTGAAGTGTAGCCAGTGATTAATACAAGGTGATGGAATCTCCTTAAAATGGAGATTAAAAAAAAATCTCCATTTTAAGGAGATTCCATCACCTCAGAAATTTCCAGTGACCAACAGAAAGAGGGCAAGAAGGTTTTCTGGAAACCATATGTCTGTTCAGTGTATCTGCAGACCTGTGAAGAAAGAAGAGCTTAATTAGACAGATGAGCAATTTCCTGAAAAGGCACATGCAGGCGTTGGATTACATCTCATTTCCTCTGAAAGAGGCGAAAACCATGATGATTAGCAACTCACTGTTTTGGAGCCTAGCCATTCTCCAGTTTATTTTCACTTGGTGGGAGTGAAGGAAGGTGATGCTATTGCTTTTGAGTTGGGTTCTCTTAGTCATGAATGTTGGATTTCTTTTATGCAGAATTGTGTTAAATTGAGCTCCAGATTATCGGAGTGTGTGATTCTGCTTTGTGGCACGCCCTTGGTTAAACAGCAATCGCTTTAGCCAGAAGAATGCTCTAAGCCATCCTCCCTTGTTTTCAGTGGCTTAGGAAACAGAAACTAATTTTCATTTCAACTAATCCAAACTTGATTAGGAAAGGAAATATAATGTTACTACATGAAAGCATGAGATTCCTTCCAAAGCCAAACATGTACAGTAGTTGAAAAAAAATATTCCACTGATTCTTTCCCATGTGATGTTTCTGTATCACCTCCATCTTTCCATTTCAGAGTGTGCAACTGAGAGTTTGCTGGAGATTAATAAATTATTTCACCAGTATCAGAAAACTAACACTGATTGGGAAGATCAGAGAGCTGAAAGCCGTTTCTGGATAATATAGAGTTAGCTTCCATTTCTCAGTACTTCTGTTTCTTTGAAATAAGGAAGTTGGTAGCTCTTAGTTTCCTTGTGCTTGCTTGTCTTTCCCCTACCCCTTTGGTGTTGTACAATACTGAGTGATTGAAACTCTTCCCATTTCACCACTATCCAGATGTGGTGTAATTATCAAGAAAAGAAACCCTTTTATTCTTGTAGGCTGTCAGAAATCCAGGTTATTGTCATTTCAGGTCATTGATATGAAATGCTTTGACATTTTTTTTAAAGAACAGTTGGCACTGATTAGGAATGGCTGTTCTTGCTAGAGTTGTTCTTTCGGTAGTTAAGTGTAGGTAAGTATTGGACCAACTGAAATTGAAAAAAGGTTCAGTTAAGTACCAGCTTTTACTAAAATATATTTTTATAAAGAAGAATTATGAACATGCTCCATTTAAGCCAAAAATTAATTAAGGATTTAAAAATGTAGAATGTTGGGAGTGAAATATGGTGAAGATGAGATTTTGATAGTCACCATATGAGGCAATGAAAGCTGAGACGCAGGAAATCAGCAAACTCCCTGGGTTGGCCAGAGTCAGTCTGGTCTGCAACATTTTTACTCTGGTTCAGAAAAGAACCTGTATTAGTCAGGGTCCTCCAGAGAAACAAAGCTAATAGGATATGTTTCTCACGAGAAGTTGGTTCATGTCATTATGGAGGCTGAGAATTTCCATGATCTGCCCTCTAGAAGCTGGAGACCCAGGAAAACTGGTGATGTAATTCAGTCCCAGTTTGAAGGCCTGAGAACCTGGGTAGTGGATGTTCAAAGGAAGAAGATGAGATGAGACATCCCAGCTTCATCAGTGAGACAGGAAAAAAAAAGGGGGATGGATTCCTCCTTCGTCTTTTGTTCTATTCAGATGCTAAATGCATTGGATGATGCCCACCCATATTGGGGGGGAGGGTCACCCACTTCATTGATCCCATCATTTCAAATACTAATCTCACCAAAATACCAAAATATCTGTATTAGACAGGGTTCTCCAGAGAAATATAATTAGGATGGATTTATGTATTTATTTATTTCAGAAATTGGCTCATGGTTTTCCCACTTATATTGGTGAGGTTCTTTCTTTACTCAGTCTACTAATACAAATGTAATCTCTTCCAGAGACACCGTCACAGACATGCCAGGAAGCAACATTTTACCAGCTATCTGGGCATCCCTTAGCCCAGTCAAGTTGACAGAAAACTAACTGGCATAGGACCCCTTCTATCATCTTCTATCAAGTCAAGCAATTAAGCTGGACACCAGAATTGGAGCACACGGAAGTAATTTTGCCAAGTTCTTCTGGTGGTTTTGAGAAGTTTCGAGCCACCAAAACTTTGTTAGATATGATGTCCTAAATTAATAAAATCTATCACAGTCGATTTCATGAAGAGGGGAAGTTACTATAAGAGCTCTGAATGATCTCAATTAATTTATAATTAGAGGTTATAAATTATTTCAACTAATGAAAAGAAGCAAGGCAACATGTGAACTCAACTTCTAGTAGACCTAAACTTTCACATTCTTTTCTTTTCCACTTCTCCTCTCTGTAGGACATGATGCCCTTGATTTCCTCACCACCACCACCTCCAACCAACACACACATACAGACACACAAAATTATTTTAGGGTAGATATTTAGTGGAGGCCCAAGCAAGAGTACACAAGGCACGTCTGACCATCAGATGTGTTTTGTTGGACTTTTCAGAGTGCTTATAATTGGGAAAAAAAATTTTTTTTCTCCAACGCTAAAGCATAAATCTAACTTTCTGAGAAATTGAGAAATGGAGAGGATTGGTCGTGCTGGACCTGTATTATCTGTGACTGGAGTTGAGGAATGAGCTTCCCACGCCACTTCCAAGGGCCATGTGCTGTATCTGACACAGCTCCCTCCACTCTCCAATGTCTCCTTGACATTGGGACTGAATTGCCACTTCGGGTCCAGGTTGGACGGTTGTTTGTCATACAGTAAAGTTAAGGTATAAGTACAATATTTTAAACATCAGTTTCTCTTTCGAAAGCAGGCAAATGACAGGTTGGGTTGAGACTTTGGGATCTCAGTTTGTCTAAAGTCATTTAAGTGGTAAAAATGAATTTTGAACACAAGGCTGAATGGAACACGCCAAACAAAGGTAAGATTGGCCAGACCTGCTTGTTTGTCTTTCCTTTACTTTTTGTCTACTTTGCTCACTTTTGACACAATACCTGACATAGGTTTTCAACAGATATTTGCTGAATAAATGTGAGTGGAGCTAGTGTCCATGTTCTTTCCAATATACCGTGAGGCATTTGGATAAAGGGGCTAAATTATCCTTCCTGTAATGTTATTAGAGAGATTTTTTCCCCTCCAATGAGACAGACAAGGCTTCAGTCATTATTTTTATAATTTAAAATCTCCTGAATGGATTATTGAAGCTTATGCTGGCTGTTGGAGAGAAAGTTCATGAAAGATTCTTTTGCTCTGCTCTGGTTATAAAGCCTTAACGGGACTAAACCAAAAATTGTATATGCTGTGATTTAAAAACAATGAGTATACCGTACTTTTCAAGTTAAACCTTTAAAATGAATTAAGTTGTAGGCTACAAAATTCACTTATTTATTTTAAAAAATTTAAATGTGTACTAAGTACTTATCACTGTGCTAGGTACTAGGAATATTGTATTTGATATCATGTCTCAAACATGAAATGGATTTCAAAAGAATAGTTCAACATATTGTGATACAAAATGAAGTAAAACTCTCCTTGTCAGAAACGTTTGCTAGAAATCTAAAAGCAGTTGCCCATTTAGGAAAATTGCCTCATGTACACACCACTGATAAAGAGTATATTGTTAACACACTTGAGGCAATTCTACTTCTCTGATGTGCTTCTTGAAGACAGTAAGCCAACGGCCAGATGAAGCAACTGTTCTTTTTTTTCTCGCCCCCACCGCCCCTATCTGTTCTTTTCAAGTTTGTTTTTATTTATTTTGAGATAGCAAATGAGAGAGGGTCGGAGAGAAAGAAGGAGACAGATTCCCAAGCAGGCTCTGTGCTGTCAGCGCAGAGCCTCATGTGGGGCTTGAACTCACGAAACCATGAGCTCATGACCTGAGCCAAAATCAAGAGTCGGACATTTAACGGAACGAACGTTAAATGTTCAGGCTTCCTGAAGCAACCGTTGAATAAATGTATTATTCAATTCGGGCTCAGCAATCGGTTTTATTTTCATCTAAGTGACAGTTGGCTAGTTGCTTTTACATCACATCTCACATACAAGTTATTTTTCCTTTATATACTGAATTTAGTGCTCCTTGGTAAGTCTGGTATTCACTCTGAAAAAGACAGGAAAAAGCAAAATAAACAAAATTCCCCGGAAGACGCAGGTCTTTGAACAAGTTCTTTGCTGTGTGTGCAATTACGCAGTTTGAATTGTCTGACTTTCAAGCGTATTCCCTATAGTTATGTACTTTAACAGCATATTTACTTTGTGGATAAGTCTTAGAAAAATTTGTTTTTTTCATAGAGGAGAGAAACCCCCCTAGAAGATGGATATACATGCATGGAATTTGAGAAAGAAACTGAAACAGTTTTGTTTAAGTTTATATCCACCAAATTAGCAGTCTCGAATTCCTTTTATAAAAATATTTTCTAGTACTTGCGAGATTCTTTTTGATTTGTAATAGAAAGACAATGAAAACAGGCAGATTAGGACAATAAACCAAATGATCTAAGAGGATTAAAAGATTAACGCCAGGCACAGGGAGGCTCTGCTCTGTGTGCTCAAGGTTATACAGATACAGAGCAGGCCACATTTCTGCAAAATAGAGACTCTTTCAGAAAATGCTCTTGATCAGTGAGAGCGTAGCTTGCCCTTGACCATTTGGGGCATGTGAGGTAAATAGTTAATGGTTGCCTGTATAAGAAACAGAATAGCACATTACATCTTTCTTACTCTGAAATTGTAGGCCTCTTTCAGTTAGAAGAAGAGAATACTAGTGTTACCCTAAATATCAAAGTCTGCAGTTGCACTCAGAAAATAGAAACCAATTCAATAAGCTACTTTCATAATGCCCTGCATTGATGGATCTTCAGTCCTCAGTTTCTGGGCTAAACAGGCTTCTTTTTGTGGCAGAACAGTTCAAGTTTCATTATTTATCTTTGTACAACTTCACCATGATTAGTTTAAGGACTAGATACAGGCTGGGACTTAAAAACATTTCTTTATTACATTAGGCTGCAGATGTAACGAAAAAATATTTTATCTTTTGCAGGCTGTTTCAATGCCTGGTTAAAACTGAAGCAAATTTGATATGATAGTTTTAACATCATAGTGAAGAAATCATTCCAAAATGATTGGAAAATAGTCACGTTACTGGTTGTGTATGAATGTGAGATGTTGATGATTAAATTAAAAATGAAGGAGGCCAGTAGACCTAGGAAAAGGTGCTCAACCTCATTAGCAATTAGAAAGATGAAAATTGAAATGGTAATGATATACTGACCAGATGGGCTAAAATTAAGATGTAAAATCCACACTGAAAGAAAGCTTAGAATTATAGAGGAAAGCTGAAGATATACATACCATATGGCCCAGCAATTCCAGAATATACCCTAGAGAATTTGCCTATGGGCCCCAGGATAATGGATAAATACAAGGAATGTTAAACAGTAATGTAAATGAACAAACAATAGTTACAGGTAATATCATGGAACTTGTCACAATTATAAGGTTAAACAAAGGAACCATGGCATAGAAAACACCTCCATTATGATTCTCTTCCTATAAAATTCTAAGCCAGACAAAACCAAACTATATTGTTTAGAAATGCTTAAAAAAGTAGTATAGACTATAAGAAAAACAAGAAAATGATTAACACAAGTAAAGATAGTGGTAATCTCTGGGGGAGAGGTACACACAGGGGCTTCTCCGGAGCTGATATATCGTATTTCTTAACCTGGACTGGACTGTTTGTTTAAGTAATTGTCAGGGCACTAGGGTGCCTCAGTTGGTTAAGGATCTGACTTCGGCTCAGGCCATGATATCGCGGTCTGTGAGTTCGAGACACGAGTTGTACCGACAGTGCAGAGCCTGGAGCCTGCTTTGAGTTCTGTGTCTCCCTCTGTCTCTTCCCCTCCCCTGCTCATGCTCTCATTGGCTGACTGTGCTTCAGGTTGGGGTTGTTATCACACAAAAGATCCTGTGATAAAATCCTGCTTGATTCGATTAACCTCACTCAACTAACTCAGAACTACCCACTCAATCTTGCCATTTGGTTTAGAGGTACAAACCATCCAGCATTAGTAGAAGTTAGATGAGAATTGGTTGGGAATCTCTGAGAATTAGTCTGGGCTCCTTTATTTTCATTCCAGTCCTGCTTTCTTTCCAAATGACCCACAAATTCATTTTCGTCAGCCTCCTTTTACCTCAAGTGACACAGCCTGTGTTCCATAGATAGCAAAGGAGAAAATACACTGCACGATTTTTTATCATCTCTAAACACATTAGCAAAGGAATATCTGAAAGGTGTTTTCATCTGACTAATTAGGTTAGAAATCTCAGGAGAACAGTCCTATTTGCTATAGTTTTGATGGAAATGTTTCTGTTTCTGGCTGAGAATCTTGCAAGAACAGATTTCTCCTTTGATATTTCCTGTTGGAACTTCAAGGAGCCAAAAAATAAAGCACTTTTTCTTCCTCTTCAATTGGAAAACAAACTTGGATTGTGAGGGCCTTAGGTACGAGGGCCATGACTTGTGAATTTGTTAAGTGGCAAGGAGTTGTACAGAGTGCCAGGAAATAAATGCTTATTGGTGATTGTTGACATATGTTGCCCGCCCCCCCCACCCCCCAACACAAATTTGGCTCTTTCAGGGCAGTATTCATAAAGCCTTCAGATTTTGGTGCAAGCAAATAATAGAACATAAAACACTTGTCTTTTTACTTGCAACTTTTTGTTAATGGATTATGAATTTGAATACTTGGAGCCAATTGTTCTTTCATTCTCTCATTGCCCTTTATTTGTCTGTCTTGTCTTCTCAATTGCTGGTAAGTTCTCTGATGGAAAAAGCTATTTTTCCTTTGTGTTCTCCATGCCATTTGAACTTAGTGCTGACAATATAGTAGGTGCTTAATAAATTCCTACCACTTTTGATTCCATCCCTTTTTTAATTTTTTTTTAACATTTATTTATTTTTGAGACAGAGAGAGAGCATGAACAGGGGAGGGTCAGAGAAACAGGGAGACACAGAATCTGAAATAGGCTCCAGGCCCTGAGCTGTCAGCACAGAGCCCGACGCGGGGCTCGAACCCATGGACCGCGAGATCATGACCTGAGCCGAAGTCGGACGCTTAACCAACTGAGCCATCCAGGCGCCCCAATTCCATCCCCTTTTAAAAAATAGATGCTTTCAAATGCATTCAAAATCTGTCTTGACACCCATACTCAGCATGATCAGAGCCAGGTAACAAGTTTTAAGAAATGACTCAGTTCTTGGTCTCTCCAAATGTCTTTTGCTACATATTGTAATTGTGAGTGATAATTGATGGAAGTGGCTATTATTAACAATAGGGTTTCTAAACAATTTTTAAGATATATATGCGTGCCCAAGTATCAAGGGATGATGCAATGTCAAAGGATGTAATAATAATGTATGCAATGACAAGTGGAAAATAAAAAACAGAGATAAGCCAAAGGCAAGGAAAACAAAGGAATTATGATTTTAGTCTGCCAGGTTCTTTCCCCCCCTTATCAGATGCCATTTACATTCCATTAGAAAGCGCTATAGATTCCAGTCAGGAACATAAAGACCAGTATTTGTGATAGTGAAAGAAAAGGTGTCCTCTTTAGAGTATTTCCAAGGTTCTAGTGTTTAGTTTTCAATGTTCAATTTCTCTAAATGACTCTAACAGAATGCAGTGGAGACATGCTATAGAAAACAGACCAAGGATTCCTAATCTGCAGTCCATGGAAGGGATTCAAAGGCTCTGGGCCCTTGATGTTGTGTGTGAAATTGAGTCTGTGCACATCTACAGTTTTCTAAGTATTTCGGCCTTTCATCTAGGATTCCCGACTTCTCCCCCGACGTGAAGAGTCACTTCTTATAGGTAACTCTTACATTTACTGTATGTCCTAGAACAGCCATATGAACTTGACTGGACAAATGGATTGAAAAAGATCATTCCCACAAAGACTCAAATGGTGTTTGAAAAAATGACACTTCTCACCATGCTTCAGTTAGGAATGTTCAGGGGATCCCTTTCCAGAGTTCAAGCATTGTGCTGAAAATACCAGAGGCTATTAATACTGCATGTATATTTACTTTCATGACTTGGCAAGGATATGAGCTGCAATATGCGGTCTTCTCAGAGATGATGCTGTGAGGGTTGGATAGCAAGCAGGCAGATGTCTGGGGTTTGGCAAGTAATGCACTCCTCCTCTTCCTCCCCCAAATGGTCCACCTACTGCATTTGTATTTCCATTCTCTGTAGCTCCAGTCTTTTATGAAAAAACAAACAAACAAAACCCCCCAAACAAGCAAACAACATCTTTGTGGAGGTATAATAGATATACCGTAAGATTCAACTTTTTCAAGTATATAATTCAATAGTTTTTAGTATATCCACTGAGTTGTGCAACCATCACCATGATCTCATTTTATTTATTCATTTACTTACTTATTTTTTTTTAATGTTTATTTATTTGGAAAAAGAGAGCAAGAGAGTGCGTGTGTGTGCACGTGAGTGGGGGAGGGGGCAGAGAGAGAGGTTGAAAGAAAATCCCGAGCAGTCTCTATGCTCACTGCCAAACCCAATGCGGGGCTCAATTTCACGGCTGTGAGATCATGACCTGAGCCAAAATCAAGAGTCGGACACTCAACTGACTGAGCCACCCAGCCAGGTGCCCCTCCATGATCTCATTTCAAAACCTTCTTAGGAGTCTTTTCTAATTATATTCTTCTAGCAGCTCCAGAAGAGCACTATGTTTTATTTATTTCTTAAGAAGGTTTCTGCTCTGAAATTACACCTGTCGATAATCGGCAGTCATGTATCTTAAGGGGGGGAGGTGGTGTGGTTCTTGATAACATACAATAGCTCCATCCTTTCTAGTGCCAGGATTCATTCACTCTTTGTGATTCAGTGTTTACAAACACAGTGCTGGTCAGTTTTTAAGATGCAGATGATACCTCCTAGACAAAAAAAGAAAAAAGAAAAAGAAGAAGACCCTTGGGGCCATTTAAATTTGCCATTTTTGCAGGCCAAAAGCAGTGAATCTCTGTAATTTCACAAGGTTCAACATAATAAAACTTCAGTTAAGTGCCACTCCAGTGGCATTGCAAAAATACTATGTTTTAGGTTCATTAAAAGTAAAGCAACTTGCCGCTGCTTAAAATACAGTTAAAATTTGTGTTTCTTTGTAATCATACACAAAGAGTTAAAATGTTTTCATTCTCAGTTTTTATTCATCCCATCTCAACTGTTTACTAAATATTAATATTTATTAAGTGAAGTGGTCAGAAGAAAGATACAGGCTCACCCTTAAGGATCACACATGTTTGCTGTATGCACCCTCCTGGCGTTCTTTATTAATCTACTATTTGATAGCTATGCGGTGTGTTTGCATTTCCATCTTCAACAAATTCATTAACTCATTAACTCTTGGGCCCTGCTGCTTCATAGTTTGGCCAAGCCCTCCCTTCCGTCATGCACTCGAACTTCAATTACACAGATGGCTTTTTTCCTCTGTAATTCCCAAGTTCACTGAGTGGACACAATCTCCTGTCAATGTTGCAATGTTTCCACATTGTTAAAGGATGTAATTTTGTGGTTTTCCCAAGTGTAATTACTACCTGCCTCAGCCGTGGCTGAATGCCAGCGATTCTCGATTCTTAAATTTTGGAAGTAGATTAAAGCATTTAATGAACACACACAGAGGATCTTGACGTGTGCAAATCTAGTCCCTAACGTTCAAGTCCCACATATGATCAAAATCATCAATGATAGACACATACAAGTAATTTGTACATATTTCTAAAATATTAGTAATTTCCAATATGTTGTATATGTTACGTATGGCCTTTCAGATATCTAGAGGATTTCACCAGTCTTGAATTAAGCTGGAGTATACTTCTGGACCATTAACTCAAGGTGGTGAACTGCATGAATCTTTTGGTAATTTTCCATCGAGGTACCGGTCCTAAGTAGAGAAACAGAATGCTAGAAAAGTTCTATCATCAGGTTTATACTAAAAAGCTCACGATACTCAGGAAGCAATATGGTGCTAATCAGGGATAACAATGTTAGTTTTGTCCCGCACTGATAGAAAACAGAATTTGTGAATGTTGGAGAACATCTTATCCCATTACTTCATTTTACAAATGAGGAAATGGAATCCCAGAAAACTTAAGTGATTAAAGTTACTTAATTATTAGTTCAAAATCCCACATTCAGATTCAATAATTTAAATTTCCAGCACAATGCTCTTTCTCCTAATGCTTTCTCCATTTCATATGGGAAAATATTTAAAATTATATTCTGACATGAGCCTCCTTTGTGATCAAAGCTCAGTTTCTTCAATTGTCTTTTTTTTTTTTTTTTCTTACACTGCCACTATTTTTCTTAAGCCTTATTTAGCCTCAGCTAGGGTCAGTCAACTTGTATCAGTGGTCCTCAAACTTGAGCACACATCAGAATTATCTTGTGGCTTTGCTAAAACAGATTCCTGGGTCCAAGCCTGAGATTCTGATTCTGTAGGTCTGGGGTGTGTGCATGCAGGTGAGAATTTGTATTTCTGAGAACTTTCCATGTGCTGCTGCTGCTGGTTGGGGACCATATTTTGGGAACTACAAACTTACACGCAACAGGCTTAACAACCCCTCTGTCCATACGGTTTCTAAGACTAGCTCCCACTGCTTACTCATTTAGCCTCTGGAAGTATAACAAATTATTAAAGCACTACATCCAAAAGCTCAGTTGTGCTCTGTAGTCTCACAGCATTGGTTTCCACATTGAGACCAGTGTGAAAATGACTATGTGTCTTTGCAGAGGGCTAGTGAGTCAATTTGGAAAGAAAGCAGCTATTTAACATTTCTGACTAGCACAAATAGCATCTATGACCCCATCTCCTGACTAGTGCTTCCTTCTCTTTCCCTTATTATTATTAAAAAAAAATTTTTTAATGTTTATTTATTTTTGAGAGAGAGAGAGAGAGAGAGAGAGAGAGCATGAGCAGGGGAGGGGCAGAGAGAGAGAGGGAGACACAGAATCTGAAGCAGGCCCCAGACTCCGAGCTGTCAGCACAGAGCCTGACACAGGGCTCAAACCCACGAACCGCAAGATCATGACCTGAGCTTAAATCAGACGCTTAACTGACTGAGCCACCCAGGCACCCTTCTCTTTCCCTTATTAAAATTCCCTTATTAAAATAATTAATGTTAAATGTGCCAGTAATAAGAAAATAGCCATAGCAAATAAGTTCTAATAACCTCATGTCTTCAATCCTTACAGAGGCAGAGAATTAAAATAAAACCCTGATAGTCAGGATTCTTAGTTGCAGAAGTAGAATCAAGGTTAGCCAGCGTAAATAGAAGGAGATTTAATGTAAGGTATCAGGTAGCTTACAAAATGTGAGTGGGCTTAGAAGAACCCGGGTCCCATGCAGAACCCTCTGGGGAATGTGGGGTTTAGGTTTCTAGCCTTTATTCTACAGGAGGGGAGACTGGAATTGTTGTTGAGTGAACCAGTCTGTAGTATCTGCCACAATTATCATGTCCAAAATGTGGTTCATTCTTCATTCTCAAGCTAGATGCTGGTAAGATACCAGGTATTGGCTTTACGTACTCACACAATGGTTTGTGAATGAGCTCAGTGTTGAAAGAGAGATGTGGCAGTGAACTAACCAGTAAAGTAAAAATTTTGTAAATAGTTCTGTTAGTATACTGGTATCTAGTGATCTCTGGTCCTTGGTTCCTGGGATTTCCAGATTCACAAAGATTATTTATTTGAGTAAATGCTTTTCTAAAGACAGTGTGGTGGGTAATGAAAACCCAACACTTACTTTGTTACTGGTGGCCCTAGTGTTTATATTTTATACCACGTTTTCAGTCTATACCATTTCTGTGAGACCATTTATTACAATCGGAATTCTTAAGAAGTATATTTGGCTACAATACATTCAGGATGAGGATTCATGATACCATTATTTTACAGGATATATCGGATTAAAACACATCATTGGTCTTGGTAATTATCAAGTCTTCTTATGAGCTATGAAACTTGAGATGCCTTAGATTACAATTAATCACTACTGGTCACTACTGAATAGAATCTAAGTCTGAAGCATCCTGCTTGGATTCTTCATTTTTATTCCGTGGCAGCATTCACTGAGGGTTGTACCATTGGGTGAACCATCAAAGCTGTGAAAACAAAGACACTCACAAAGTCATTAGATTATATTTTTCTCTTATGTGCCTGTCCAGAAGTAGGCAGTGCAAAATGGGTATATTAATTCTGTTATATATAACACACAGCTTCTGTCTCAGTCCGTGTTGGCTACAGGGACTCTCCCACAGACATTAGGAAGGAAAAAATAGGAAGTGGAGGACACATCCCTTCCAGTTAAGGGTAAAACCTAGAGGTTATACACACCACTTCTGGCTCATTTGTCATGAGTCAGAACTTAGTCACAGTGCCACACCTAGTTGCAAGGAAAGCCAAGAATTGTCATTGATAGTTGGAAGGCCTTGAACCCAGTGAAAATCTGTGTGGGGGATTTTAATACCAGAAAGAAGAAGTGAATATTGGTGAATGGCTAGCTATCTTTGCTACAATTGCTCACCTGAAATTGTAGGTTGGTTTTCTCCATATCAGAGCTGCTTTGTGAGTGAACTCTACTGTGCCTCCTGTGCCAAAAGTGAAGCTCCTTGAGGAGGTGAGTAAGGGGAGTGTGTTCAACTAACTTCCTGGTAAACAGATCAGAGAATAATAGAATCTCAGTGTTGAAAGGACTGTCAGTCATCATCTCGTTCAACCGCTCACCTGAAAATCTCAACTTCCTTTTAGACTTGCCCAATTTTACATGTGAAAACCGAAGACTTACCCAGAGTCACAGAAAGAGTGGTGACAATCAGGACTAGGATCCAGAGAACATGGTAAGTTTTATTTTCCTTTGACTGCTCCTGGAAGAACCCTTTTGAGCTCTGTTTCTATCACGCTGTGATCTGAGAAGAGATATTTGTGTTAGTTATAAGCTATAACAAGCTGTGTATTTTTAGAATTCTATTAAGTGCCATAGAATCACTGAGCTGCTATATTGAATCGTAAGGCCCCCTTTTAGTTATTGAAACAGTGGAGTCTTGTTAGAACACAGTTCATGATTACACATATTTGGATGCCTATGCAAGTTGGTGAAAAGGGTATTGAAGTGGAATTCAAATGACATGACCTAGTCTCAGCCATCTACTATCTATATGCCTCCAGGAAATCATTTAACTTCTTGGAGACCTGATTTATTTTTAAAATAAGAAATTAGACTAGACAGTAAACTACTTAGCTGTTGGCATAAGATAGGTTTCAAGTAATCAGAATCGATGCCATTCTTAAAAAATTTATCTGGGGGAGCTGGTGCATTCTGGAAGAAGGTCACCCAACTTGTCGCCCTATGAGTTTTCTCTTGAAACTGAATTGCACACAGTAAAAAGGTGCCGTATTAGCCTACATCATTAGTGCTCACCCTCACCTGTGGTACTTACATGACAGAAGGACACACTGAAGCTTCTGTCTGATAACTAGATGTTACTCTTCAACCTCAAGATTCAGATGAATATCAGAAAAAGCAATAAATCTTGGTAAGACTGTTCTGGAACAATGAGCTAGCATTGTGTATTTAGAAAACCCAGAGTTTCCCAGGTCCTCCTGTAAAATAAATTATAAAACAATGTAGAGACTGGCTTCTAAGATGGCAAAGAATCCATTTGGCAGTTTGTAGAGCTCAATTCAAAAGGCTGTCACATTTCATTACATTGGACCTCTGCTCCAAAAAGATGACAATTGTGAGCCAGCAAGTGAGCCTGAATATAATCTTTAGTAAGGTCTAGAGATAAATGTTGCAGTGAGAGCAGTTAGAATGAATTGGACAGAATAATTTTAAATTATGGCCTTGAAATTTCCACTTTACTCATAGGAATGAGATAAGGTAAAACACTGCAGTTAATGGAACATGAACCACAGATTTTGAAAAAGACAAAAGGAGGGGAGTGCATTGCTCTTACATGAAATGAACAATTTTCTTCAGTCTCAATGCTGACATTGTGATACTGTGTCAAAGAAGAAAGTGATAGGAGAGGCAGCCTTAGATCAAAACAAAGAATAAAGGGAAAGGAAACAATGGCTCTTATCAGTTCCAAAGGTGAGTTCACCTTCCTGGCTTTTAACTGTCTTATTCATTGACATGGCTCCATGAGCACAAAATTAAATCTGTTCTCTCTTCTCTGCATGTGTGTGTGCATGTCTTTTAATCATTCGTAAACGGTGTTTCCTCCTAGAATTTTTTCCTGGCTCGTGAGAAAGCAGCGTTTCTCTTCCAAATGCATGAACGTGGAACTATCATCACAATCTCGCCTTATTTACATGAGAGTGTGGAAAACAGACACACGAAGCACCCTGGCTGTTTGGAACTGAAAACAAGTATTCTTCTATGACTGGAAAGCACTAAAGGTCAAATGACTCTCAGAGCTGGGGCAGGCACTCTGATCTCAGAATCCCACAGAGAGGGCGGCGTCCGGGGATGTGGGGCCCTTGTCACGGCAGCTCTTCTTCCCGTCTTCCTAGCAACCTTCACACCACCCCTCCCCCACTTCCCAAGGCTCTTACCAGGCCTGTGCTTCTGTGGCCTGTGGAAGAAGTGGAAGCTTTTGTAGTCAACAAGAGAGAAGGAGGTGATGTTCCACCATGAGCTCTGGCAGCACTTTACTTAGCTTTCTTTTGGGACATCTAGAAAATGGCCACTCGGAAAAATCCTCCCCTAAGAGGGCTGATTTTCTGAGACTTTTTTTGCTCTGGGCCAGATAAAAAGAACTGGAAAAAGAAGACAGGCCTTCGGCTATTATGTAACCAGGGTGTCTGGCCTTGTTCATATCCTGGCTTCCTGAGGGACGTCACTTCCTTTCCCAATATCCTTTGGATGTACCGGTAGATATGCGGGGTCTTGTGTTTCCCTTGCAATTCTTTTGGGATGAAATGATCTTCTTTCTTACTGTCTCCTTCCTGTCCCTCCTTCTTTTCCTCTCTTCCTTCCTTCCTTCCTTCCTTCCTTCCTTCCTTCCTTCTTTCCTTCCTTCCTATGCATTTTTCTGTCAGATTTTCCTTTGTCTTTTTCCTGAACATGCCACCAGGAGAAAGTCATGATTGTCTTGTTGAGTTCCTTCTGCATTTTGGAACAGTCTTGGGAAGATGTGTTTTTATGAAGCAACTCAGGAACTTGAGCTATCTGCAATGACCTCCCCCCCTCCTCTGGAGTAGACCTTCACTTCCATAATCAGGATGGCTTTGGATCCTTTTCCTAGATCACTCTGTTACATGATTCTATACTACATGTGATCCATTTTGCTAGGAATGAACTGATATTATTATTATTATTATTGTTTATTTATTTCTGAGAGACAGACAGAGAGAGACAGAGAGGGACAGAGCATGAGCAGGGGAGGGGCAGAGAGAGAGGGAGACACAAAATGTGAAGCAGGCTCCAGGCTCTGAGCTGTCAGCACAGAGCCCAACGCGGGGCTTGAACTTGTGAACTATGAGATCATGACCTGAGTCAAAGTTGGATGCCCAACCGTCCAATATTATTAACTTGACCTTTAGGTGGTAGGGTAACAATTCTGTAGGATAATGAGGAGAGGCTTTTAGAACATGCACAATGTAGTAGAAGGGTAGAAAGAAAGAGAGCTTTGGGATTATTCCACCCTATGTTCAAATCCCAAGTTTGTCACCTGTGTGACAGCAAGAAGGTCACTATAACTTTTCTGAACATCAGTTTCCATACCTGAAGAATCGAAGCAATAATATTGCTAACATTATGGGATTATTGAAGGCCAAAGTCTTGACTTCAGAAGATGCCTAATGAATGTAAACACCTCAATTTTCTTGCTGATAATAGAAGAGCAGACCCTCCTAATTCTCTTGTAAACATTTTTCCTATTGACTGGACCTACCACTTACTGAGGGCTTACTTTTTGCCAGCTCCTCTTCTTAGCATTTTGTTTCAGTTAATCTTCATTACAATCTCATGACCTAGAGATACTTTGAATTGACCTGTGAAAAGCTGTGACTTTCAAGGGGGCTAAATGACTCACTTGAGGACACCCAACTGGGAAGCAGCTCAACAGTAGAGCTGGATTCAGCTTCCCTCTGTCAGGCTCGTTCCAGAACCCTCACGTTGAACTACCATGCACACTGCCTTCCAGTAGCGTATATTTGGGGCAAGCATTTCCTTTGGTATTTCCAAAGCAGGAAGTCCAATGGGATAGCCAGACCTTTCATAGAGACATAAGAATTAAAATAACTCGGCTGTGATCAATGGGAAGAGGTGTTTCACTGAGACCTGCTGTTGAAGTAATCAAGGACTCATTACTCGAAGAAATTGTTTTCAGCTTGGATTCGCTTTTTGCTGCCGGGTCTGGGCTCGTCATCATGGACAGAAGGCGTACTTGTTAATGCTGGTGTGTTAAAGTTGAACAGTGCCCAGAGCCAGGCACCTGCAGTAATTTCTCCATGTATTAAAGCCTTGAGGCAGGTCTTATGAAAGGTGGTAATAGGCACATCTTGGAAAAGACTGTTTTTTCGCAGATTGAACAAAGGTTTGGAAACTAAAAGCCACTTTCTTTTTTTAAAAATGTAAGATCTAATAATATTTATAAGAAAAATAAAAATGTCATTCTGGTGGGGGGCGCGGGGTGGTTAAATCCTTTTCCTAAACTTTCTCTGCTAGTGCATTTCTTACCCCAACATATGAGCTGATGAAACACAAGGTGTGTACCTAGTAGTTGCTGGCATGTAACACAGTATATGCTAAAAGATCTGATTTCAGAACTACCACCTACATGGGTAAAAGCAACAGCAATGATCTGTAGGCAGCGGTTTAATATGGTTCTTAAGGCAGATCGCCGAAATTCAAGTGGAGTCCAGCCAGCTTCCCCACTGTGCCCCATAGTATGAATTCTCTTCTCTAAATTTTCTTTCCCAGGTTCCCCCAGAACCTCTGTGGGAAGACGGAGATGAATTTCTATGTGGTGTACGTATGAATGTCGTGTATGATGTGGTGTGGATACGTGTGGAGTGCACGTTTGTAAGTGTTTGGGGTGTGCATATGTGTGTCGTGTGTGTGAATGTGTGTTGTGTGGTGGGGTGTGTGTTATGCATGTGGTATGTAGTTATGAGTGTGGTGTGTATATGTATGTGGTATGTGTATGTATGTCGTGAGTGTATATGTGGTTTGCGTTTGCGTGTTGTATTCATATGCGGTATGTGTGTGGTATTTGTGTATTTGTGTGTACCATATGGGTATGTGGTATGTGTGTGTAATATGTATTTGTGCACAGGGTGTATATGCTTGTGATGTGTATATACGCATATCTGCATATGAGGTTTGTGTGTGCGCTTGCGTTGTATGGTTGTGTGTGATGTGTCTGTGTGCGTGGAGGTGTGTTTATATAGGGTGTACAGGTGTATAAATTTAAGTGCACATTTAATTGTGTGCATATGTGTGTGGTAAATTTGTATGTGGTGTACGTATGCTTGTCGTATGGGGCGTGAAATGTGAGATGCACTTGTAAGAGGTAGGGGGGTATGTCTTTGTTTGTTCTGGATGTGCACATGTGTGTTATGTGTGTATATGTGTGATATGTATGTGTATATATTTGCATATACATTTGAAGTGGTGTGCATATGTGTGTAGTGAATTTCTATGTAGTGCATATGTATTTGTATGTGGTGTGTGTTTGCAAGGGTTATATGTTCATGTACATTGTGCGTGCATAGGGGTATGAAATGTATGGCGTGTATGTAATGTGTATTTGTGTGCATTTGTATATGGTATGTGTGTGTAGTGTCTATATGTAGCCAGTGTGTACATGTGTGTGGGGTATATATATATGATGTGTGTATAGGTATGCTTGTGGGGGGCGGTGTTTGCATGTGGGATGTATTTGTGCGTGGTGTCTCTTGGTGTGTGTGATATGTTTGCATGTCGTGTGTGTGTTATGTATACGGTGTCTGTATGATGTCTGTATATGTGTGTGTGGACGTGAGAGACAGGGGTATGTGCCATAGCTACCAGTAGCCATTTATGTGTCTCAGAATCTCTGAAGAGCTATTCAAAACTATTATGGCAATTGGTTCTGTCTTTGAAATAAGCTAAATACAATAGTAATAGAAATAACTGCTCTTTTTTCTCGGTTCTTCCAAAGTGATGATAGGTTGCAGACAGGAACGACTAACCAGTTCCTTCCAATAGGCCTCCTTTGCCCATGATCCTCTGGGGAGCTGTTGCAAGGGACATGGAGGAAGAGGAGGGCGTGTGGAAGCGTTAAAAAGGCGTAAAATCATTCATTGTTCTGTATATGTGTTTCCTTGCAAGTCAGAGACATTAGATCTACATCGGCAATTGCCCTTCCTGCAAGTGGACTCATACTTCAGGTTGACTTTATTTGGCTCAAATCGGGTCTTAAAAATTGGACAAGGTCTTATTTTTCAATATGAAAATAAACTTGTTCATCTGCAAGTGCATCGCCCCCTCCCCACCACATAGCCTCCTTTGAAGCCTCCTCATCTCAGTATTTAAAAATAAAAATCATTTCTTCTGGCAGTTAAAAACTCCACTTTCCATTTTTTCGTATCACTTTTTTATGAGATTTCTGAAAAATCAACCTGTCCTGGATCTGAGGCACAGAGACAGAATCGCTAAACATTCATGCCATGTGTCCCTACATGCACTCTATTCAGAGAGTCGGTCTAAAATGCAATTTGGAAACTGAAACAACAAATCTTTTCTCAGAATCCTCTGGCAGAAGAGCCGAGGTTGCGCCAGTTAAGAAGTGCACCAAATCTTAATTGCTCCCCCGGAGCCAATCATTAGGTGAAAACCTGCATAATGTTCTATCTCCTGCGCGATGCAGACGTTGACATATTTCTCATTTTGTTGTTTCCTGCCATTTGGAGATGTCGCTATTTGTCACACGCCGAACAGGAGGAGAGAACAGCAAAGTGCATTTCAGTTACTGGGGCAATTGTTACAAATAACCGATAGTTGTGGCTGTTTTGAAAGGCTTTCCTCTGTGGCGGTGTGAGGTGAGGCTGCCTGGCATTAGGGCTCTGAGCCTCACTGGCAGTGAGCTGCTCAAAGGGGCTGCAGTGGCCATGCCTGGTATTTGGGTGATGAATGGCTGGGGCTTAAACGCTACCCCCTCCAAGCCCCCCCAACAAGTCCCCCCTACCTTAAACAGAACAATTTCACTTAAATTTTTTTTATATTAGGGTGTTTTATAACATTTAATTAAAGAAAAAAGGAGTAGATAAGCCAACTGCACTATAACCTTAAAAGGGATAGAGACCCTGAGTGATGAATGACGGCCTCAGACACAAGAATGGCAGGTGGCCAAATTTTAAAATATTCTTAACCGTCACCAATCCACCCTGTTCCAGCGTCAACAGCCATTGATCTATAGGAGAAGTCTCTGATTCAAAATCTCCATGCTGCCTTGGTTCTTCCCTATCAGAAACATGATTAACTGACTATGAAACTGGAAAGGCATGCAAGAGACGGACGATGAAACGTTTTATAAGCCAGATTAAAAGGATGGATTTTGGGGCGCCTGGGTGGCGCAGTCGGTTAAGCGTCCGACTTCAGCCAGGTCACGATCTCGCGGTCCGTGAGTTCGAGCCCCGCGTCGGGCTCTGGGCTGATGGCTCAGAGCCCGGAGCCTGCTTCTGATTCTGTGTCTCCCTCTCTCTCTGCCCCTCCCCTGTTCATGCTCTGTCTCTCTCTGTCCCAAAAATGAATAAACGTTGAAAAAAAAATTAAAAAAAAAAAAGGATGGATTTTATCTTCAAAGTCATAGAATTCCATAGATGCAGTTTCAGCAGGTTTGAGTTTTACAGAGATCATTGTAGCTGACGGGTGGGAAATTAAGTGAAGAGTGGGCAAGACTAGAGATGGAGAGACAAATATGATGTGATTGATTTTTTTCTTTCCTCTCTATTTGTGATTAAAAAAATGTATCTCTGTGATGGACAATAGGGTAAGTAAGAACAATGTCAATAGAGCACTTGTGAAATAAAGTCATTTATTTATTCCTTCAGGTATTTAATTTGCTTATTCATTCAATTTGTTCAACAAATATTTGAATACCTACTCTATGCCTGGCATTGTTCTAGGTTTTGAGGATGAAAGCTTATTTTGTGGATCTTATAGTCTATAATGGAGGAGACAGACAGTACACAAGTTAAATATATAGTATGTCAGGGGCTGATAATAATGACTAGGAAGAAAAATAAAACAGATGAGGCAGGCTGGGGAGGTTGGAATTTCTTTTTTCCAAGAAATTTTTTTAAGTTTGTTTTGAGAGAGAGAGCATGCATGCATGGGGGAGGGGCAGAGAGAGAGAGAGAGAGAGAGAGAGAAAGAAAGAATCCCAAGCAGGCTCCATTCTGTCAGTGCAGAGCCTGACGTGGGACTTAGTCTCATGATCTGTGAGATCATGACGTGAGCTAAAATCAAGAATTCGACACTTAACTGACTGAGCCACCCAGGTGCCCCATAGAATATGAAGGCTTAAGGAGGTGAAAGTTCGATAAGGACCCAATAAAGGTGATGTGGGAGAGTTAACCGTGTGGTTACCTAGAGAACATTTCAGGCATTGGGAAGAGCAGATTCAAAAACTCCAAGGGAGCATCAAAAGTGGAATTCTTAAGGAAAAGTGAGAGGCCAATAAGGCTGGAGTTGCATAAACAAAGGGAATGGACTAGAAGATGAGCTCAGAGATGTTGGCAATGAGGCACATAGCAATGTAAACATGGTGGCTTTACCCTGAGTGAGGTGGGAGTTGTTGGAGGGCTTTGAGTGGGTCTAACTTACGGTTTCACATGGTCTTTCTAGCTCCTGTGCTGAAAACAAACTTTTGGGGGCAAGAGTAAGTCAGAGAGAGCGGTTAGGAGGAAGTTGCAATAATAAGGCTAAGAAGTGATGGCGTTTTAGACAAGAGGAAATGGGAAACGGAAGTAGGATTCAGGATGTACATTAAATGTAGAGCTGACAGGATATAGTAAAGGATTGGAGTTAGGGTAGGAGAGGAAAGAAGAGTCAGAAATGGAAGACTAGTGTTGCCATTTATTGAGATGGGGAAGACGGAGGGTGGGTCTGATTTGGTGGTGGGGAGATTAGAATCCAGTTTGGAATGTCTATCAACTTGAGGTTTGAGACATGTTAAGTTTGAGATGTCTATCAGATAAAAAGGCATTGGATATGCTTGACTGAAGTTTAGCAGAGAGGGCTGAGCTAGAGTTATAAATTTGGAAAATCTCAGCATACAGGTGATACATAAAGCCACAGACTGGAGATGATCGCTAAGGGAGAGCATGTGGCCAGAAAAGAAGTAGAAGTGGACCTGAATGATGATCTGATGCAATCAATGTCTCATTTCTTTGATATCTCCAGAAGACCTTTCTCAGGAGCTCCACAAAACTATTTCCTTCATTTTTTCATGGTCTTGTGACTAATTCTTGCTTCAATGCAACAGGTTTCTACTGACTCAAAATATAAATTAATATCATTTTGCTATGTATCTGGCTTAAATAGAATTCACAGGTAACTTAGGAACCTAATTCACTTTTCAAAGATGTTTCTATGGGAACATATATTCTAAACTCCAAATAAGTGTCTTTCAAATTACTTTTGGAATATTATCCAGTTTCAATGCAAACTGCCTATAATTCCAGTGTAGAAGAGAACATACATTTTTATCATCCTTTATATCTCACCATTTGATGATATATTCTTCATGTTTAAACATGTTATCATCATATTTATAATGCAACCAAAATATTTATGTCTTTGAATTTTAATATAGTACTAGTATTTTCATTGTCAGGTTTCTTTTTTTCTTTTTTTAATAATCTCCCTTCCCCTCGGCTTTTGTGTAACCTCACATCTGCCTCCACTGATACATATTAAGTACTTTAAACTTTATTGATAAAATAATTCCTAGTTTAATTGCTGACTACTAATTTTTATGTTATGAAAATATATCTACTTCCTCCTATTACATGCCTTATTTATTTCAAATTAATTGCAGACCAGACATGATCAGGGCAGTCTTAGGGTGATGACTGTTTCCTGTTCTGTCATGAGTTCCAGATTGTTCATGACTGTGGGGAGAAGGAAAGAGGATGAGCACCCATTGAGGTGATGAAAATTGAGTGAAGCAGCAACGTAATTTGTTTCAAATTCTTTGTTCAATTTTCTGGAACTGCACAAAGACACCCCATCATTTCCTCTGGCTGAGATTCTTTTACACAAGCACTAAATTGTATCACTCCCTAGTCTCCACAGGCACACGAGTTCTTTTTGAAACCCTTCATGGTACATTTCAGGGATGACTTTTCTCATCATTGTGACATTTTGCATGGAATGGCCAATCTAATCAAGAGGCTCTTCCAGATTAGATTTTTTTTCTTATTAATCAGAAGCATGCTTTACGCTTATACTATTAGAAGTAATCTCTTTGAAAAACATTGAGTTTCAATATTTGCAAGGCATGTCTTCTAGTCACATCCTTTCCGTTACACCATTCACTGAGTTAATCTTTGGATAGGGTGAAATGTCATCAATTTCACCAGAGGATTTCTCAATCTCTTTCATTTGTTTCAGCCAACAGTTTTCCTCCTGACTGGGGTAAATGATCACTAGGTCCTGCAGTAAAATTTGTTGGCCTTGTGAGCTGGAATGCTTTGATTTCTATTTGCACTTCTTGTTCACATTTTCTTTGTCATTATTCTTTTATATTTTCTGAGTTGGAAAATATGGCATGAAGGTATTATTCTGTTGCAATAGAAAGAACATATAACAAGGCATCTGAAGATTTGGAATGTAGCCCTGTAAATCAATGGACAAATAGCCTCTTCCTGTTTCAGTTTAAGTGGGGTTTGCACTGCTTTCTCTACTCTCATTATGGTGTAGGTTACTTCAGGCAATTCAGTCTCACGCTTGGAAGAGTCTTAGGGGCACTTTACTGAAATCTCCACAGTAAGATCCACTTTAAAACATTTTTCATTAGTGGTTGTCTGCTTTTGCCTGAACGTCTTCAGAAATGAAATTTTCTATTCAGTTTATAAAAAGCCATAATTGTTAATTGCTCATTATTTTGAGGAGGGAAAAACTTAATCCAAGATGGCTCCTCACAATACACTTTGAAATTCTTTGAGAAGCCAACCACCAGTGTAACCCAATACCGTTTTCACTGACTGAAGGTCACCACAGATGGTGGTGATTTGGGGAAGATTTGAATGCTTTTTTTCCCACAGAAAGGTTCACTCTCCACCATTTGTGCAACCAGGACTTGGCAGCATTTTTCTCCCTATTATTGGCACATATACGTTTTTTTTTTTTTTTTGAATCTGTGGCATCATATGGAGGTAGTGGTTCCATTTTCTAAAGGCAGAGATTTCTAAAGTGAGTAAGGAAAATTGCTGGTGAAATTTTTAAAAAAGAGGAAGGAGAAAGGAGGGAGAAAAGGATAACAAAGAAAGAGATGAAGAGGAAAAAGAGAAATATGTGCAAAGAAAAAGAAAGAAAAAAAAAACAGAACAAATAGGAAACAACTAAATGCAATGTTTCACATATGCCAAGGTGGCCCCTTCCGTCAGTGTTGCAATGAGGAACACACAGAAAAGCAGTTTTCTGTTTGACCCTCTGCTTTGAGGGCTACGCCTCTCTGTTCAGTTGTGCAAAACAAACAAAGTAAACAAACAAAAAACAACGACACACACACACACACACACACACACAAAACCCCTTTCTTTCCAGGTTACTAAACCTTGGTATTCATGAATCTCACCTCCTCTTTCTTGGACAACAGGGAGTGAGCTGAGGGACTCTAAGCACATTCTTCTCTGTCTACTCCTTTAAAGATGTTAACCTTCCATAAGCATGTAGCATGAAAAGTGGCTATAATGAAACAAGTCACGTTTTATGTGATAAAAATGAGAAGGCATTTATTTGAAAATGTAATACATACATTCTGGGAAATTCTGCACACTTTTCGTGGTTCCATTGCTAGCCAGAATTATTAAATTCCATAATCACTCTGTCATGAAAGGAATTGGTTGTTTTTTGACAGAGTGTTGATGAGCATTTTACTGGCACTGGTCATTTCTATTATTATTATTTTTTTTATAATTTATTATCAAACTGGTTTCCATACAACACCCAGTGCTCATCCCGGTCATTCCTACTATTGACCATTTCTCTTTTCTGTGAATCTTTGTGGGTGGAAGGGCTATTACATTTCCTATAGCTCACTTTCCTGGGGAAGTTTCAGATCGAGGAGTTACTTTTTCTTAAGCAAAATCATTTAGTTATGGCTTAAGTTACCTGGTGCTATATCTATCCATGAATCATCTAAATTTACTTCTCTCTCACTGCTTTTCAAAAAAGCGTATGACGTCTTTGTTTCTCTAAGCTTATTTAGATATGATTCTTCCATATTTTATCTATAAGGGTTTTATTTACAAGGATAGTCTGCTGCTTCTCTCCTTTGTTAACATGATCACTATATAGTTCAAACTTCTTTGAGAAAGCACGGTTCTTTCTGATAATAAAGGAAAGAAAGAAAGAAAGAAAGAAAGAAAGAAAGAAAGACTACATAGAAGACCAATTTGAAAATATGTTAATGGGAAAATATGTTTTAATTTGTCTTATTGGGTCTCTAAGATATGGTACATCTTAATGCTTATTAGCAAATTCTGCCATTGGGCTGTGTGTTCTAAGACTTCAAGAAGGAATGAATGAAGAAACTAGAGTTTTCGTAACCACTGTAAGAGGTGCTAGGAACCTATAAAGGTAATTACAATTGATGCTTATTATAGTCTTCTGAGATACACTTATTCTTTGACTTTTAGGAATTTGGTCAGAATGATGCTCCAAATTAAATGTAGAGTTAGGAATTAATTTCATGTCCACTTGATTCCAAAGCCTGTGACCTCTCCTCTCTACTATCTTGTCTCTTGTGATTTGCTCCTGTGTCCCTTTTCTTGGCAGATATCATACGTTTATTCAAATCCTTACCCCTGGGGAGAAGATCACATCCATTGCTTTTTTGATACATTAGAAATAAGGTCAGAATGAATTAGAAAATTAAATGTAGTTGTAGTAATTAATGGAGGTATTTACTATATCTCAATAATAAATGAGAGGGAAAAACAGGTAAAAGATATTAGAATGTGTAGGAAAAAACAATGAGCAAGCGGGGTTAAAAGCCCAGTTTACTCTGTGACAGAGGAGGAAGTTAAACAATCTCTCGGAAGTATATCTTCTTAATTGAAAAATTAACATCATCTGAGGTACATGTTTGACATGAAGATTAAATATGATATATATGTGGAAATGGCTGGGTCAATAGATTGTTTCTTTCCTTTTCCTCTGAGCCTTGCCTTCCTTATCTAAAGTTGACAGAAATGAACTAAGTATTCTCTCAATCCCTTGCCAGATCTAATATTCTTTGGAATGGCACCATAAAAATCATCTAAGTAAAAGTAAAAGTGATTTTAGGGATATAATTCAGTGAAAGTTTTGAGCAAGTGTAAAATTTGTGCAAGCTTAAAAAAATACTAATTTTACTTAAATCATTCTTTAGTTTAATATATATTTATTGACTATATTTTATGTCCTAGAAAGCTAAGATACAAAGATGGACAAGGTATGTTTTGTATGTTTAAGGAACTTATTGATTTCATGGGGCAGTGGTGTGAAAATTGTTAGTTATGAAATAATATGATAAGACTATTAAAAAAAGTGAGCACAAGATGCTATGGAACACAGGAAAATAATTAACATGGCCTTAGAGTGAAGATTTTACAGCAGAGGTGACATAGAAGCTGGGATTTGAAAGATGAAGGATTTTCGCTGATGGACCCAAGGCATAAACGGCTTTCCTGGAAGAAACACCATACCTAAAGGTATAGAGGCAAGAGAGAACATGATGTGTGTAGAGAAAGGCAAGAAGGATGTAGTGATTGAAGTATTGAGTGCACATATAGATGAAAAATGAAACCTGGCTTTTTATGCTCTGTTGAAAACTGGAATCTTAATCTTATAAGTAATAATAAACTATTAGAGTAATGAAGAAACATTCTTTTATTCAAGACAATGTCCTTATTAGATCTGTGTTTCAGAAGGATGATAACTGATAGTGTAGAAGATGAAATGATAGGATAGGCTAAATAGCTCATTTATTAGTTACTATGAATGAAAGACATTGAAGACGGAATTAAGGTGGAAGCAATGAAGGTGGAGAGGAAGAGATGGATGTAAGACATATTTAGAGGGGTGGCCTTTTTTTTTTTTTTTGAGAGAGAGAGAGAGAGAGAGATTGAGGGGGGATGGGCAGAGAGAGAGGGAGACAAAATCCCAAGCAAGCTTCATTCTGTCAGCATAGAGCCCAGTGTGGGGCTTGAACTCACGAACCGAGAGATCATGACCTGAGCCAAAATCAAGAGTTGGACGTTTAACCGACTAAGCCACTCAGGCGCCCTGAGGGTAGACTTTTTTAATATAGGTAGTGGAAAAGAGGGAGGGGATGCCACTTGACTACCAGATTTCTAATTTGAGCAATGGGAGTGAGTGGTGAGTAGGTAAATGAAAATAAGAAATACACGTGGGTATAATTGAGGAAGGATAGAGCTGAAGTCAGCCTTGGCTATATTAAGTTCAGAGTGTTGACTGGATATCTAGGTGGAGATGTCCAGGAATTAATAGTTTTATGCATTGCTTGATTGCCAACCCAAGCTCTCTATTCATCTTCTCCATTAGAACCACCCTTTTATCATCACAAACAACAGCAAATGGTTTCTTGGAACTTAACTATTCCTTTTGGTCCTTGATGAGCACAAAGAGGAGGGCTCCCAGAGCTTCATCTATTTTCAGACCTCTTCTCCAGAATGAGGATTAGCAAGGGCTAAAGCCCTATGAAGGGGCCATGCTCAGAGGGCAATATCAGAGTCTAAGGCTTATGTAAGTGTATTCTAGGAATCTGAAGATCTATAAACAAAACATTTATGTAGTAGTTTTAAAGCACGTACACAAACCATTTGAAACTTTTTCTATATAACTGTGAAGTCAAATCTCTTCCCCTTGAATGTAGGCTGGCTTTAGTGGCTAGCTGATAGCAAATAGGAAGTAGCAGAAGTGAAGCTGTAAGCTTTCTGAGGCCAGATCATAAATGGTGATTCAGCTTCTACCAGGATCCCTCTATGTCTCAAGACATTTGTCTTGGGAGTCCCAAATTAATATGTAAGAAGTCTGGTAATCCTGAAACTGCCATATTGGAGAGATCATGTAAAGAGTTCACATAGACAAACAGAAGCTAAAATCCTGATCACCAATTCTGATGTGCGGGTTATTTTGTTCCCCCACACCGCTAAGCAATTCTGTGACATCAGCTGGGTGTCCTACAATTCAACTCAGTCCTGACACCACCCAGAGATAACTTCAGATCCCACAGATTAAGGGCTCACTCCTACAAGATGACCTCTTCAGATGCCAGTCACAAGTCCAGGTTGTTACCTATGCTTCTCACCAATTGGCCATAGATCAGAAGTTCCAATGACTCCCCCTTTGCATTTGGTTAATTTGCTGGAGTGGCTCACAGACCTCAAACATTTTGCCTTCTAGATTACTGGTTTATTATAAAAGGATATAACTCAAGAACAGCCAGATGAAAAAGATGAATAGAGCAAGGTATGTGGGAAAGTGTGTGGAGCTTCCATGCCCCCTCCACATGCACCAGTCTTCCCAAATCTCCCTGTTTACACCAACCTGGAATCTCTCCAAATCCTGTCCTTTTGGGTTTTTATGGAAGCTTCATTACATAAGCCAGATTGATTAAATCCTTGGCCATTTGTGACTGAACTCAATCTCCAGCCCTTTTCCCCTCCCCGGATGTCTGGGCTGGGACTGAAACTTGCCAACCTTTTAATCACAGTTGGTTCCCCTGGCAACCAGCCCCCATCCTTAGGTGCTTCACAAAAGTCACCTCATTAACATAACAAAAGACACCTCTATATCGCTCTCATCACAGGAAATTTCAAGGATTTTAGGTGCTCTGTGCCAGGAAAGAACTGGATGAGAACCAAATACATATTTCTTATGTTAAATTACAATATCACAGAAGCCCAATTGTGCTAACCCTCTCTTTGAGTTTTCCAGCATCAGCCATCAGACATGTGAGAAAGACTATGGATGACTCCAGCCCTTATCTTTTGAATTTTCCCAGCTGATGCTGTGTGGAAATAGAGCAGTTCTTGCTGAAACTGCCCAAATTACAGTTTCATGAGCAAAATAAATTTTGTTATTATTTTAAACTACTAATTTGGGGGTGATTATATTTCCTTTGATAATCAAACTCTACAAAGCCATGATCCATCATAATCTAACTTAAGATGTATTTTATTTTTTTGGTACAGGGTCAACATTTATTTATTTTGCTCTCAAACTTTCAAAATGGTCCAAGATCTTAATCTATTCCAACTCATTGAAATCTCATGTTCTCTTTTATTCTACAGCACTAGCCTAACTCCTGGCTGCCTTTCATTCTTATACTTGCTTATCCACATTGGCCTTTCCTCATCCTTTGGCCACTTAAAAGTGTTTTTAGATACTAGGCATGCTGACTTCTAAAGGATCCAGCCCATATAATATTGAACATAATAAAATGATACAATCCATGCCAAACATCATTTACATTCTGTTCTCAAAAAAGTTGACAGAGTGATCTTTTTAAAGCCTAAGTTAGATGGAATGTTATTAAGAAAATTATAAGGAAAATACATTTATTGCACTGTACTGTATTGAAAAAAAATCCAGTATAAGTGGACTCGTGCAGTTCAAACCCGTGTTGTTTAAAGGTCAACTGTATTTTCTTAGCAACTTTCAAGTAATATAGCATTGTTAACTATAATCACCATGCTGTACATTAGATCCTCAGAACTTATTCATCTTATAACTGGAAGTTTAAACCCTTTGACTAAGATATTCCCATTTTCCCCACCCCTAATCCCTAGCAACCACCAATCTACTCTGTTTCTATGAGCTCAGGTTTTTTAGATTCCACGTATAAGTGATATTACACAGTATTTGTCTTTCTCTATTTGACTTATTTCATTTAGCATAATGCCCTCAAAGCCTAACCATGTTGTCCCAAATGGCAAGATTTACTTTTTTTTTTTAATTTAAATATAGTTGACATATAATATTATATTAGTTCCAGGTGTACAACATAGTGACTCAACAATTATACACATTAGGAAATGCTCACCATGGTAAGTAAAGTAACCATCTGTCATCATATAGAGTTATTACAATATCATTGACTACATCCCCTGTGCTATATTTTTTTATCTTATTTATTTTATAACTGAAATTTTGTATTTCTTTTCTTTTTTTTTTTTTTTTTTTTTTTTTAGAAAGGCAGACTGCCACATGCAGCGCCTCATTTGGATGTGTCTGGAGTCTTGGAAGCTTGACTACCCTACGTTCTCCTACAAATGGACCTTGAGAGATTGTTTGGAGGTTCTAGCAGGGGAGCATAGCTACTCATATACCCTTGACCGAAGAACGGTCCTCCTCTATCAGGGAATGTCATCCTCTTCGAGCGTGCAGCTTCGGGAGGGACGCACATGGAGCGGTGAGGGAGGAAGGGGACACCCACCTAGCCAGCCAGATCAGCCGAATCAACCCTGGAGATCAATGGGGTGACAGATGTCGCAGCCAGATCGCCCTCACATCCTATTAATCACCCTATTTTGCCTATCTCACCACCCCAGTCTTCTCTGGCAACCACCAGTTTGTTCTCAGTTTATGAGTCTATACTCCAGTTCTATTTTCTTATTGTTACTGTTTGTTCTTTTTTTTTTTTTTGAGACTTCACACATAAATGAAGTCATATAGTATTCATCTTTCTCTATCTGACATATTCACTTAGCATATACTTTCTAGGTCTATCCATATCATCATGAATGACAAGATTTCATTCTTTTTTATGACTGAATAATATTACATTTTGTGTGTGTGTGTGTAAACTCTTCTTTATCCATTCATCTATCAATGGACACGTAGGTTGTTTTTATATCTTGGCTATTATAAGGGGGTATTCTGGGCTAAATTTCACACCATCCCCACCTCAAATATCTTGAAGTCCTAAGCTCCAGTACCTCAGGAAGTGACTGTATTCGGAGATAGGTCTTTATCTAAAAACTTTTTAAAAATTTATTCATTTTGAAAGAGAGGGAGAGCAAGTGGGGGAGTGGCAGAGAGAGAGGGAGACAGAATCCCAAGCAAACCTCATGTTGTCAGCACAGAGCCCAATGTAGGGCTTAAACTCATACACTGTGAGATGATGACATGAGTCAAAATCAAGAGTCGGATGCTTAATGGACTGAGCCACCCAGGTGTCCCTGGAGATAGGTTTTTAAAGAGCTAATTAAGGTTAAATGAAATCCTTAGGTTGGGCCCCAATCCAGTCAGGCTGGTGTACTTATAAAAAGAGGAAATTCGGACACAGGCACGTATGGGGGAAGACCAGGTGAAGACACAGGCAAGGAACTAGGTCTTGAGAAGAATCCAGCCATGCTGACATTCTCTAGCCTCTGGAACTGAGGAAAACAACTGCCGTAGTTTAAGCCACCCAGTCATCGGTACTTTTTTATGGGAGCCCTAGCAAACGCATGCAGGAAGAGGACTGGGAAAGTGCTAAGGGTGCTTATAGGTCAATGAATTTGACAAAAGTAGGGTGAATGGACTGTGTGCTGATGAGAGCTGCCAGAAAGGGTGCTCTCTTGGACATCTCTGACAAGATCCTCTTATGCTGTGTTTTGGGCTAACTAATTCTGTAAGGGCCTGTATGTGGGAATAAAGAGTGAGGTGAAATGAAGGAAAAGCCATTGACATGTCTTGGGAGGCACAGACGTGTTTGTGTGTGTGTGTGTGTGTGTGTGTGTGTGAGAAATATGTTGACCTTATGTTACTTTAAGTTAAGTACCTTTTCATCCTGTTTAACATTTTATTTGACTAAGTCAGAAAGGTCGGGTTGAAAAGAAAAAAAACATACTCTCAGGTTTTTGTAGTTAATAGAAAGGAGTATTTTTGTCTTATTTACAGGGGAATATAATTTTAATACTTACGTGACAGAAAATGGATGAAGGCATCGTTGGTTCACAGTAAATGACAACTAGCTTTTTTTTTTCTTCTTATGATCAGATACACATACGTATTCAAAACAAAATTGTGTGTGAAAGGAGGGTGCATAAGAATAATTAAGAAAGAACAGAATACATAACAGATTGCCTTTACATAGTTCCAATTATCTCAAGATTGTCAGACTCTTTATAACTCGTAGTGTTTGTACCACACCCCAATTTGGTTGCAGAGTGGCCCTGCCCTCCACTATCAGTTGGTGGATCTGAAAGATGGAGGTCAGATGGGTTGGACTAGGAAGCAAGAGGGAGACTGTCATTAGGAAGAAAATACATAACTACAAACTCCCAAGAGCACTGTAACCTCACGTTTGAGCTGGAAGGTTATTATCCATCTGGCTGTGTGCTCTGGGAACGAACTGAGAAGGACAGATTCATTTCCCCAATTAAGTGAACACCAACAAAGAGGCAGGGCACTAATATTCTAAAAAAAAAAAGTGATCTCTTGAGCATGTGGACTATTTCCAATATGGACAGGTGTTTTGATAATAATACATCAAGTTGAAGTAGGGGGGCAGATGGTAAGGATAAGGCATCATTATTCCAAAAACTGAATGGCAAATAAAGTGTTATTTTAGTCAGTTGGGCTGCTATAACAAGATGCCATAGACTGGGTAGCTTAAACAACAAACATTCATTTCTCATTGTTTTAGAGACTGGAAATCCAAGACCAAGGTACCAGTATGGTCATATTCTGGTGAAGCCCTTCTTCCTGGTTTACAGACAGCCATGTTCTCATTGTATCCTCATATGGCAGGCAAATGGGAAGAGCTAATTCAATTTAGGAGGGCTCCATCCTCATGACTTAATTAACCCCACAGACCTCATCTCTAAATACCATCACCTTGGGGATTTGGGTTTGGGCATATGAATTTTGGGGGACACAAACATTCAGTCCAAAGCAAGTCTTCACTAACTGAGGCACCTGATAAAGTGTATATATCCTATTGGGTTGCATGGGTGGCTGAGTTGGTTAAGCGACGAACTCTTGATTTTGGCTCAGGTCATGATCTCATGGTTTCTTAGATGGAGCCCCGTGTTGGGGTCTGTGCTGACAGTGCAGAGCTTGCTTGGGATTCTCTCTCTCCCTCTTTCTCTGCCCCTCCCCCTGCTTGTGCTCTCTCTCTCTCTCTCTCAAAAATAAATAAGTAAACATTTATAAAAAGGGTATATCCTGTCAACCATCTACTCTATGGAAATCTATAGATCCCTTAATCTTCTCAGTATCTGCAGTCATTCATGAGTATTGACTATTGACTGTCCCTCCCTCCTCTGTGTGGGGGAGAGCACTATTTAAAGATGCAAATGACAGAATTCTGATCCTTTAAGCACTTTAATTTGGGGAAAGAGCATACTCACCCAAGAAAAGCATTCCATTCTCTTTCCGGATCCTCTCCTTTCTTCCTCCTCCTCTTCCAACTTCATCTCCACCTTTTCCTTTGAAGCGATCAAGGATTATAAGATGCATTTAGCTTAATCATCCAGACTTAACATTATTCATCTAGTTAACATAGATTGGTTAGAAATTGTGTTTTTTCTTTCTAGGCCATTTCCAATAACACAACCTATTGCACCACATTGACTGACAAACCCAGCATGACGAGAGAAACCTGAGACTCACTCTTGATTTGCACTGACATCAGTCAAGAGTCTTAATTTTGTGTTCATGACTTGCTTTGGAATTGCTTTTGAGCCCTGTGCTCATTTCCAGCTCTTCCTAGAAGCCAGTTATTTTACAAGAATGTAATTGCAGGTAAGTAGCTGCAAGAAAAGAACATTTTGGAAGGACTAGGTATACATAAATACCTGAAAGAAGCAGGTAGATGAGGGGAAATGTAGCTGCTATATTTGTCCAGAGGTATGTGTAGGCAAACATCTAGACATTTTACTACTCTGATTGTCTTAATTACTGGAGAGAGACAACTACTTATTTTCTTAGAGGGAACGTGAGCTGGTGGCACACTATTTATCTAAGAACACAGTTCCTTCTGGTGAGTATGGGATGAGCTGCCTGCCATTGGCCTTTCTTGGGCACTGGAAGGCACACATGATAATAATTTTGGAGCTTGTTTCTGAGAATAGAGGTCCTGATCAGTATGTTTTCGAGGATCAGGAAAAAGGATGAGAAGTTAGTGTTTATTGAACTTTCATATCCAGACCCTTTGTAAGGTTTTTTTCACATAGGTTATGGAAACTTCATAATAATACCTCCCAAAATACACACGTTTAGATTCAATCTTACTTTGCTTTTATGTAGGTCAAAAATAGTTGACTACTGGCAATTTTACATGCTTCACCCTAATATTATTTCATTTTTAAAGATGAAAACACATCAATGTACACTTGTTCTGTTTCTTGTCTGCTACACCAGCCCTCTACCCAAGCTTACCACTTTGTAGCATAAAGCAATCGTTCTCAAACTTTAAAGGGCAGGGTTCACCAGGAAACATATTACTGATCCTCAACCTCAGAGTCTCTTGTTCAGTAGGTCTGGGGAAGGACCAGAGATTTTGAATTTCTAACACATACCCAGATGCTGCCCCCCACTGCGGGTCCAAGATCACACCTTGGGACCCACTGGTATAGAGGGACAATATCCCAAGGATGCACCTTTAAGACTTACTTCCCTCCCACTTTGGGTTCCAAAACAACATTAAAAAATTCATATTTCCTTTAAAAATATAGTTCAGGGGTACCTGGGTGGCTCAGTTGGTTGAGCATATATATAAGTAAACACCTAGGTCATGATCTTGTGGTTCATGAGTCCAAGCCCCTCATCGGGCTCCTTTTTGTCAGTACAGAGCCCACTTCATATCCTCTGTCTCCCTCTCTTTCTGCCCCTCCCCTGCTTGCATTCTCAATCAAAATAAATAAATGAATTAAAAAAAAAAAAAGGTTGGTGGGTGTGTGAGATAATGCAATGGAGATTCACACATCCTGTTTGAGGTTTTATTAGAAGGTCTCTCCTCGAGTCCTTCCTCCTCCTGACATTCTGTGAGCCAACTCTTGAGCTGTGAATGATTCTCTCCACTTTATAGACAAGGGAAGAGATTTAGAGGAGGAAAATGACTTTCCCATGGCTGAACCCAGTTAGGGAATGTTAAAAGATAAACTGAGGCATATTACATATTTTAAGAGTTTATTTGAGAAAAGATCGATTCCAATCTGGCAGCCGCACGCTGGAAGTGGTTAGGAGTGTGGTGCCAACAGGAGCAAAGGGAGAGACTTTTATAGAGAAAGTGTGGAAACAAAGAAAGGAAATTATTTGACTGGCTGGAGCTTGAAGCCTCGCTGGCTGTTGGCAATTGGTTGTCCTTAGATTTTGATTTCATAACCTTGAGGCATTTACAGGCTCCGATTTTGGGTTGCTTACATAGGCCACTATGGCTTAATTAATTTCACAGGGGTTAGGGTGAACCTCAGAGTGGTGCCAGATGGGGAACGGAGCATGGGAGATGGGTACACATCATATATTTTGGTCTAGTGCAGAGGAGGAAGTCCTCCTATTCGAATTTCCTCTCACTTTCATCTATATTCAAACATATACATTAGGAGCAAATATAAAACTCCACATTAATCTTGATTCATCAAAAAACTCTAAAATCTTGGTGCGAACAATCCAGGTAGCCATCAGACACTCTTGCTATTTGCTACTAAACCCTTGTGTATTCAGAAACACCACTGGTTTTGCCCAGACAAAAGGGCATCTTCCTTACTGTGTGCTTTTCTGGACTTTCCCAAGGACTCGAGAAGTCTGTTTTTCTTTGTTTCCCTGTGTCCTTGGACTTATCTCTTCTACTCTTTCTTTATCTAGCCCATTTTCTTTGTTCCAGCCTTTATCACACAAGCTTCTTTTTCTACCTGATTTGCTTTAATCCACCCAGCTCCTTTCTCTGTGTGTTTTCCATTTCAATGAATAAGAAATGCTTTCTTCACTCATCAGAACTTTCCCTGAGGGTTTTTAGTAGGCTTTGCCCTCAATGAGAAGGGGTGTAACTGGTTTTGCTCATCCTGAAGAACTCCGGGAAATGGCAAAGAGATATCAATACTATTTAGCATTTACAAAGGACAAAGCAGTCGGAGAAATTTATTAGTAGGCAATTACTTATTTTTTAAAACTTAGACTGATCTCAAAGATCCTTTTTCCTGGAAGAACTGACCTGTACATCCTGGACAAGTTACAGCACGTCTGTGAACTCTGAACTCTGGTTTCCTTACCTATGAAAAAAGGTGATGATGATATCTCCTCGCAGAGTTGTTATGAGGATAGAGTGAAAAGTATGCCTCGATTGCCTGTTATTATGATCCCCCAAGCTCCCCCCTTCATTCGTTCATTGACTCACTTAAGGATGTGTTAGTCACTGTAAACACAATAGTGAACAACACTGGTCTTCGACCTCATGGAACATATAGAAGAGATAGACCACAACAAATAATCGTAAAAATCACAAACTGTAATAGGGATGGCAAAGGAAAATATACAGTGCAACAAATTTAGTGAAGGAAAACTATATTGTGTCACGGAAGTGTGTAACAGGGGATCTGACCTAGCCTGTCCAAGTGGGTGATCCAGCTTCTCCACTGAAGTGACATTTACGCTGAGGTCCCAAAGATGAATGTGGGATTGACTAGACAGTAAATGGGGAAGAGAGGGTTCCACACAGAGGGATTCGCAAGTGCAAAGGCATACAAGCTTCAGGAAAGAAATTGACAAGGGTAGGGAATTCATGAGAGGCCCTTAAGTTTGTAGGTTTTTAGAAAGCAGGGAAAGAGGACCGTGAGGAAACGTTGCAGAAGCACGTGGGAGCAGCATCACCCAGGGTCTTGTGGGCCACCTTAAAGACGTCGTCCTTTCCTCCAAAAGCATTTGGAAGGCTTTGGAAGGCTTTAAGCTGGAGACAATATATATTTGACTCTCGAACAACCTGGGTTTGAACTGCTCAGGTCCACTTATACACAGAGTTTTTCCAACAAATCCAGTACAGTGCTGTAAATTTATTTTCTCTTCCTCATGATTTTCTTAATAACATTTTACTTTCTCTAGCTTGCTTTATTATAAGTATACAGTATATAATACATGTAACCCACACAATATGTGTTAACTGGCTGCTTATGTTATTGGTGAGGTCAACAGTAGAATATTAGTAGTTAGGTTTTGGAGGAGTCAAAGGTAAGTTGCAGATTTTCGACTGCATAGTAGTTACTGCCACTAACCGCTGCATTTTTCAAGGGTCAAATGTAGTAGGTTTTCCTTTCGAATCTGTTGGGCTAGAATAGATTGGAGTAATGCAAGAATGGAAGAGAGATCTGTTAGGAGGCTCCCAGAGTTGTCTAAATAAGATACAGTGTCTTAGATTACAGAGCTGGGAAGCAGGGGGGGATGGAGCTTTAAGATATTTCACAGATATAGTTGTTGGGTTTTTGTGAATCATTGAATAGGAGTAAGATGTGAAGATGAGGATGATTAATGTGATTTCCAGGTTTCTGTTTAGAGTACCTGGTCATTCTAGTACCATTTACTCTTAGAAGGAACACATTTGAAGAGGCAGTTCATTTGTTCTGGTTTAGATATATTGACTTTGAGATGCTTATTGTAAAACATCCCCATAAAAGTGTCTGATGAGCAAACAGTCCCATACATAGATCTGAACAGGACAGATAGTATGAGAGTTGATGTTTTTTTTAGAGGATGTTCGAAACGTGGGAGCGAATGAGATGTCTGGGGGAGAAGCACCAAGCCAAACCAACTAGACCAGAATGATTGTGTTTCAAGCCCATAGTTAACATGTCTGGGGATAGGGTGAACCTGGGGGTTGTGTGAGTGGCCAAAATGGAGGGGTGAATGTGTCTGTGTTTGCAGGAGTCATTTTTGCTTTAAAGATGTCATTTCCGGGCTCACCACAATCCTTTGGGTAGCTTATTTAGGGTAGGGTTCAAAACCTCAGCCTTGAAGGACCCAGACTTTGAGCTGTTAGTTTTCAGATAAGTTGGGGAGAGGGAAATATAATCCTTTCATACTCCCCTTCTCCATCATTATATATCAACACACAAATGTTTGCATATCTTGAACATAGCAAATTTAACATTCTATTTTAAAACAGGAGAAAGGTAGAGTTAAATGTAACCAATAATTGCTATTTAGATACAAAAAATTAAAGAATTTTTTTGTCGTTTTGATTGCAATGGAAAAAAAGGTATTGATTAGATAACCTTCCAGGTTTGCTCCTCACTGAACACATTTATGTACTGAGTGGAAAACTACTCTGATACCTCATGTGTATTTAATCATGATCTTCATGCTTTTTGCATTATTGTCTATGACTACAGATAATGAAGGACAATAATAAATGTAATAACCTACCAATCTACTCACCCACCTACCCATCCAACAAAGGCAATATAATGTGGTAGTTAACAACATGGACCCTGGAACTAGTCTATCTGGTTTCAAAGCCCAGCTCTGCCCCTCACTGGCTATGTATGCTTGGGAAGTTCACTTAACCTCTCCACGCCTCAGTTCCCACGTTTATAAAATGGGTGTCATAGTAATTTCTATCTCAGAGGAATCCATGAGGATTAAATGAGTTCATATACATAAAGCACTTACAATAAAACCTCAATAATACTAAAAGCTTTTTATATTATTAGTATGTACAGTGACTCTGACATCGGCCATATGGGTTGTCCTCAAGGAGCTTATGGTCTGAAGGGGAGGTCAGACAAGGAGATACTAGAATGAGGATAGGACAGGCCTGACGAAGGTACAAAGGAGGGGAAGCAATGGGATTCAAGTCCCATCTGATTTGAGCCCTGAGGGATAATTTGGGGGCAAATAGTTTCCGAATTCCATAGCAACTTTTGGCATACAACTCATTCACAGTCACAAAAAAAATATTTATCTTGTGCTTTGCAATTTTCAAAGTGATCATGCATACCCTAATTTATTTGATTCTTTTATCAGCCTTATGAGATCAATTTTGGAGCACTTTCTCTGAGTCACTTGTGGCGGGGGGGAGTCTTATAAAAACAAGATATATTTCATAATCTCAAAGGATAAAGCTTAGTGGATTTTTTTGGTCACAATTTTATATAAGAAGAAATTGAAGTTTGGAGGAATTAAAAAGGCTTTCCCAAAAGTCAAACAGCTGGTGCCACAAAAATGTAATGAACTCCGGCCTCTGGATTGTGTTAAGGTTTGGGTCCTTTTATCACATATATGGTGGTCCTGAAACAAGATAAAACCATCCACTAACAAGCACAGAATGTCTGAGTTCCTTTCCTCAAAATAACATAAGAAAATTACATACTTTGGTTTTAGAATCCCCAACATACCATGATTATGTGGAAGAAGAATAAACAGGGCTTTCTGAATGTGTTTTCTCTGGCTCTGCAATGCCACAATACATCACTCACATCCTGGTAGAGTAAACGAATCTCTCTGAGCCTCCTTATCCGGAGAGCTTCCTGGGCTACAATGCCAAGGCATTTCATAGAAACATAAAGAGAAAAGGTTGGAGTAAGTCAACTGTGGCACAGGTGGCTGAAGTCACTACTTAGGATTTGGAGCCAAGGGCAACTATCCAAAGCCAAAGGTGAGTGCAGGTGGCAGGCAGTTGGGGCAGGCTGGCGTTAGTCACGGGAGGGAGCAGCCTGGGCCTTGGAAAACCAGAAATCAACTTCCGGGAGAGAGATTAGCTCAAGGGCACCTAAAGTCAAAGAGTCAGAGTCAAATTAAGGCCACAGGGAGTAGGAAAATAAAAGGTGGGTGAGGGATCAGGCGGGGCAATGCAGAAGGACAGATCCCTATCAGGGACACTCTTGAATAGCCTTCCTGTTCCTACTTCTGAGGCTTTCTTCGGCAACGTTTCTGTGCCAGTCAGTCACAGCTGGTCTAGACTGCACTGACCAGAACAAGCAACGAGTCTAGAAGCTGCAGGGAGGCAGGCCAGCGTGGGGGCCAGCTGGGCTCCTGGTGAGTCACTTGCAGACGGAGGCCCTTCAGCCATGGCAGCCTCAGAAGGACGCGTATACCACTGAAGATTTGTACTTGGCCAAAACATCACATTCAAAGGAAAAGACTTTTAAAACTGTTTATGTTCCTGAAAGTGGCATAGCAGATGAACACTAAGTGACTTTCAGCGAGGGGAGGGGAAAATGAAGCAAAGCAAATATCCTTTTCAGCGAGCCAGAAACATTCACTGCACTGTCTTTGAGAAGTGCGTAGGTCTGAAAATAAAGGGCCGAAAGCTTCCAGAAGCTTTTGTAAAACTCAAATATTTGGATTTCTATACCACTCCCTCAACTGGAAGCCAGTTTGAGATGTTAGAATAAGAGTAAATTTGCGCTTGTTACCCTGAATTATGAAAGCTTCAAAGATGATAGAAACCCTCACATGGTGCTTAAGACGTGCCAGCTACTCTTGCGAGCACCATATATGTGCTCATCTAATCCTTTCAGCAACGCTCGCAGTGCTGTTATTATCACTATATTACCACTGAGGTGACTGAGACAGAGTGAAGTAAAGTGACATGCTCCAGGCCACGCAGTCTGAAAATCCTAGAATCCTGCAAAAGACAGAAGTGGTATGTGCATTTCTTTTTCTGCAGTCATGGATCCAGGAGCATTTGGGGGGAATCATAGCTCCTAATTTGTGCTTCTATGTAACTAAGAGTCTGTATCTCCATCCAGTAGTTAGCCTAAAATATGGGCGTACTTCGTGGCTAAAAAACATGATTACTGTGCTGAGCAGTGAAATGTGTAAAACCTTCCAGGCTTTAGTGTCATAAAGGCAGGCATATATGTGTCAGACAGAATAACCCCTGCTATTATTTTGCACCATACTTTCTTCCCACACTGTTACTGGGTTGGAGTCGGGGTTAAGAACAGAGGTTAGAGTCAGACTGCTGGGATTAATTCCTAGCCAAATTTACTTGTTATGCAACTTGGAAAGTTATTCGTCCTACATGGGATTTACGTTTCCTTTTCTCCACAGTGGGGGTAATAATTGTCCCCACTTTCCAGTCTTGTTGGGGAACTTAAATATGGTGCACGCTAAATGCTTTGCCTAGGGCCTTGCACTTAGTATGTGTTCAATACCTGCTAGTTATTACAGTGGTTTTTGTTGCCCTGAAGATGAAACCAGAAGACATCAGGGGGAAAGGATCTTTAAGGTTCTTTATATCTCTGGTTCTCTTCCCTCCGACTTTCAAAATTTCCACTGGGGTGCCTGGGTGGCTCAGTCCGTTAAACGTCCAGCTCTCCATTTCGGCTCAGGCCACGATCTTACAGTTTGTGAGTTCGAGTTCAGCGCTGGACTCTGTGCTGATGGTGCAGAGCCTGTTTGGGATTCTCTCTCCCTCTCCCTCTGCCCCTCCCCCACTTGTTCTCTCTCTCTTTCTCTCTCTCAAAATAAATAGGTAACATGAAAAAAAAATTCACTAAAGACGCAGCTAGCACTTAGACACTGTTAGGATGGGAAAGACCAGTTTAACCTTTCTCTCTTGCCTCATTTGTTTAAATGAGCAGTTTCTTACTGGATTAATGGGCCCACTGACCTTGGGGAGGACAGGAGAGTTGATGAACAGAAGGGACAGGAAAAGGTGCAGTGATTCATGCAATTGAGAGAAGACATTTGGAGGGAGGCTGACCAGGAAAAGAGTAAGGAAGTAGGGACAGTAAGGACTTGCTTTAGAAGCTTAGAGTGGTGTGGGGATAGAATGGCATAATATACGTTATCATCATTCCCAAGTTCACCATGGCCAACTTACCACCTCCCTGATTCCTAGAGACATCCCATAGTGATGTAAAATTCAGTAAACAGTTTGTTAAAAAAAAAAATTAAGATAATGTACCATTTTAAGCAACAGTTTGAAAACAATGAAAAAATGTGATGGCAGCAAATACTGGTAAAGAAGTAATGCAACCTATTCTCATATGTTAGCGATTGGAGTGATAATTAGTATAGCTGATAAGAAAGATCATTTGTTAGTACCTATTAAAACTCAACATACACATTCCCTGTGCCACCCAGATTTTACTGCTGATTGTCTACCCTGGAGAGGCATTTGTACATGTACAGAAGGAGGACATATAAGAATGTTCATAATGGTGAAAAAATTGGGAAACAACCTAAATTTCCATTGAAATAGAAATGTTGAAATTAATTGTGGAACTTTCATACTGTGGAATTCTGAGGAATTAAAAGGGATGAGTCAGTGATATTTGTGGCAACATGTTCAGATGTCTAAGCCCATTTGTTGAGTGAATGACCCAAGTTGCTGAATGGTGTAGAGGGGATGCCATTTATTAAAAAAACAAAGGAAAACACTTTTAACATCCTTAGTGGTAATGTTGCCTCATTGTGATTTAATTTGCTTTTTTCTGGTAATTGGTAATGATGAACATCTGTCGATAGGCCATTGGACTATCTTCTTTTATGCAGAGTGATCAAGTCTTTTGCTCATTCTTAGTTGGGTTGTCTTTTTTTCTTTAGAAAGAAAATAAAAAAAAAAAATTTTTTTAATTTTTTTATTTTGAGAGAAGGCGATAGAGAGTGAGCAGGGGAGGGCCAGAGAGAGAGGGAGACAGAGAATCTCAAGCAGGCTCCACATTGTCAGTGCAGAGCCCAACATTGGGCTCAAACGCATCAATGGTGAGATCATGACCTGAGCCAAAATCAAGAGTCAGACACTTAACTGACTGAGCCACCCAGTTGCCCCTTTTTGTAAAAGTTTTTGATGGTTGAACTGATTTGTAGTTCTTTCTCCAGCAAGTCTTTTGTCAATAACAGAATCTTCTCTCAGTCTATGAAAACTGTTCACTCTTAATGTTAGCAAGAATGTAAACTAACTGGAACCCTTACATGTTGCTAGTAGGATTATAAATTGGTATAGAACTTTGGAAAACTGTTTTGGCAATATTCATAAAGCAAACCATGTATATCTTCTAATTCGGCTGTTCTACTCCTGGATGTATGAGTGGAAGACAAATGAGATTCACTAAAGACATGTGTAAGAACACTTACAATGCTTCAAAAGCTCCAAACTGGAATCAGCTCAAATGTCCAACAGTAACATAATGGATAATAGAATGTGGTATATTTGTACAATGAAATATTACATAGCAATGATAAAGAACAAACAAGTATCATATACAAAATATGGATGGTCTCATGGCTATAGTAAGTGAAAGAAAGTAAAAGAGTATGATTGTATGATTTCATTTTTATGCATTTCAGAACCAGGCCACACCAATCTATGATGATAGAAGTCAGACTAGTGGTTACTTTTTTTTTTTTAATGTTTATTTATTTCTAAGAGGGAGAACATAAATGAGGGAGGGGCAGAGAGAGAGAGAGAGAGAGAGAGAGAGACTGAGAATCTCAAGCAGGCTCCACACTGTCAGTGCAGAGCCCTATGCAGGGATCGAATTCACAACTGTGAGATCAGACACTGAACCGACTGAGCCACTCAGGTGCCCCAACTAGTGGTTACTTTTGAAGAGTTATTGGTTATGAGGAGATAAAGGCACATTTTGGAGATCCAGAAATATTCTGATGTGGGCACATGCATATGTATATAAGTAATGTAAAAAGCTTTTAGGTTGTATACTAAAGATTTATGCAGTGTGCTTTGTAGAATTTATACTTCATAAAAAAGTTTTTAGACTTCTAGAAAAACCTCATGAAATACTATTATTATCCACATTATACAGATGAGAAAACCGAGACAGAGGTTGGGTAATGTCCCAAGTTTACCCAGATGGTATTGGAGGTAGGTTTTCCAACCCAGACTGACCAGAGGAGCAGTGTGCTGTGTCACTCATCAACTGCCACAATAACCCTGCATAAACAACCACATGGCCTCAGTGGCTTATCACAAGGAGCATTTGGTTACCTTACAAGTTTACGGGACTCAGCCGATCTGGACTGGGCACCCTCATGTCAGGGAATTGTTTGTCTTCAGCTGATTTATGATGGCCTCGGTGGGACCACTGAGATAGCACTGCTCCTATTTAGAACACATGTGGTCTCAGGCCATGACAGATGAATAAGAACAGGCAAGCACAGTCGAGGAAGTACTTTTCAAGTCTGTGTCATCTCCTTGGCCAACACAAGACACATGTGTCTGAGAGCAACATGAGGACAGGTGGGAACTGTGGAGTTACATGGTAGGGACAGAGACCTAGGGATGGGTAAAGATTTGGGAGCCATTATTATAATTAATTTATCACAGGCATGAGTTAATCACAAGTTGGAGTTTGGCAGACTTGGCCCAGGGTCCAGCCAAGCCTTACTACTACGTGATTTTTGTAACAATTACTTACCTTTTTGCTTCATGGTTTCTTTTTTTTTTTTCTTTTTTTTTTTTAACGTTTATTTATTTTTGAGACAGAGAGAGACAGAGCATGAACGGGGGAGGGTCAGAGAGAGAGGGAGACACGGAATCTGAAACAGGCTCCAGGCTCTGAGCGGTCAGCACAGAGCCCGACGCGGGGCTCGAACTCACGGAGTGTGAGATCGTGACCTGAGCTGAAGTCGGCCGCTTAACTGACTGAGCCACCCAGGTGCCCCTGCTTCATGATTTCTTCATCTGTAAAATGTCTGTCATGACCATAACAACAATAATAATGCCAACAAATGAGATAGTCGCTGAGGATCAACTGAGCTAATGTATATAAAATAGCTCCTGTGCCTGACCCAGAGTAGATGATCAGTAAATGGTAGTTATTTTGGAACAGATTATGTCCCAGGTGGATGAACGGGAACAAGCCAAGTGTGTGGAATAGGGCCATAGCATGGTGGGACGTTTGGTGTGCCTCTTTTGCTCTCCACTAGAGTTTATGGGCAAACCGACTTCCGAGTTCTGATGTTACACACCCTAACAGTGCAGACCAGGTAGCCAAAAGCAGCCCCTTTCCAGTTCCTCAGGATGCACATGTGATGGATGGAGAGCCCCTAGGCAGTACCTTTTCCTCTCCACCTTTGGCCTCTCTTTATGAGGCTCGACTCTCCCAATCTTCTGGAAACCTACACCTCTCTTTGGGTTTGGGTCAGTCTGGCCTCTCATCTGTGGGTCAGAGAATGAGGGAAATTAATAATTCAGGAAATCTCTATTGCCCAGCTCACCACTTTAAGAAATGACTGAAGGATTTTCTGAACCATCCAAAGTGTCCCACATCTTTTGCAACCAGTCTGTTTTATTGTTCATATTATAATTCTCTGAAAATACCATAATCACAAACACCAGTGATGAGGAGGTTCTTTAGGCCCAAGAGTTGATTCTGATCTTAGACAAAACCAACCTATGGTAACGGAAGTGAGAAATGTGGTTGCCTTCAGGTTGGGAGATGTTGACTTGGAAAGAACTTGAGGGAGCCTTCTGGGGTGTGGAAAGTTTTAATATATTAATTGGTATAGTGGTTGCACATGTAAAAATTCACTGAGTTGAATTCTTAAAATGTTGTCTGTCTTTTTGTATACTGCATGTAAAATTGGGTATACTGCATGTAAAATATACTTTAAATCTAAAACAAAGAAAAAACCGAAACCCAAATAGTAATAAGAAAATAATACATAGCAACAAAGTAATAAAATAATAACAGGTAATGAAAATTATACACCAACCTGGAATAATAAAAATCAAACTTCTAACAAGTTCCCTATGGAGGGGATAGAAAGAGGAAAGAGGACAGAATGTGGTTGGTGGTTAAAAAAGGAGTCTTACCTTCCTAAACTTCCTTGTAGTTTATACTTATTTTCTACCCCCAAGAGAGAAAATACTATGTAACATATATCAAACATGTAGACTTTGTACTGCACACAGGCACGGAGGATTTCCTGATCTTTTCTTCTGTCAAATGCTCAATCACCCTACTGACAACCGCTGACAAGATTTTGTACCCGTAAACACACTTACTCCTCCACGTGTGGTCTATCCCTTAGGCATTTTTCTCAAAACTCCACTCATTGTACTGACTTTGACTTGGTCATGATACAGATATAGGTTCCAAATACAGGCAGGGCATATCTTCAGTAGAACATGTTACTTAAATCTGCCATAGGAGCAACTCTATATCCAGTTCCCCTTCAACACTGGAGGGACACAGAACACAGTGATCTCCTCTGCCCTGCCCTTCCATTTATACAGTAGCTATTCAGCAGGAAGGAATTGATTGAAAGAAAACAACTCTTTCAGCATTTCTTTTTGTCAAAGTTAAAATTTGAGAACAATTATTTTATAAGAAATCAAACCAGCATATGTACATTTCATGAACGACTGCTTTTTAGTAAAATAAATGCCAAGAAGACATGGAGATAATGGAACATATATTCATAGTTTTGAATTTGTTAGTTATGGTTTATATTTGAGAGTTGGCTATGAGTTCTATAAGCCATCTTGAGTTTTGAATTGGAGAATTAGGGTGAGTGTGGAGAACAATACTAGATGCCTTTTGTCTTTTCTTCCCCCAGTGTCTGGAGTTTCAATAAAATAAGTTGTATATATTTTAAATCTGAAATAGTCTGTCTTACATCAGGATGGACATCAGACATTCTACTCTGAGTTTGGGTCAGAAAATGTCATCATGATAGGCATGGAAATAACTAAATTAACTAGATTTTTCCAGATTACCTCTTCTCTGTGCATAAGACAATGTGCGTTAGTGCTCAGATACTTCCTGTATGAGCTATAATAATACCGTAGACAGAGGTCAGGGCTCTCAGCCTATACATGCACGTGGTGGAATGGGTCAGGTTGCCAGCCTGAGCTCCGATGGCCACTAAGGAGGAATGACTGGTTCTTAATTGCACAAGGCCTCTCATGTTCTTTATTCTTCTTTCCCTATCTTTTGCTTCCTCTCTTTACCTTTTCCTGTTTGTTTGTTTGTTTGTTTGTTTTTTCCTAAATAGACTTTATTGTTCAGAGCCATTTTAAGTTCACAGCAAAATTGAACAGAAGGTGCAGAGAGTTTCCACATATCCCTTAGCCCCCATCCCCCCCGCCAGCTTAGTCTCCCCCATTATCAACATCCCCTACCAGAGTGGTGCATTTGTTACAATTGATGAAGCCACATTGACACATTATTAGTGTTCAAAGTCCATAGATTACATTAGGGTTCCCATGGTGGTGTACATTTTATGGCCTGTTTCCACTTAAAAGATCCTCTGGTGCTTTATGCCTTATACCTAATGGCTAAAAAGTTAGAAGATCCTGGTCTTCGACTATGCCAGGTATACTGGAACCAGACACCTTCTTAGAAGGCCATGATGCTTGTGTATGATCCCATTCTGATCTTCTTGGAGGGGCCCCCATGGGAAATACTTGCATTTTGCCACTGCTTTCCCCTGAGTACACCCTAGATCTTGAAGCCTTTCAGAATCTCATTCACTCATTCCTCAAATGTTTAATGGTAATTGGGGGCTGAGGATATAATGGGAAAAAGAAAAACAGACTACTTGGCCAAACGGAGATCACATTCTAACATTCAGGCAGCCAAATAAACAAGCAAATACCCTGCAGAGTGATCAGTTTTAGAGGGTCCTAATTGGTCCCTCCTGGTCTGACACATAACTGCCAAATGAATAAAACACGAGTTCTCCATCAATGAAATGTACAGCCCCAGATTCCCATGTTGCTTGGCAATTCCCTACAGAATGGATATTGAGATTTTACTTGTGTACTGAAATGACTGTAGAGCTCTACAGTTAAACTGGAAGCCAGTGGGATATGGGTGTAAGTCTTTTGCAGACCATCAAAGTAGGAAGATAAAAATGATGCATTTTTCACATAATGTGACTCATTTGCGTCTCTTTCATTTTCAGGGTGAAATGGTTGATCAAATATAAGAGCTATACAAACTTCTGGGCTCTCAGAGGAATTGAAATTCTCAAAAGCGCTATTCAAGTTACATTTACTTCTGTCTAAATTACATTTTGGCTGCTTCCAGGCTGCTTCCAATGATCACTCTTGAAGTTTTGACTGTAAGAGGTAGTCCTTTCTGCTTTCTGCAGTCCATTTTTTTTTCATTGGACCAGCTCATCTTTTTGAGCCAAACATCTTTTAATGGTTTATGACAGGATCACTGGTCATTCTTATATATTCTTTTTGAATCTGAGAACTACCATGGACTCTGGCAGCCCTCTTTCTCAGGACTGGGCTAGAGAATGCTCTTTTTCTTACCTGCCGATGTGCATATAGAGGTGATGTAGGGAGGATGGGAAAAATACCAAAGGATTTGCACTGGGATACAGGAATGGCTGTTTTGTTTTTGCCTTTCCTGGTTTCAGCTGGACAGCCAAGACCAGGATGTTTATGTCTCATTGTTGGAAGGACACATGCATGTTGAAAGAAATGTCTGTGTGTGTGTGTGTGTGTGTGTGTGTGTGTGTTGGGGCGTAGGATTGGAAAGAGTTTTTAAAAGGGAAATTAGAAAAAGTCCTTCAGAATAGTGACATTCTGGGGCACCTGGGTGGCTCAGTTGGTTAAGCATCCAACTTCGGATCAGGTCACGATCTCATGGTTCGTGGGTTCGAGCCCTGCATCGGGCTCTGTGCTGACAGCTCAAAGCCTGGAGCCTACTTTGAACTCCGTGTCTTCCTCTCTCTCTGCACCTCTCCTGCTCATGATCTGTCTCTCCAAAATAAATAAACGTTAAAAAAAATTAAAGAGAAGAATAGTGACATTCTAATCCAAACCATGTAAAGGTCTTTGTAATTATAAGAGGGTCTCCCCAAGGACACATGCACTGAAGGAGGGTCCCAGAAAAATATAGTGGCCTATTTTGACTGTGAAGCTACACTGGTTAAGTGCGTAGTCAGCTGGAATGATCAACATAGCATAGCAGGGGCTGGTCAGCAAGATTAGCTTTGACAGTGAGAATGGCCCAGACTGATGTCAAGCATTCCTTGGGTAGAGAGGAATCCCTCAGTTGAGACCCTTAGCTTATGTGACTCAAGTACAATATCATGCACAGCTCAGGTTGTACATTAATGTTTTTAGTTTCCTGCAACGGAACTTCTTTCTAACAAAATCTCCCAAGTGGTGGCAATTTAAGCTGAGTAAACTCTAGGTAGACTAAGTAAATGTGTGTTTTTTCCTTCCTATTTTCTTCTTGATTTTGCATTTACATTTTGGAGTCAAGCATAATATCAAAGCATCAGGGAGCAGTTCTAATGCTCCCTTACTCCAACCGCAGAGCTGGAGTATCCTAGCCCATTGCCACCACATCTGTGTGGCTCTTGGCTGTGCACCATGTCACCCTGTCAGGGGGGCTTGCAGGGCCTCTTCCTGGAGACTCATCCGCTTCCACATCACTCACAAGCATTGAGTGCTTGCGATCCTCGTGCTATGCTGGGGTAGCTCCTCCTCTGGGAAACAAGGCACCTGCTCTTCTGCTCTCAGAATCCCAAACAGACTTCGTGTTTTTATATTGTCCTCTCACCACCCGGCTTTGGGTTGTGGGAAAGGGCCAGATATGCAGCCTTTTCTCAGAGGCACTGAACAGCATGGAAGCATCTTACTTTTTCTTCTTCTCTTGTACCTTCCTCACTCTGTAGGATTTTATCTCTCATTGGGATGGGGTAGAAGCTGGGATGGATGACTTACCCTCATAAAAAGAATCATTCGCACACATATTTTCATTAAGAGCTAAAAATATCATGCCAATATCATGCCCTATTATTCAGTTGCTTGATTTTTTTCCTTATACTATTGTCTCTGTTGTATCAAACATGCTTTTTTTTCTTTTGAAATTCAGAAGTCAAGAATTGAGTGTTTTGGTTTGTTGAATCATCGTCCACACAAAAGCTTAGAATGCTCCAGTTACTGCCTGATAGGCACTAATAGACATTGCTGGGAATGAACAACACATCCGTGAATGTACCAAATGCAATCATGCTACACAGGCTGTGTGTGTGTGGACATGCACACCTAAATACCGTAGTAAGTGATCCCAAGTCAGTGCTCAGCGAATTACCCCTTATATTCCCCAAACTCTAAGCTGAAGAGCCAACTCATCTATTACAAATTAGTAATGGCTGAATTTGTGCCATTAATTGCCTGGTCACCATCTTGGTGCTTGGATTGGCATGCGGTATTGCCAGTATGCCAGACTCTCAATTGTAAACAGATCTTAGAGGCCAGTCCGGCTGTGGCTCCAGTGTGAGTGCCCTCCACAGTGCTCTCCACTGGTGCCAGAAGACAACTGGCCATCTCTGTGGAACCAGTGTCAGGTGCTTTGGAGAAAACTGGTCATGCACACACAGGTAAGAAACCTCCTCCTGGTGAGATTTGCTTAAAATAGTTTTGTTATGTTTCCTGGTTCTAGAATAATATTTTCCCATTGCAAAAAACAATTTTTAAAAAGTATGACATATAATCACATCGTCCATATACAACCCTGTTAATATTTTGTTGTAGATTTTTTGCCATGCATAACCTGGATGTATGCATGTTTAATATACTACATATGTATGTACATATTTCCATTACATAATGGAAATTTCCATATGTTTCATAATACATATTTCCATTAAACAAAATCCAATCATGTTCTGTGTATTGTCTGCAATCCCCATTTTCCCTTAAACTCTACATTGTGAACATCCTTACATGTCAGTACATAAGGATATATACCGTGGTTTTTTTTTTCATGGGAATAACAAATAACCCAACCAATCTCCTATTGGTGGACATTTAGGTTGTTTTCAGTTTTCACACCGAAAATGGTGCTGTTACAAAAGTCCTCAAACATTCTAAAAGTGGAATTTCTGGGTCAAAGGAATGGACATTTAATATCACCAGTCTCCGGATAGTTTGTATTAATTTTGACTTCAATCAACAAGTCCCAATGGCATGTTCCACACTGTGAAATCTGAAGGTCAAGCCAATCTATCTAAATGTCAGCATAATCATTACCTGGCATGCTCATTTTCCCCAGCAGCCAGGCATTACAAGTTCACTAATAAGGACCTTACCAGGGATTAGAGTTTTCTCCAGGAGAACATGATTGAAATGCATCAATGATCAGGATAAGTGGTTTCAAAATACTTACATAACAAGCCTGCATATGTTTGAGTGTATAAGAGTGTGTGTGTGTGTGTGTGTGTGCACGTGTGCACCCATGTGCTTAGGCACATACCTAAAGGTATCCCTACAGGGAGTGATTACAAGTATGAGTATAGTACATAGGTATTCAAGATTTTTTAAAGACAATCTTAATTTTATTATTTCCTAATAAAATGATTTAATTTTTAATAGATGTATTTATAAAAGATGCATTATAGAATCTATTTATATAATTGCATTTGCCAATTTACAAAGTCTGCCTTTTTAACTCAGGAAATACCATTACTGTGGTACAGCTACTGTCCTGAAAGAGTGAATAATGTCCCATCTCAGGAAGGTTGGGCATGCCCCCCTCCATGAAATGAAATCCCTAGTTCTGGGTCATCTGGAATTTTTTCAGTGGAAACAGCCTCCTGCAGCTGTTGCTTCCTCTCCCACTCTCTGTGTACAAGGATGTGGGCCACCCCGTGAGCCCTAGTCAAGGCTCCATCTTGCTCTGAGAGAGCCTTGCCCCATTTAGTCTCAGGTCAGTCTCTCTTTATTTCTCCCTTTTTAGGGTAAAGTGTGGGAGTAAGGAATTGGAAAATCCACCCTTATCCTGGAAGTTGAGTGGAGACTTGGGGATGTTTTTGTTTAAACTTCACTAATCTCTTCCAAACAGGTGGCCTTAGGCTTTCTCTCCCATATCCCTACCCCACCCTGTCCTGCTGCAGAGTGTGTTTATTGTCACAAATTGCCTGGCTTCTTTCTCCTCTTTCCTTCATTTAAAAAGATATTCATGTCCAAAAAAGAAAGAACCTAAGAAGCTCTTATTGTAGGTGTGAAGGCTGTTGATAAGTCTTGAGATGTCTTCTTATTCAAGACAGACCTAGGAACAGTGCCAACATAACATGGCGGAGCTGTGCAGTAGTGAGAAAAATGAAATATGGAGAGAGGGGGTTAGAATGATGGCAGCTGGGAGCTGGTGTGACTGAGGGGCTGCCGCACAAGTGGTTACGCCCAGGGAAGGAAGGGGAAAGATGACAGTGCCCAGTATTGATATGCAGGATAACGCATGATCCTTGGCAGGGCATAAGGAGTGCAATGAAGAAACAAAGTTCAAAGTCGTTCTCCAGAGACAAACTGAGAAATTCTCTTTGGCTATAATCATTTCCAGAAGTTTTAAGTATCTTTTAAAAAAAATTTCCCCTTTATTTTTTCAACCTACCTACAACAAACTAACACATGAAGGATAATTTCATTGTGTGCCTTAATTTCTAATTATGTCTGCGGTACTGAAGGGAATGCACGGGAACCCCAGTCTGGCTTTACTGCTGAATCAAGGGGCACATTTTCATTGTATCATCGATGAACTGACAATGGGCATATTCTGCTGTTCATTTGTCATAGGCTGCCTGTGTCAACGAAACGAGGGAAAATGGTGATGATTTAGAGCTGAATTTTGAAACTGTGGGAACTAGGATGTGACCTTCCCCCAGAGCTGGACCCTTTCAGACTTGGGAGCTGCTGGAGCCAGTGCTGGGCAGAGAGGGGCCTCCCACGAGGGTCCCAGAGGAAGGTCGAAGAGCTGTTCTGCTTTTCTGTGCTGGCAGCAGCTTTATGGTGTCATCCATCAGTTCTCAGATTGCCCCCTCCTTGCCTTGGTTGCATAGCATTGATGAAAGACAGCAGAAGGAAGGGTCACAGTGAGAGGAAGAGCAACTGTACATACCTTACCATGTGTCATCCTCAAAACAGCGTTCCGGGGGTAGATATTATAGCCTCCCCTCATTTGCTAAGTTCAGGAAGGTAAGTGACAAGCTTGGGGTCACCGAGATCACAAGGGAGCAGACACAGCGCTAAAACCCAGGTATCCGACTTCAAGTCCAAAGGTCTCCAGTATATCACTTGGTGTCACACCAGTTCTTACATACAATTGTACTCAGTTTCTTGGCAATCTAGACTGTATTGGCTTTTGTGCTGTTATATTTCAAATGTCTCCAAGGCAAGTTTCAAAAAAACAAGGAGAACTTGAAAGGGTAAAAGAACTAAGTTTACAAATTCCCAGGCATTCACTATTCTTATCACCAAACTGAGCAGATAAAGACAAAGGGTTTATCATGCATGTAGATTGAAGCACAAACTGGGGTCCAAATTTAAAAAGAAAAAAAAAAAAAAGAATTGAAAAGAAAAGATACCAGTCAAAGAAAGGGATGGGATGTGGTTGGAAGAATATGAAAATTTGAGAATTTCGTTCTGGAATCAGATTACGGTAGACCCCGCCCCCCTACCGCCCCGCCCTTGTCTGAAGTTTCCGTTTCTGGGGTTTTAATTACCTGCGGTCAACGTGTCCCGGAAGCAGATGATCCCCCTGACATATAGTAAGAAGGTCACTAGTAGCTGATACTGTCACAATGGCTGTCATTGACCTCGCTGCATCTCATCGTGCAAGCATTTTATCACCCATATCATCACCAGAAGAAAGAGTATAGTACAGGGAGATATTTTGAGAGAAACAGACAAACCACATTCACATAACTTTTATTAAAATACATTCTAATTATTCTACGTTATCAGTTATTCTTGTTAATCTCTTACAGTGCCTAATTTATAAGCTAAGTTTTATCATAAGTATGCATGTATAGAAAAAGCGTAATATATATAGGGCTCGGTGTCAGGCCTCCACTGGGGATCTTGGAACGGATCCCTAGCAGATTCGGCAGGGAAACTACCACACCTGAGTTTCAAACCCAGCCTCCTTGCTTTCTAGCTATATGACCTGAGGCAAGTTGACTCACCTCTATCAGCCTCAGTGTTCTCATCTGTAAAATTGCGGCGACAATAATAGTATTTACTTTGTGAATATTAGATGAAATAACCCTGTTAGACCTAGAGTTGACTGTGTATACATGATAGGTATTATTTTAATATGAAAGGGCACGCGGGCTCTCTTTGCAAGAGCCAGAGCCCACACCTTCCTTTCCATCTTGGTATATTTGTAGTCTTGCAGGCAAATTCTAAGGGCTTCTCTTCAGGGATGGGGGAAGAAGTCACAGTAGAAGGAAATTCTTGGCTTTTAATGGAAACAGTAAAAAAGAAATAAATCAGATGGACATATGGCTCTGACTTGCCCTGCCGCCAAACAGGTGATGCCCTGGGGTGGGTGAAAGATCTCAGAAAACAAGTCCTTTCATCATTCCCCCTCGCCCCGCCCCAGCAGCTCACCCGGGAGAAAGGAGGCTTCTGGCTGCCACTGTGATCACCCGACCTTCTGGCGCCAGGCAGTTGCAGCCTGTGGATCCCAAGCGTCCTCCCTTTGCCTGCAGTTCATTGAACAAAATCCCCGCCACCTGCAGCTCACCCGCAGCCTGAGGTCTATTTTGCCCTCTGCCCAGCACGGCTTAAGCTGCAACGCCTAGGAGGCAGCTGCTGTTCAAGTGTCTGGGAGGGCAGAGGCCCCCAAACAGCTTTGCTGTGCCAGGTCGATGTGGGGCTGGGGGCGGGTCCGGGTTCCCACCTAACCGGTCACGGTTACCTTCCACAGCCTGCTGGTCTGTCCGCTAGGCATCTGCTCCTATACATTGTGAAGGGGAAAAGGTAGGGGCTAAAAGGCAAGCAGCGAATGATTTCTTCCTGCTCTCAAGATGAGCACAATGCACCCTAGGAAGCCACTGAATTAATTATTCATTAAGCCTAATGGGGTGGTCGCAAGGGAGCATTGCTGAGATGCAATTAAGTGGTTCTTTAATTTTAGAAATATTTGCTGGGGTGTAGTGTAAAACGTTCATTCATATCTTTCTGAAAAACAATTTAATGGTAAATAAGGAAAAGACAAACCCAGAGCAGTTTGTAGAAGAGAAGCCGATTCCGTGATCAGCGTTCCTCAGCTGCTGTGGCTGCTGGCCTCTGCCTAGCATCCTGATGTCTGGGATCGATTTTGAACAAAGCAGCAATAAGTAACATTTGTCAAGGATTGCTCGGGCCCAGAACTGCATTAAGCACCTTTTGCACGCATATCATTAAATACTCACCCCAGTGCCATTATGCAGTCAGAATCTCTACCACGAGACCTCCCACTGGTCTGTTCCAGTGATGTATTATGCTGATTGGACCTGGTAAGAAGTAGCAACTCGTTGGGCCACTTGGTAAACACATTTGCCTGCTAGGAGGTAGGAAGTAAATCCCACAGAAATTCAGGGGCCTCCCAACTCTGAAATTTCTAGGTGCGCAATGGTCTGAGACATGTCAAGTTACCCCTTCTAATGTTAAGTTCTCCGTTCCTGCACCTAAAAAAAAGTAACGTATCATAGGCCTCTTTGGATTAATGGCAGCAAGATATACTTCATTTGAGTGTGCTATAACACCTAAAAAGATGCTGGTTTTGAGTGGGGCCAGAACAAGAAAGGGCTCTGCAACAGGTCTGGACCATTGTGCAAACTTTTCTGCCACTGTCTTCCCAGCTGGACCGTGAGTTCCATGTTGTGTCCTAACATGGGGAGAGATTCTTTCTTTGTCCACCGCTGTATTCCCAGGGCCTCAAACATTACCAGGCACAATGTAAGCACTCAAAAAGTATGTGTTGAGTGAATGAACACCCTTTGAGGTGTCTGCTTCTATCAATCCCATTTTAGTAATTGAGAGACGGAGATTTTGACAGGTCAAGTTGCTCAAGATAGTACAGAGGTAATGACAGAACCAGGTACCAAACCAAGGTCTGTTGGATTCAACAGGACTTTCATTTTCAGCCAGAGAGCAAAGAGAAGCCCACACACCTTCCCTGAGATTATGCATTTACTCAGCTCAGGTTCAGAGTTCATCTTGGCTCTTCTGGATCAAAGGCCTGAATTGAGCAAAACCTGGTATTTCTCCATAACTCATCTGCCCTACAGAAGGTGCTGGATGTAGGCAAAGCTGGAAAATCAATGACAGTACCCGTGATCCTCTCTGTGTTTTACTTACTCATTTTTTTTTTTTTTTTCACCCTGGGCTCCATTTATTTATGTTACGTTGCTTGGTTCTTAACAGAGGTAGGAATTTTCCATGTTGCATTGTTTTCTTTAGAATATTTTTATTCTAAAGAAAATTCTTTATTATTTCCATATATAGAAAATTATTTCTAAAGAAAATTCTTTTTATTCTAAAGAATCTTTTCTTTAGAATATTTTTCATGTGCTTGGTACAGTACTAGATGCTTTCCATATATTTTCTTATTTAATTGAGGAGAGTCCAAATAGGCCAAATAATATTTCCAAACCATGGTGTAATGAATAGTATTAAACCAGACAGGGCTCTGCTGTGTCTGGAGAAATGTGGGTATTAAGGTAACTTGCAAATATGCATCCATGTGTCACACAGACCCAGCTCATGCACAGATGAATACTAGAGAACATGATGGTTACTTGACTAAGGATGTCTCAGGTTTTCTTGTTCCCTGATCCACATTATTTTATTTTAAAATGCAGGTTTGGGGCACATGTCACCAGTTTTATTATCCATACTTGTTAGAGGATTTAATTTCCTAATCACTTTCCCTGATGGTTACTATAATGACTTTGAAAAATCTGTAGTGTATGAATCAACACAGTTGATTTTTATTTCTTTATATGAGAACAGCTCACAACTCACTTTGCTCTAAAAAGCTTTTCCTATTTCTCACCACCAACTTCTTATTAGCATCCCTTTAATACCTACATGCTTAATAATAATAATAATAATAATAAAACAAGTTATTACATAGTGCCAAATACCATTTTACCATTATATTACATATACTAATTCATTTAATACATCTGGCACCTCCGGGATTATAGTTTCTATTATTGTCATGCTATAAAAGAGGAAACTGAGTCATAGATTGAGTAGCAGACTGAGCGACACCTAGGAACTTATGGGAAATAGAAATTCTCCATCCCTGCATCAGATATGCTGAGTTAGCAACTCTGGAGTGGAGGCCCAGCTGTATGTGTTTTAATGAGTCCTCCCAGTGATGTGAAATTAGGCCAGTCACGTGGAACCATTGGCCTGCATGATTTGCTACAAGCCACTCATTTGGCACTCGACTGGTTTCCTAGGGCTGCCGTAACCCAACACACAAACCAGATGCCTCAAACAACAGAAAGGTATAGTCTCACAGTTCTGGAGGCTAGAAGTTCTAGATCAAGGTGTGGCACGGTTGGTTCCTTCTGAAGGCTGTGAGAGAGAATCTGTTCTATACCTCCAGCCTAGCTCCTAAAGGTTTGTGGGCAATCTTTGGCATTCTTGAGCTTGGACAAGCATCACCCAAATCTCTGCCTTCATCTCCACATAGTATTCTCCCTGTGTGTCTGTGTCTAAATCTTCCCCTTTTATAAGGACGGTAGTTATATTGGATTAGGGACTCACTCTACTCCAGTATGGCCTCATCTTAATGTAACCTGTTACACCTGCACTGACCCTATATCCAAATAAGGTCAGTTTCTGGGGCACTAGGGTTGGGATTTCAACATATGAGTATTGAGGAGGACACAGCTCAACTCATAACCCCATTGTTCTTGGTAACTGATTTGTCTGATTGATGTAGAGGACTGACATAAGCCAGCTGTTCTCTGGTAAGTAAGGGTCTTTAACTCAGGCATTCAGACATCTTACCTGATGTCCTATATATAGCCTACGTCTGAACTCATTTTGTCTTACAGATTGTCAATTCTTACCATAAATACGTTTCATCTTTTTTATACTAAATTATAGTCAGATCATAAAATGGTTTAAAAGCAAATATACTGTCAAACATTGCGGATATCCTTGTTTAGAATCTCGATGACAGTAATAACACTAGATAAGATTATTGCGAGCTTGCTATGTTCTAAGAAGTCTATTAAGTATTTTATGCCATCTTTTCCTTATGACAATTTTATGAAGTTATTATATCAATTTCGAGAAGAGGACACTGAGGTTTAAAGTGTTTAAATAGCATACACAAATCATACAGCTATTAAAGAGTATTCCTGAGATTCAAACTAAGCTGATCTATCAACTGTTCATCCAATAACTGGGCAATACAGCTACTGTGAGTAGAATAAGGACATAAAGATGGTCCCTTATTGCAATGTTTTGTGGCTTTTACAATTTTGTGTGGGCGCGTGATGACCCACATTTGAAGTAAGTTGACCCT